>NC_083096.1:130295007-130620471 GCF_949774975.1 Lagenorhynchus albirostris | reverse complement strand
ATCTCAGAACAATTTCAATTGTTATCAACATTAATTAGTTTAACTATAAGATGATATTTATCAGTTATGGTACAGCATTTTGGAATTGGTTGGGTCATTAGAGAAAATGCAATTATATTCCTCCTTTTTACAGATGAGAAACTGAAGGCTACTGAAATTAAGCAATATATGGAGTTCCTGACAGTCAAAAACAGAACTGAGGATTCTGATTTGCCATGTGTTTTACAAAATCATCACCATAGCCTTCATTTCATAAGTGTGTGGTTCATACCATGTGTAAGGCATGGTGCTTAAAACCGCGGATATGAAAAGGTATAAGAAGCTCTCAAAGATTTTTTTTTTTTTTTTTTGCGGTACGCGGGCCTCTCACTGTTGTGGCCTCTCCCGTTGCGGAGCACAGGCTCCGGACGCGCAGGCTCAGCGGCCATGGCTCACGGGCCTAGCCGCTCCGCGGCATGTGGGATCTTCCCGGACCTGGGCACGAACCCGCGTCCCTGCATCGGCAAGCAGACTCTCAACCACTGCGCCACCAGGGAAGCCCTCAAAGATTTTTTATAATCTAATTGGTGATCTAGGCCAATGCTTCTCAAACTTTAATGTTCATAGGAATCACACAGGGATCTTGCTAAAATGCAGATTCTGATTCACTGGTTCTGGAATGGGGCCTGAGATTGTTTTGCCACTGATATGCCCCAAGGAGATGCCAATTCTGCTGGTTCACAGACCACACTTTGAGTAGTGCAGTGTAGGAAATATAAATAGAAAGATAATTAACAGTCTAGTAACCTGAAATTTTTGTAACACAAAATTTTGTAACACAAAATGATAAAAGCTTCTTAGCATCGGAAAATGGATGTTACAAAACTCATGCTGGTTACTTCTAGGAATGTCCCTCAGACACTCAGAGCATATTTACTGTTACAAAATAATAATCTATTTTTGTCTCTGAGAGCAAAACATACTAGAAATAACATAAATAGTGGGGCAAAGAGAAAGAAAGGAAAAAAGTGATGGCAAGAAATAACATCAAAGGAAGAGAGAGAAACAACATAAATTTTTTTCAAAAGAATTTAAAACCACCACAGCCAACTATCAGTACTTCTTGAGAATATCAATGAAAATGTGGTGCTGTACAATGGATATGAAGTCAGGAAGTCTTGATGAGTTCTGGTCTGCCATTTAGTGGCTATATAATCTTTAGATTTATATGTAAGTTGTTTAGCTTCATTTTCCCTATCAGAAAAAAGAAAAAAAAGAGATAAATGCTTCCAATCCCCCTGGACTGAATAATTAAATGCATTAAATAAGATGATAATGCACTTGACACAGAACTTCAGAAGAATGTACAAACTTCAAAATGCATTTTAGGGCTTCCCTGGTGGTGCAGTGGTTGAGAGTCCGCCTGCGGATGCAGGGGACACGGATTCGTGCCCCAGTCTGGGAGGATCCCACATGCCGCGGCGTGGCTGGGCCCGTGAGCCATGGCCGCTGAGCCTGCATGTCCGGAGCCTGTGCTCCGCAACGGGAGAGGCCACAACAGTGAGAGGCCTGCGTACCGAAAAAAAATAAATAAATAAAATGCATTTTAGGTTTAGAAAATGTCAGCAATCTTATTAAAACCACTGCAGTGACAAATAGTTCTAATCTTACACAAACTATTTGAGAGAACAGAAAAAGCAGGTACCCTCTGTGACTAATTTTATGAGGCTGTTATAACCTATTATAACCTAATAAGGACAATGCATACAAAAAAGGAAAATAAAAGGCCCATATCCCTCATTAGCATAACTACTAAAATGCATGACTAAGTTTGGTTTTTCTCAGAAGTGGAGGTTGATTGAACATTAGAAAATCATTAATGTAATTCATGATATGGACACATTAAAGGAGAAAATCATATGATAATCTCAATTTCAGAAGAAAAAAGTCTACAGCAAATATTATGCATAATGGTGAAATGCTGAACGTATTCCATCTGAGAGCAGAAACCATATAGGATTGCCTGATATAACCCATCCTATTGGACATTATACTGGAGGTCCTAGCCATTTTTTTATTTTTCCAGCCATTCTTTTTGTTGTACCTTGGCCTTAAAGGTAGGGGGAAAAGACACACACACACACACACTAATTGGAAAGGACAAAAGTGTCATTATTTGCAAATGATTTGATTGTATATGTAGAAAATCTAAAAGAACCTGTAGATAAATTACAAGAATTCATAAGAGATGTTAGTAAGATTGCAAGATACAAAATCAATAATACCATAGTAGACAGAATGATGCCCCCTACCCCCGCAAAGATGTCTAGATATTAATCCCCTGAAATTTGTGAATATACTGCCTTACATGGCAAAAGTGACTTTGCAGATATGATTAATTTAGGGATTTGAGATGGGCAGATCATCCTGGATTATTTGAATGTAATCACAAGTGTACTTCAAAGTGAAAGAGGGCAACAGAAAAGGCAAGGTAATGTACTATAAGAAGTACATTACTTCCCTGGTGGCACAGTGGTTGGGACTCTGCCTGCCAATGCAAGAGATACGGGTTCATGCCCTGGTCTGGGATGATCCCACATGCCACACAGCAACTAAGCCCGTGCACCACAACTACTGAGCCTGCACTCTAGAGACCGTGAGCCACAACTACTGAGCCCGAGTGCCACAACTACTGAAGCCCGCATGCCTAGAGCCCATGCTCTGCAATAAGAGAAGCCACTGCAATGAGAAGCCCATGCACTGCAACGAAGAGTAGCCCCCGCTCGCCGCAACTAGAGAAAGCCCTCGCGCAGCAGCGAAGACCCAACACAGACAAAAATAAATAAGTTAATTAATTAATTAAAAAAAAAGAAGAAGAACTTGACCTGCTGTTGCTGGCTTTGAAGATGCAAAAAGGGGGCCACAAGCTAAGGCATGTAAGTGGCTCTAAAAACTGGAAAGGGGGACTTCCCTGGTGACACAGTAGCTAAGAACCTGCCTGCCTGTGTGGGGAACCCGAGTTCAATCCCTGGTCCCAGAAGATCCCACATGTCGGAGGGTGACTGGGCCTGTGCACCACAACTACTGAGCCTGCGCTCTAGAGCCCACGAGCCACAACTACTGAGCCCACACACCGCAACTACTGAAGCCCACGTGCCTAGAGCTGGTGCTCCGCAACAAGAGAAGCCACCGCAATAAGAAGCCAGCACACCGCAACCAAGGGTAGCCCCCACTCTCTGCAGCTAGAGAATGCCTGTGAGCAGCAACGAAGACCCAACACAGGCAAAAAAAAAAAAAAAAACAACTGTAAAGGGCAAGGAATAGATTCTCCCCTAGAGCCTCCAGAAACAAACACAGTCTTTCTAACACCTTGATTTTAGCCCAATGAGACCCATTTCTGTCTTCTAAACTATAGAAATGCAAGATATTAAACTTCTGTTGTTTTATGCCACTAAGTTTGTGGCAATTTTTTACAGGAGCCTTAGAAAATAATACAATTATAAAACCATTGATTTCTAAATACCAGCTCATAAATGAAAATTAAGAAGATAATATCTATGACATTTGTGGTAGCATTCAAATTTATTTTAAAAATCCAGGAATAAATCTAACAAAATATATGCAAGAAAATTATAAAACTTTATTGAATGTTGTTAAAGAGAACGTAAGTAAATGGAGATATATTATGTTCATGGATTGGAAGACTTAACATTTAAGGATGTGAATTCTCCCAAATTGATCTATGGATTCAATTGCAATTCCAATCAAAATCCCAATAGACACTTTTTCGGTGAAACTTGACAACTTGATTCTAAAATTTATATGTAAGTGCAAAAGGCCAAAAATAGCCAAGACACTCTTGATGAAGAAGAATAAGATAGAGGACTTGCTACCAGATATTAAAATTTATAAAGTCATAATAATTAAGATAGTATGACATTGGTCCAAGGATAGAAGAATACATCAATGAATTTGTAGAGAGAGCCCAGATCTAGATTAATATGGACAAAGAGGCACTACAGAATAAAGGAGAAATGACAGACCTTTCAGTAAATGGTGCTGGAATGTTTCAGTATTCATTACAAAAATGAAATTGGACACTTACTTCATACCATACAAAAAAATAATTTCTAGGTGAATTAAAAATCTACTGTAAAAGGCAAAACTATAAACATTAAAAATATATATATAGGAGAAAATATTCATGACCCTATGGTAGGGAAAGTTTTCTTAAGACATAAAACATATAAATCATAAGAGAAAAGATTGGTAAATTGGACTGTATTAAAATTGAGAACATTTATCCATCAAAAGACTTCATAAAATACCTACCATCAACTGGCAGAAGAAACATTTGCAACACATTTAAGTGATAAAAGAGTAGCATAAAAATCAAAACTACAATGAGGTACCACCTCACACCGGTCAGAATGGCCATTATTAAAAAGTCTACAAATAACAAATGCTGGAGAGGGTGTGGAGAAAAGGGAACCCTGCTACACTGTTGGTGGGAATGTAAGTTAGTGTAGCCACTATGGAAAACAGTATGGAGCTTCCTCAAAAAAACTAAAAATGGAGATGCCATATGATCCAGCCATCCCACTCCTGGGCATATATCTGGACAAAACTATAATTCAAAAGGATACATGCATCCCTATATTCCTAGCAGCACTATTTACAATAGCCAAGACATGGAAACAACCTAAATGTCCATCGACAGATGAATGGATAAAGAAGATGTGGTACACATATACAATGGAATATTACTCAGCCATTAAAAAGGTTGAAATAATGCCATTTGCAGCAACATGGATGCAACCAGATAATATCATACTAAGCAAAGTAAGTCAGAAAGAGAAAGACAAATGCCATATGATATCACATATGTGGAATCTAAAATATGACACAAATGAACTTATCTATGAAACAGAAACAGACTCACAGACATAGAGAACAGACTTGTGGCTCCCAAGGAGGAGGGGGTTGGGGGAGGGATGGAGTAGGAGTTTGGGGTGGGCAGATGCAACCTATTAAATACAGAATGAATAAACAGTAAGGTCCTACTGTATAGCACAGGGAACTATATTCAATATCGTGTGGTAAACCATAATGGAAAAGGCTATGAAAAAGAATGTATATACATATAACTGAATCACTTTGCTGTACAGCAGAAATTAACCCAACATTGTAAATCAACTATACTTCAATAAAAAAATGGAACAAAAAGAAGAACATAAAAAATATATGAAGTATACTTATGAATTAGTAACAAACAGACAAACACAAAATAGGAGAATGGGCAAAAGACTATCAAACAGATACTTCATGAAAGGGGAAACTCAAACAGCCACTAAACACATGAAAAGATGTGCAACCTGATAAGTAAGGAGGAAAATGCAAAGTAAAACCACATTGAAGGGACTTCCCTGGTGGTGCAGTGGTTAAGAATCTGTTTGCCAATGCAGGAGACACGGGTCCATGCTCTGGTCTGGGAAGATCCCACATGCCACAGAGCAATTAAACCTGTGTGCCACAACTACTGAGCCTGTGCTCTAGAGCCTGTGCTCCGCAACAAGAGAAGCCACCGCAATGAGAAGCCCATGCACAGCAACGAAGAGTAGCCTCGGCTCTCCGCAACTAGAGAAAGCCCACGCACAGCAATGAAGACTGAACGCAGCCAAAAAAAATACATAAAATAAATAAATTAAAAAAAAAACAAAACCACATTGAAATATTTTTACATACCCACCAGATTGATAAAAAATAAGTCTGACCATTCCAAATGAGATGCTGTGGAACAATGGGAACTCTTCTTCACTGCAGATAAGAGCGTAAATTTGTACAAGCACTTTGAAAAAGAGTTTTGCATTACCTCCTAAGACTGAATATGTACAATCCTATGATGCTACAATTCTGCGCCCAGTTATTTACCCTAGTCTAGAAACTCCAGCACTAGGAAACATGTACATGCATGTTTATGGCAGCATTGTTCATAATGATAAAAAACTGGAAGCAATCCAAATATCCACTAGGGTAGAATATATAATTATTATTGTATATTTATAAAAGGAACTACCATACAGCGATGAAAACAATGAGCTAACAGCTACACACATCGACACTGATAACACAAACACAATGTGCAAGCCCCAGAAGAAAACATACAATATGATTTTATTTATACTAAGCTCAAAACAGATAAAACTAAATACTAGTTTATTTAGGGATGCACAAAGGAAACTAAAGAAAACCAAGGGAATGATTATCTTAAAAATCAGGACTTTGGTATCACCCCAGTGATGTAGGGAGGGAGAAGCAATTGAAAAGGCCTATAAGGGGAGTTTTCTTCCACAAGGTCAAAGCTCTTTTCCTTTTTTAATTTAATTAAATTAATTTATTTATTTTGGTTGTGCTGGGTCTTTGTTGCGGCAGGCGGGCTCCTTAGTTGCGGCTCACCGGCTTCTTTAGTTGTGGCACATGTGCTCCTTGGTTGCAGCCAGTGGGGTCCTTAGTTGTGCCATACAAACTTTTAGTTGCATCATGCATGTGGGATCTAGTTCCCTGACCAGGGATTGAACCTGCGTACCCTGCATTGGAAGCCAGATGCTTAACCACTTCACCACCAGGGAAGTCTCTCAAAGCTCTTTTCTTAACCTGGGGAAGGTTAGACAGAATGCTCACTTTATTTTATTCTTCAGAATGTACATTTACGTCTTATACATTCTCATATGAGTATGATTAATTTTTAAAAAAATACTCAATTAAAAATAAAACAAATTTAAAAAATCACACTGGAAATTCTGTAGGTGGAAACAAGGGGCTTAGCTCTAAACCAAAACAAACAAAATAAGATCATCATAAGTTTAACAGTAATTATTATTTACAAACTCTCTTGATTGGACACCAGCTATACTCATTTTAGGACACCCCACAACTAAATATTTCACCAACCTTGATGTGCATACTAAACAGAGGTAAACAATGAGTATGGGCTTTCTAGCAAGAGAGATACATAAACAGATATATCTGTCTGAAATATTTCAGACAGACTGGAATATTTTACAGTATAGCATCTGAATTTGAAAATATCTTTAGGCCTAGGTTTGCTTTATAGCTTTTCTTTAATTAAAACAGTTTCCATTTTGAAAGAGAGACTCATATCTGATATCATGTTTTCCTTTTCAAAGAGGGGGCTTCTTTTATTCTGTTTTAGTAGCAGGTGCTCATTATGTCAGTTGAACATGTAGACTTACTGAACTATGCCTGTGTATAAAATGTTTGATCTTTATAATCTTTACATTGAATCATCCAGAAATGATGAAATAGTAATGCACTCAATTTAATAAGCTAGGTAATTTTTGTCATCTGCCTTAAAAAGATGCATCCAAGATGATTAAAAGTTTAAAAAAGGAAAGATATTGACTTTTATCGTCCTTACCTAGAATTCTTCTTTGCACAGTAATGTTAGATACTCATGATTTTGAAACAAATTGGCCAAAATAACTGGTGTAAGTTCCAAGTGAGTGGACCTAACGGCCAATGCCTACAGGTTCAGGCTAGGGCTAGGGTGGTCAAGGAAGTCCTCTGATATCAGAGTAACTGGGGCTCAATCTTGAAGGAAGATACAATGGGACCCATGTTTATGAATATAAATAGGGAAAAACCAGCTCTAGCAGGCCCAGTATCTAGCAGAATCCAAGGCAGGAATGTAACTTGGTCCCTGAAAGGAAGATCCAGGTACCATCTTGGGAAAACACCCAGACTCTGTCTCTCATCTCCTCTCTGTAGGTCTGTCTCATTCTTTTGTCTCTGCCAGCCAACTGTGGCTGCACTTCTGGCCCTCATGGATCAGATAACCATCCCATAGCTCCATAGTGACCCAAGTCTGGCTGCCTGGAGAGAGTCACCCTCACTTTTGGCCCCAATTCCAAGTTCCCACAGGAGAGACTATGATTCGCACAACTTGGGGCTGGTGCCAACTCCCAGTCCAAAGAATTGTGATCAGGGAAGGAAACCAGGAAGCCACCCCCATGGGATGGACAGATCACCCAATGGTCACCCACAGCTGTACAGGTTCAATGAGTGTAAAAGTTCTTAATCAAAACTATTTATACTCATGAAGTCTTTGAAGGTTAGAAAGTCTGTTTAAAAGTTTATACTTATTATACAACTGTTTATAATAGTAAAAAGTTGGAAACAACATGGATGTCCATTAACAGAAGAATGGTTAGAGAATTGATGGTATATCTATCCTATAAAACTTAACATAGTCATTAAAAAGAATGATATAAAGCTATAGTCACAAACATGAAAAGATCTATTAAATTATTAACAGTAAAATTAACAGAAAAAAGCAAGTAAAGTACCAGATATGTATGATTCCATTTATATTAAACTATTTTTAAAATACATAGCTTTTAAATAGAAAATTCTGAAAGAACGTTCATGAAACTGTTAAAGTGGTTTCCTCTAGGGAAGGAAGTGGGACTGATGAGTGGGTAAGGGTGGAGTTGAAGAGTGACATTCACATTTTACTACACATTGTATGCTTAAAAAGAAACAAAGTAGAAATATATCATTACAAATTAAATCTTTTTTAAAAAGTTAATTTCATTTTCAGTTAGATAGGCATAAGGATATATACCTATCTCAGAAATTAGAATAATAATTCCCTTCATTTCTGAAGCAGCCTGCAGTTTACAACCATGGTAACTAAATCTTACTATGTTCCAGGCACCTTTTAAGACTTTTCCAAACGTTAACTTATTTAATGCTCACAAGGATCTTATGAATTGAGTACTGTTACTCTCCCACCTTACTGATGAGGAAACTGAGGCACAGAGAAGATGAGTTAGTGGCCCATGGTCAACTGGCCAGTAAGTGGCAGAGCTGGGATTTGAATGTAGACCTTCTGGCTCTTGAATCTCAGCTCTTGATCACTTTGCTAAACTATACTTACACAAAAGCATTTTCACATGTATTGACTCATGCACCCCCAAGCACCTATTGTCCCCCATGTCACATGGGAGAAAACTAGGACTCACAGCTCAGTGTACAGTAATTGCTTGTTTTCAGGTTCACATACCCACTAGACTTTCAGCTCCATTATGTAAGAAAAATATCTCTGTTTTGTTGTTGATTTTTACACTCTGCACATAGGAAGTGGGAAATAAATGATTTTAATGTTTCGGTGGTTTACAACATCCACACATTCTTTGTCACTACCTTTAAGAGGTGGAGCCTAATTCCCCTTTCCTTGGGTATGAGCTGGACTTAGTCACTCATTTCCAATGACTAGAATAAAGCAATGGCAGTGGTGACCAGAGACTAAGACATAACAGGCATGATGACTTCCTGCTCTCTCTCTCTGATTACTTGCTCTGAGGGAAGCCAGTTGCCATGTCATGAGGAGAGACCCATGTGGTGAGAAACAGAGGCCTCTAGCCAACAGCCAGCAAGGAGCAGTAGCCTCCTGCTAGTAGCTATGTAAGTGAACTTGGACGTTGACCTCTGCCTCAGTCAAGCCTTCAGATGACTGCAGCTCTCATCTGGTCTGTAACCTCCTGAGAGGCCCTGAGCCAGAATCACCAAGCTAAGCTGCTTCCAAAATTCATGATCTATAGAAACTGTGAAATATTAAGTATTCATTGTTTTAAGCCACTAAAGATTGGTATAATTTATTACACAGCAATAGATAATTAACACAAATGCTTTTGATTAAAAAACAATATACATATATATATGTAACTTGGATATTTATGGAACATATTAATATGCTTTTCTCTTTTGCGTTTTCATGAATATGATCTCTTCTTTGGTTGGCCTCAAGCCTCCATGTGCCTAAGGGTGGTATGTGGAGGGTGGGGTTAAGACTGTTAAAGCAGGAATTAATTTTTTAAAGGGTTAAAAATTAGCTTTTGACATAAAAAATAAGATTTTTGATCAAAATAGTTATTTAGAAAGCCAAAAAAAAAAAAAAAGAGGCAAGAGAGAGGGTATTCTCCACATTCCTTTTACCACCATTGACATATCAAGGGTTAAACCTGATAGCCTAGATCATGGAGTTTCTCTTATAGTATAGGGAAACAACTTTGTCCACATGTGATGACCAGGCCATTGAATTCCTGTCCCAGGATACAGCAAAGAGACGACGCTAAAGAAGTGGAATGTTCAAGCCTTCTACCTGTTCCAGTGGATTGTGGGGAGAAGTTGGAGTTGGATTTTGGAAAGCCAGCCAGTGAGAAGTTTTCTTGATCCCAGGAATAAGTCTCAGAGAGGGAAGGTGTGTTAGAAGGGTTAAGGGGAAGGCTAAAGCCAGAGGGATTCTCCTCTACTTCCCATTTGGGATACCAGAAGGAAATCAGTGTTTAAGGTGAGCCAGCAGCACAACGGGATGGGCAGAGAGGAGGAAAGAGAACAGAGTAGAAGAGAAAGCAAAAGAGGGCCCAATCTGAGCTTCCATTAGCCCCTGTGTGGTGAAGAAGGGACACAGATCCTCCTACATCTCTTGTAGAGGACAAAGAACATGGCTCAGTTAAGAGATAGTAGTTCTGCCATAAGGAGGACAAAGTAGCCCCACAGCAGAAGTGGAGGTGAGGACACTGAACAGAGAGTGTGGTGCAGATTCAAAGAAATCTGTAGTGCTGATGAGATTGATGGTGGGCCTGAGTCAGCTGAGGCATACCACCAAGTCCTGAACAAGTGGAGAAACATGACCATCCATGAAATAGACCAGCTATACACAAGCAACATAGAAGAGCAGAAAACCAGAGAGAGCACCTGTGAGACCTAGTGGACACCAGTTGAGGAGCGGGTCCACGAGTAGCTCACCCCAGCCACTTGACTGCAGAAACTGACAATTAAGAATGCTAGATTGACTATTAAAAGTATCAAACATTAAAGGTATTAAACAATAAAACTATATTAAAAGTATCAAAGCACTAATGAGATGGATAAAATCTAAGATTTACTGAGTACTGAAGCCACTTTTGCCCTGAGGGCATTTGTTAATCCAGCTAATTTGAGCCTCTGTCTTCTTAAAGAGTAAAGTACAAAAGGAAATCCACCAGTAGATATTGGGAATTCAAAGGCTACATTTTCTCCAAATCTCCACCTGCAGGAGACTACTGAACAATTCAATAGGGAAACAATTTCATCCTTGAAAATTTGTAATCACTTGCTGGTGTTACGCAGCTACAAACACTTGGTGGTCCAAAATGATTCAAGCCATAAACTTAATTTAAATTGGTATGGTACTGGCAAAGCCCTTAGAGACTGAAAGTGACAAATACAAATCCATTTTGAAAAGTCATCTTTGTCCTGTGCCTCAGAATATTTACATAAATAATTTTTCAAGGTCAATAAGCAGCACACAGTAAAAAACAGAGGCACAAAGAAGCTTGAAAATATTCTCAGGATACTGGAAATTATAAAAAGTGACCAAGAAGTTTTTAAGAAGAACCAAATAAAACTTCTAGAAATGAAAATCACAATTACTGATATTAAAAACAAAAACCAGTGGTTTAACAGCATATTAGACATAAATGAAAAGAGAATTAGAGAACAGGAAGTTTATGTCGTAAGATTTTGCAGAATACAGCACAGAGATTCACAGAAATGATTATATGAAAGAGAGATTAAGATTCATGGAAGAGAGAGTGAGAAGTCTCAAATGTAACTAAACTCTACATTTAGTTAGAGTTCTAGAAAGAGAGGAGAGACGTGATATGACAGAGGTAATATTTGAAGAAATAATGGTCTCTACTTTTGCAGAACCAATGAATAGTATCAATCCACACACTCAAAAAGTCTAACAAATTCTAAATAGGAAAAGAGAAACCAAGAAAGGAGGAAGAGAGGGAGGGAAGAACTAACTAATGAGTGAACTTCACCCTAGATTCACCATAAAACTAATGAACACCAAAAAAAAAAAGATATTGGGGTAGGCTGTGGGGTGAAGATCATTATCAAAGGAACAAGTTAGACTGACAACTGACTTCTACAGCAAGGTAGACCAGACGACAGTACAATGATATCCCTCATGAGGTGAAAGAAAATAATTGTTCACCTATTATTCTATTCCTAGTGGAAGTATCTTTCAACACTGAGTGTACAATATAGACATTAAAAAAAATAGAAGCACAGAGAATTTGCTACTATCCAGACCCTTGAAAAAGGGAATCCCGAAGGATGTCATTCTGGAAGAAAGAATGTGATCTCAGAGGGAAGCTCTGAGATGCAAGAAAACATGAAGAGCCTAGAAAGTGGTCAATAAATAAATAAAAATTAAATCTAATCAATGCATTGTTATTCATTACACAACACTAATAATGTCTTATCAGATCCAAAAATAAGTTAAATACACAAAAAAATAAAAGCATGGAAGTTAGGAAGAAAGTACATGAAGTTAGTGTTTAAAGCCTTTGTAGTATCAAGCACAAAAATAACATTATTGGCTAACTTTTGACTTGATAGATTATGTATATATATAAATTTTATCTAACCTCTAAAAGAACAGACACAGAGAATACACCCTATAACTCAGTAGAGAGTGAAAAATGAAGTGGCAAAAATAAACAATATCACATGTGGTGATGGATTTAAAATACATTAGTTATTAATATTAATTAAATAAAATATCAATAGGTTAAATGCATAAGTTAAAAGACAAACGTTTTCAGACTGGATAAAAACACTATAGGGACTTCCCTGGTGGTGCAGTGGTTAAGAATCTGCTTGCCAATTCAGAGGACACAGGTTCGAGCCCTGGTTCGGGAAGGTCCACATGCCATGGAGCAACTAAGCCGTGCGCCACAACTACTGAGCCTGTGCTCTAGAGCCTGCAAGCCACAACTACTGAGCCCTCATGCCACAACAACTGAAGCCCGCGTGCCTAGAGCCCGTGCTCTGCAACAAGAGAAGCCACTGCAATGAAAAGCCCGTGCACCACAACGAAGAGTAGCCCCCGCTCACCACAACTAGAGACAGCAACAAAGACCCAATGCAGCCAAACATAAATAATAAAAACTAAATTTTTTAAAAATTAAAAAAACAACTTCAATTTACCAGGGACATATAAAATTTATATGCACCTAAAAACAGCCTCAAACTATGTAAGAGAATACTAGAACTACAAGGAGAAATAGACAAATCCACAATTATATGGCAAGTTTAAAAATACATCTGTTAAAAAAAGTACATCTGTTAATAATAGAATAAGAAGACCAAAAAAAATCACTGATAGATAATTCAAACAATGATGCTTAATAAAGTTGACCTAATTGAGATTTTATATATGTATTACATTCAACAACTGCAAAATAAATACTCTGAAGTCCACACAGAACATTTCAAAAATGGACTCATACTAGATCATTTAAGCAAGCCTCAGTAAATTTTATTAAAGGACCAAGTTAACGCAGAATAGGTTTTCTGACCATAATGTGATCAAACTACATCAATAATAAAAAGGTAAACAGAACAGACACAATATTTGGAAAATTACTCATAATGGAAATTTAAAAAACTTTTTTCAATTGAATGATTAAAAAAAAACCCCTACCTATCAAAAACATGTAGGATACAGCTAAAAAGTACTTAGAGGGTTGAATTATAGCCTTAAATGTTATATTAAAAAATGTAAAAGGCTAACAATTAACAAGCCAGTCATCCATCTCAGGGTATGAGAAAAAAACAGTAAAATAGAAAGAAAGTAGTAAAAAAGATATTATAAATAAGAACAAAAATACATGAAATAGAAAAAGTACATAGCAGAGAGGAACAATAAAGCCAATAGTTGGTTCTTTGAGAACACTAAGTAGGGTGTCAAATGTCTGGTGAGAGAGAGAGAGGGCACAACTATCAGGAATGAAAAGGGGCATATTACTCAAGATGTTGCAGACGTTGGAAAGATCAAGAGGATGACTAAATGTAGTCTATGTGGACTAATTTCCTAGCGGAAAAATTAGCAAAGCCTATAGTAATATAAAAAACTTGAAAATTCTTATAACCATTAAATAAATTGAATCATTCATAGGAAATCCACAAAGAAAATCTTAATGTGAATTTTTTTAAGAAACAAAGTATTCTAATATCACATAAACAGAAAATAAGGAAACGACTCCCCAACTTCATAATAAGATACTAAAAGTTATCATGGACAATATAACAAAATATAATTTAGAGTAATTTGATTTACAGACATTAATTTAAAAATCTGAAACAAAACTTTAGCAAACTGAATCCAGCAATACAAAAGGATAATAAGTAAAACCAAATTGGATTTATCCTAGGAATACAAAGTTGATTTAACATTGAAAATGAATCAATGTAATTTGTCATTATTAAAGGCAAAAAACCATATGGCCACCTCTATCTATTTATAAGAAGCAAATGGTTAAAAAAAAATCAACATAGATTCTTAATTTTAAAATTCAGCAAACTTGAAGTACAAGGGAACTTTAAAGTCAATTAATACAGTAAATCTACAGCAAACATCATACTAGTGAAATACTAGAAGCTTTCTCTTTGAAAGAAGGAAAAATGGAAAGATTCCTACTATCATCTCTTCTATTCGCCATTACACTGGTAGTTTCTTAAAGATTAGTTGCGATGTAGAATCTGAAACCATATCAGTGCACTATGTATTCTGTTATATTAAAATCCATTGCTCTTTCTTTTTACTTTGAGTGTAACTTTTTTCTTAATTAATTAATTAATTTTAATTTTTGGCTGCGTTGGGACTTTGCTGCTGTGTGCGGGCTTTCTCTAGTTGCAGTGAGCGGGGGCTACTCTTCCTTGCGGTGCACGGGCTTCTCATCGCAGTGGCTTCTCTTCTTGCGGAGCACGGGCTCTAGGCACGTGAGCTTCAGTAGTTGTGGCGAGGGGGCTCAGAAGCTGTGGCACACGGGCTTAGTTGCTCCACGACATGTGGGATGTTCCCGGACCAGGGCTTGAACCCATGTCCCCTGCATTGGCAGGCAGATTCTTAGCGACTGTGCCACCAGGGAAGCCCCACTTTGAGTGTAACTTTTAACATAAATCAAGGTGTTTAAACATTACACATCAGTCATTTGGAAAATATTAGTAACTGAGTTATGCAGATTTTCCAAATGTTAGCTCATGTTTCCTAATATAATATCAAAAATCTCACATTTGTTAATATCACTACTGATCTCATCAGAAAAAACGTACTCAGTGTACAATGTACTTGAGATTTAATAAAATTAATTTTTACTGCTTCATTTATGATACTCCTTTTCTTTTTCAAACAGCTGGACTCCAGTGGATAGAAACCCTGGGGAGATGTGCTCAGAGTAAACAGTTCATTATAAAGAAGTTTTTTTTCTTTTAATTTTAAATTTATTTTTTATTTATTTATTTTTCGCTGTGTTGGGTCTTCATTGCTGTGAGCGGGCTTTCTCTAGTTGTGGCGAGCGGGAGCTACCCTTTGTTGTGGTGGGTGGGCTTCTCATTGCAGTGGCTTCTGTTGTTGTAAAGCACAGGCTCTAGGCGTGCAGGCTTCAGTAATTGTGGCACACAGGCTCAGTAGTTGTGGCTCACGGGCTCTAGAGCGCAGGCTCAGTAGTTGTGATGCACGGGCTTAGTTGTTCCGCAGCATGTGGGATCTTTCCAGACCAGGGCTCGAATCCGTGTCCCCTGCACTGGCAGGCAGATTCTTAACCATTGCGCCACCGGGGAAGCCCCCATTTATGATATTCTTAAGTGAAACTGGCATTTTCTTTGGTAAGTGGTATTTAAGAATACAATGACTACCAATACAGTTTGCTACCATTGCCTTGATTTGGGCTAAGCTCTCAGAAGTTGTTCCCCACCATTGCTTTTGCTCTGCTCGTGCAGATGCTAACACAATGAAAAAGGCAAATAACATATAAGTTTTATTATAAAAATAGTTTTGTCCTCACAGACTCCCGAAAGTATCAGGGACCTTGAGATGTTCATGGACCATTCTTTGAGAATCACTGCTCTAGGATACAAGCCTAGAAGTGAAACTGCTTTGTCAAAAGCTATGTATAACTTTATCTTTACTGGACAGTGCCACACCCTTTTTCAAAATAGTTGTACTAATTTATATTCTCATCAACAGCTCAGGAGATTTCCCACCACTCCACATTATCACTACCAGTTGGTACTGCATTGGTACTTTATTGTCGTTTTATGCTGCATTTGCAATGAAGGGAACTAGGTGGAGGAAGTAGTCATACATTTATTGGCTTTGTGGACTCAATCTTTTATGAGGTGCCTATTCAAATCTTCTGCCTGTTTTCTATTGGGTTACCTGACTTTTGCATAATGACTTGTATGAGTTTTTATATGTTTTAGATTCAAGTCTTTTGTTGGTTATATCTGTAGCTAATATCTTCTCTTAGGCTGTGGCTTGAGTTTTCACTCTCTTAGGTATCATTTCATGAATAAGAGTTCTTTAATGTCGTCTAATTTATCCATTTTTGTAGCTTTGCTTTTTGTATTATTTAAGAGCTCTTTCTCTATTCCGAAGTCATAAAAATTATTCCATATTTTCTTCCTAAAACTTAGTTTTTAAATTAAAAACACATTATTTATGGGACTTCCCTGGTGGTCCAGTGGTTAAGACTCCACCTTCCAATTCTGGGGACACGGGTTCAGTCCTTGGCTGGGAACTAAGATCCCACCTGCCACAGGGCAACTAAGCCCACATGCGGCAACTAAGCCCACACACTGCAACTACTGAGCCCATGCACCTCAACTAGAGGGAAGCCTACGTGCCGCAACGAAGATCCCATGTGCTGCAACTAAGACCCTATGCAGCCTAAATAAATAAATAAAATGTTAAAAAACACATTTATGTTAACATGTAATGAGTTTATTTTTAATAAATAATTTAAAAATTAATAAAATAATAAAAAATTTTCAGTTTCAATTTCTAATGCAATAAATAGTCATAGATATAACTTTATAAATAAAAGCTCCATGGGGGTCCTCAATAATGTTTAAGACTGTAAAGGGGTCTTGAAACCACAAAGTTCAAGAACCACTGTCCTAGAGAAACTTCTGCATTGTGCCCTAGAGGTAAGCACAAGATTTTCTTAGTAGCATTGTTCTGAATAGCCTGAAACTGGAAACAATTCACATTTATCAAAAGTAGAATAGATAAATTATGGGTTGAATATAGTTACTATGGGACAGTAGACAGCAGAGAAAGTGAACAAAGTATAAGACATGGATGCTGTATACAACAACATGGATGAATCTAACATAATATTGAGCAAAAGAAGACAAAATAATGTCTATAGTATGACTCCATATGTATAAGTTTTATAACAGGCAAAATGAAACTAGATTTAAAGGATGCTTGCATCAAGATGGATAAACAACAAGGTCCTACTGTATAGCATAGGAAACTATATTCAATATCCTGTGATAAACCATAATAGAAAAGAATATTTTAAAAAATATATGTATAACTGAGTCACTTTGCTGTACAGCAGAAATTAACACAACATTGCATATCAACTATGCTTTAATAAAAAATTTTTTAAACATAAAGGATGCTCTTGCATAGCTGATAAGATACACATTAGTTGGTAAAATGCAGAAAAGCAATGAAATAATTTCCATAAAACACAGAATGAAGGTGATTTTAACTGGGGGTGGGATGGAGAGTTTGTGTTTCTAGGGAGCCAGCAATATTCTATATCTGGATCATAGTACTGGTTACATAGGTGTTCATTTTATAAATTATTCTTTAAACTATGCATATACATTTTATGCATTTTCCTATATATATTACATATGTTTCCTTTAAACTTCTACAAAGTCCTTATATTCTTCATAGAAATTTCACACACATTTTAAACAAATGTCATTTGATCTTTCAATTACCACCTGTGGCTCCTGTGAAAACCCTGTCTACATTAGTCAGGGCCCCACCAGAAGAGACATCATTTATTAGTGCAAATTTGGTAATTTGAGGAGAGTTTAATAAAGGGATTCTTTACAAAAGTGTGGGCAGGATTTAAGGAACCCAAAAGTGATAATAAAAAGCCCTGGTATTAATAACTTAGTAGTTCCATTACCACACATAGGCTTGAAGGGGCAAGGAGAGAAAGCCAGTATAAGAACCAGGAAACAGAGCTGCTTGACAGGAGCTAGGACATCTAGTGGAAGGATGCAGCCCGCTCACAGTACAGTGACTATAGAAAGAGCGTGAATACGTTGACTGTACTCTTTTCCCTTCTTTCGTCTGATCCTCTCTCTGTGCTCCCTTGTTGATGAACCGGACTAGAAATCAGAAGGAAGTGATGCAGTGCATTTAGGTCAACCTCCCAGGGAATGTACCAGAAAGAAGAAGGGTAGAGAATAGATCTGGAGTGATGAGAAGCTGGTCTCATGTCTACCTGAACCTAAAATGTTAGCCACCTCCATTATTTTTCTTTTAAAGCATGTGGTCTAGGGGAAAGGGAAACATGACTAAGTGAAATAAAACAGAGCTTGTATAATCCTTGCTTCTGCAGCAGGTCACAGGGCCTAAGCTGGTACTCAAGGCTACCTTCTATGTCCCATTTCTATTCTTTTTCTTTTTATTTTTTGGCCATACTGCGGGACTTGTGGGATCTTAGTTCCCCAACCAGGGATCAAACCCAGGCCCCTGGCAGTGAGAGCATGGAGTCCTAACCACTGGACTGCCAAGGAATTCCCCTCCCATTTCTTTTCCTGTTATTTTCTTTTTTTTTTTTTAATTTTTATTTATTTATTTATTTTTGGCTGTGTTCGGTCTTCATTTCTGTGTGAGGGCTTTCTCTAGTTGCGGTGAGCGAGGGCCACTCTTCATCGCAGTGCACGGGCCTCTCACTGTCGGGGCCTCTCTTGTTGCGGAGCACAGGCTCCAGACGCGCAGGCTCAGTAGTTGTGGCTCACGGGCCTAGTTGCTCCGCGGCATGTGGGATCTTCCCAGACCAGGGCTCGAACCCGTGTCCCCTGCATTGGCAGGCAGATTCTCAACCACTGAGCCATCAGGGAAGCCCTCCTGTTATTTTCTATCAGCACTTGGGCTGAATGTTTTTGTTCATTTTTTTTGTTTTGTTTTTTACCCATCTCCTTGTTCCAGGCTGCAGGAATAAAGATGCTTTTGCCTGCTTTTCTAAAACATGTTTGGAGAGACCTAAAATTCATACATATGGGATATGAGGCATGGTAGTCTTGTCTTCATTAGGCGAATGTACTTTTCCAGTGACCAGACTTGGCCCCTGGGCCAAAGAATGCTAGGAGGTTGTCCCCTGCATCCCTGAGTTCTTTTTTTTTTTTTTTGTCAGTTTTTTAAATTGAAGTATAGCTGATTTACAATGTTGTGTTAATTTCTGCAGTACAGCAAAGTGGTTCAGTTATATATATATGGTACATTCATTTTTTTTTAATATTCTTTTCCATTATGGTTTATCACAGGATATTGTTTTTGTTTTGTTTTGTTTTGTTTGCGGTACGTGGGCCTCTCACTGTTGTGGCCTCTCCCGTTGCGGAGCACAGGCTCTGGATGCGCAGGCTCAGCGGCCATGGCTCACGGGCCCAGCCGCTCCACAGCATGTGGGATCTTCCCTGACCAGGGCACGAACCCGTGTCCCCTGCATCAGCAGGCAGACTCTCAACCACTGTGCCACCAGGGAAGCCCTATCACAGGATATTGAATATAGTTGTCTGTGCTATACAGTAGGACCTTGTTGTTTATCCATTCCATATATAAAAGCTTACATCTGCTCACCCCAAGGTCCTACTCCATCTCTCCCCCAAACCCCTCCCCCTTGGCAACCACCAGTCTGTTCTCTATGCCCGTGATTCTGTTTCTGTTTCATAGATAAGTTCATTTTTGTCATATTTTAGATTCCACATGTAAGTGATATCATGTGGTATTTGTCTTTCTCTTTCTGACTTACTTCCATTAGTATGATAATCTCTAATTGCATCCACGTTGCTGCAAATGGCATTATTTCAACCTTTTTATGGCTGAGTAGTATTCCATTGTATATGTGTACCACATCTTCTTTATCCATTCATCTGTTGATAGACATTTAGGTTGTTTCCATGTCTTGGCTATTGTGAATAGTGCTGCTATGAACAAAGGAGTGCACGTATCTTTTTGAATTATAGTTTTGTCTGGATATATGTCCAGGAATGCACTGCATCCCTGAGTTTTAAAAAGAGTCTTCCTGGGACTTCCCTGGTGGTCCAGTGGTAAAGAATCCACCTTACAATGCAGGGGAAGTGTGTTTGATCCCTGGTCGGGGAACTAAGATCCCACATGCTGCGGGGCAACTAAGCCCGCGCACACCACGACTACTGAGCTCGTGCGCCTCAACTAGAGAGCCTGCGTGCCACAAACTACAGAGCCCACGTGCCCTGGAGCCTGTGCGCCACAACTAGAGAAGCCTGTGCACGGCAATAAAGAGCCCACACACCACAACTAAAGATCCTGCATGCCTCAACGAAGACCTGACACAGCCAAAACTAAATTAAATAAATAAATAAATAATAAAAACAAAGAGTCCTCCCTGGGGCTTCCCTTGTGGTCCAGTGGTTAAGACTCCGTGCTCCCAATGCAGGGGGCACAGGTTCGATCCCTGGTCCGGGAACTAAGATCCCACACACCACACGGTGCAGCCAATAAATAAATAAATTTAAAAAGAGCCTTCCCTATGCCATCCCCATGTAGCAGCAAGCCAATTACTGCTTAATATCAGCCCTTCTCTATATATTGGCTCTATGGCCTGAGGAACCCCTAATGAGCAGGGGGAAGTCAGCTTCCATGTCATTGGAACCACGTCTACTATACTTCCTATCTTCCATATGAAGACACTGAAGCAAAGAGAGTTTGAGATATTTGCCTAAGACTGCGTAATTAGTACAAGAGCTGAGGCTAAAAGCTCAGCCTCCTGACTTGATTAATTTGTTTCCCACACACTGGAGGAGTACATCTGTGTCTTATCACTAACAGGTGGACATGGAAAATAGCAGTAACATAATATTAGACTGTAATAAAGGTGACTCATGGCGGGGGGAGAAACACATAGTAGCAGATGTCCTCTATGTATTAGGCACCATAGGGAATAAGACATTTGTCATCCTGCTGTCTCACTGTGCCAAGCTCCAGCATGGAAGATGTTTTTGCCCTATGTTTTTCCAAAGCAGGGCCTTTTCCAAAACAATTCAGTGTGATGACTACTCAAGTGCATTTTAATGTGTTTCCTAATGAATTTCCTTGGTATTGGAAAATAATACCATTTTTCTTTTGTACTCTCTCCTCTCCACTCCCCCAAAGGAATTCACATTGCTTTTTTTTTTTAAGTTACAGAGGGTCCATACTAGTGAAGCAATAGGGCTCTTTCTAATCCATAAAACACCACCAAAACAGATATTTCAGAAGTCTGTAAGTGACTATGCATTTTAGGATTTCCATCGTCTTTCTGGAGTTAAACTGATCAATAGGCAGTAAGTGATGAGGCATAATGCTGGAAGGTGGGATGAGGCAAAGAAAGAAAGAAAGAAGTGAGAATGAGTTACCCAAAGTGGAAACTTAGTTTGGAAGGGTTGATGGCTCTTTACCTTAGTGATTTGAAGATGGTAATCACTATTTTATTGCTTTCATTATCTTGTTAATTTCTGAATTTTTAGATAGAAATCACCTGCTCTCTTGAACTTTGGCACAAAACTTTGTAAAATAGGAGTGGAATTTGGGGATTCATGTTTTATAAATGTTCTCCATTCTAAGATGAGGGATGAGGCCTTGAGTAACTTGGTCACCTTAGTCAACAGTGGGTTGAGATGCCTTGCTAAGAAGAAGAAGGAGAAACAATGTTGCAAATTAATCCTGTGCTAAGACACTCATTGGGGAAAATTTAATATAACATTTAATTTAGCACTTCAGTACTCTATATCAAAGGAGAAAATAATGGGGGGATGCAGTCCATTCTTAAGTTGGTGGGGAAAGATGTTTTTGGATAGGAGAGCTTTTCACACATATCAGATCACGTAAGTTTGGTGGATGCTTTTTTCATCAGAAACGAAAAAGCAGTCTACATTTTAAAAAATGATATCATTTTGATCTTCTTTGCTGTTATCTCATTAACTCTGACTCTATACATTGAAGACCAGGATGTCTACCCTCATTCTCTTGGTGATCACATCCACTTTCCTTGCCTTGAGTACTGTCTATATCAGTGTTTTTCAAACCTTTTTTCATTATTGCCTTTCTCCAAAGAGCCATTTTAGATTTTTTCCCCTAATCACACTGTCCCGTGAAACTCTGACACTACATACACTCTGTATTTGTTTATGTTTATGTGCTTCTGTGACGCTTCTTTGTACACCTTTTGCTCTAGGCACACTGAATTTGCTATTCCACATTTTACCTTAGTGGTAAAAGGGTTTAAAGGAGTGATTATCTGTTCTCTTAATCCACATTGGCCAGGCATTAAAAGTAGAAATTTCCCTGGGTTAGAGCCACTACCATCATAGGTTTCCATAGTAGAGTGGAGCAGAGATTGGTTGTGATGACAGATTCCTGGGAGAAGTAGCGACATTGTAATCAGGGATTCAGATTTTGGCACAGGGCGGGGAATGTGCCCTGTTTATCTTCGTGTTCCTACTTCCTGATTATGTCCTCTACCATTTGAAAGAGGACATATTAGTCTGCATAGGCTGCTATAACAAATAATGTTATAATGCTTTATAATGTTACAATGTTTTATTATGTTTGGGGCAGCTTTCTGAGTTATGTTTAAAATATATGCACAGATCTAAAAACATTAATAAAAATAAAAGTGAAGTGCACAGATCTTAAGGTTCAGTTCAATAGGTTTTACAATCGTACACACCCATGTAATTAGCACCTGAAGTTCCAGAAAGTTTCCATACCCTTTCGTTCCTTTCTTCTTTTTTTTCCTTTATGATAGCATTTTTTTTAACTTCCTTTCTAATTAAATACCTTTCCTTCTCACTTTCTGATTTCTATCACCAGAGATTAGTTTTGCCTGTTCTTGGATTTCATATAAATGGAGTCATACCATGTACTATATTATTTTAGGTCTGGTTTCTTTCATTCAGCGTGTTTCTAGATTCATTCATGTTTTTGTATGTATCACTAGCTCATTCCTGAGTAGTATTCACTTGTATGATTATGTCACAATGTGTTTATCCATTTCCTGTTGATGGATATTTGAGCTGTTTTCCATTTTTTAAGCTATTATAAATACAACTGCTATGAACATTTTCATAGAAGGCTTTTTGTAGACATATCTTTCACTTCTCTGGGGTATATACTGAAGAGCCAAATTGCTGGTCACATGGTAACTTTAATTATTTGAGAAACTGCCAGACCGTTTTCCAAAGCAGCTGCATCATTTTACATTCCCAAATGTACACAGGTTTCAACTTCTCCATATCTTTGTCAAAACTTGTTATTGTCTGTATTTTTTAAAAAACATTTATTTGTTTGGCTGCATTGGGTCTTAGCTGCAGCACACAAGATCTTCATTGCCACGTGCAGGATCTTTGTTGTGTCATGCAGGATCTTTAGTTGCAGCATGTGGGATCTTTAGTTGCAGCATGCGGGATCTAGTTCCCTGATCAGGGATCAAACCCAGGCCCCTTGCATTGGGAGTGCGGAGTCTTAACCACTGGACCACCAGGGAAGTCCCTGTCTGTATTTTTGATTGAAGCCATCCTAGGAGATATGAAATTGTAACTCATTGTGGCTTTGGTTTGCATTTCCCTAATGACTAATGATGTTGAGCATCTTTTCAAGAGCTTATTAGCCATTTGTATGTCTACTTTGGAGAAATATCTATTGCCTTAGTCAATTCAGACTGCTATAACAGAACACCACAGACTGTGTAGTTTATAAACAACAGAAATTTCTTTCTCATAATTCAGGAAACTGGGAAATTCAAGATCAAGGCACTGGCAGATTCGGTGTCTCGTGAGAGCACGCTTCCTGGTTCAGAGAAGGCAGTCGTTTCATGTGTTCTTACGTGGCAGAAGGGGTAAGGGAGCTCTCTGAGGTCTTTTCTACAAGGGCACTAATTCCAGTCATGAGGGCTCTGCTCTCATGACCTAATCACCTCCCAAAGACCCCACCTCCTAATACCACCACAATGGAGGAGTAGATTTCAACATAATGAATTTTAAGGAGATACAAATATTTAGTCTGTAGCATCTGTTCAAATCTGTTGCCCATTTTTAATTGGGCTATTTGTATTTTTATTGAGTCCTAATTGACTTTTTTTTTTTTTTTTTTTTTGTGGTACGTGGGACTCTCACTGTTGTGGCCTCTCCCGTCACAGAGCACAGGCTCCGGACTCGCAGGCTCAGCGGCCATGGCTCAAGGGCCCAGCCACTCCGCGGCATGCGGGATCCTCCTGGAGCGGGGCAGGAACCCTTGTCCTCTGCATCGGCAGGCGGACTCTCAACCACTGCGCCACCAGGGAAGCCCCTAATTGACTTTTAACAGTGGTTGAATTGAATGAAATGAGGAAGTCTGTTGTACCAGGGAAACCTCTTTTAATGGAAACTAACAGAAAATACAGCCTATACCAGCTTAAGTATAACTGGAATTTGTTATATCACAGAACTGAAAGTTCTTGGGATAGTTTTGGCTTTAAGAATGTCCTGATCCAGTGGGGTAAAAACGACAACAGGATCCCACTTCTCCCTATTCATCTCCTGGCTCTGCTTTTGCTGTGTAACACAGTTCTGGACAGACTTTTCAGTGATAGCACCAATATGGCTCCAGCAGCTCCAGGCGACATTCCCCCAGGTTCAGGTGAACTGGAAGTGAGCACTTGCTTTTCTCCCAGCAGCTCTGGCAAAAGACTAGTTGGTCCTGACTGACTGCAGATGAATCCCAGTTGCAGTGGCCAGGGGAACAGGTACACTCATAGTTTTAAGAGGAGTCATAGGTTCCATTCCTGTAGCCAGAGTTAGAGCCGACCCAAAGCTCATGGACTGCAAGTAGGGGAGGGGGAGTTCACCAGAGAGAAATTAGAATATGTTTACCAAAAGAAGAGGAAAATGGATGTTGAGATGTCAAAAACTAGCAAATGCCCATTACAGTGCTTCCCAACCATGGTCTGACTGAAAGTTGACAGGATTTTATCATAGCAGCTAAGCCAGTAGGTGTGGCTACAGGATAAAATATTACTGTTATTATTATTAGTAGTAGGCCACTCCTTGCAGCTTGAGGGAAGAAAGCATATTCTTTTTTGAAGACGGGGCTGAATTGCACCCCTACAGCTGCCACAAGCCCTGACCCCCATCTGGCCATTCTGCTTTTGCCAATATGCACACTCACAGGAGGGAGCTGGCGTGTTGCTGTGCTCCACAGAACTGCTTTGGCTTCTTTCATGATTCCCTTGGATCAACTCTCAGTAAGTCATTCTCTTCCTTAGATGTCTTCTCTTTGAAAGATTTCCTCTGCCTGGAAGGCTTCTGCCTCAGTCACTCTAATGACTGGCTCTCTCATCTCCTTCATGTCTCTGCTCACATGTCCCCTTATCAGTGAGTTCTTCTCTGATCATCTAATAAAATAGCAACCCCCTCACAATCCTTATTCCCCTTCCTGGCTTTATTTTTTTCCCAAAGCACTTACCATGCATAATTGAAAATGTGGTTTTCTATATTTATCCTCCGTCTTCTTTGATTAGAATATAACTGATGACAGGTCAGGAAATGTTTGCTGCTGTCCCTAGGGCCTACAGTAGTGACTGCACATAGCAAATGCCATTAAATACATGTCAAATGAAAGGAAAGAAAGAGGAAGATAGGAAAAAAGGAAGGAATAAAACTGATATAACCACATGAATCATCTAAAAGTTGGTAGATACCACTAAACCCTTCTCTTTCTGATGCAGACTTCACATCTAAGAAGATCATCTAACTTCTCTATGCAAGTCAAGCATATAACCTCTTGCAAGTGAAGAAACTTGCAAAACCAGGTCACTAAAAATTGGAATTTTAAATTAAAGACAGAAAACGTATTTATTAACTACTTTCTTATATCAGATACCGTGTTACAAGCTTTCGCATACATTATCTCATTACTCCTCCCACCCCCAACAACACGTTGAAACAGGTCTTGTCATCCTTTTTTAACAGGCAAAGAGACTGAAGTCCAAAGAAGGTACTCAATGTCACATACACAACTGGAAGTATGGAATTTAAATCCAGATTTGTCTGATAGCAACACGTAAGAAACAGACTTTTGTGCTAAAACAAGAGGAGAGCGGCCAAATTCCTGAAGCACTTGATAATAAAAATGAGAATAGTATAAAAGGGTTATATCATAGAGCAGCGGCCCCTAACCTTTTTGGCACCAGGGATCGGTTTCGTGAAAACAATTTTTCCATGGACGGGGCAGGGGGATGGTTCAGGCGGTAATGCGAGCGATGGGGAGCGATGGGGAGTGGCAGATGAAGCTTCACTCGCTCGCTCAGCCACTGCTCACCTCTTGCTGTGTGGCCTGGGAGGCGGGGACCCCGGTTACATAGGACAGAGTAAGGAATCACTTTTACTATGCATGGGCTGCAACGCTCACTATCACAGTTACCCAGCCCAAGGGAGACACCATCTTCTTACAATGGGGGGTATTTTTTTTCTTTATAAAGTCTGTTACGGACTGAATGTTTGTGTTCCCCCTAAATTTATCTGTTGAAGCCCTAATCCCTCAATGTGATGGTATTAGGAGCTAGGGCCTTTGGAAGGTAATTAGTTTTAGATGAAATCATGAGGGTGGAGACCCCATGTTGGGATTAATGCCCTTATAAAAAGAGGGAGAGTCATCAGTACACTCTCTCCACCATGTGAGGCTACAGCGAGAAGGTGGCTGTCTGCAAGCCAGAAGATGAGCTCTCATCAGTAACCGAATTGGCTGGCACCTTGATCTTGGACTTCTCAACCTTCAGAACTGTGAGCAATAAATTTTCGTTGTTTAAGCCACCCAGTCTATGGTATCTTGTTATAGCAACCCTACCAGACTAAGACAAAGTCTCAGAAACATACAGCCACTAGAACTACCATATGATCCAGCAATCCCACTCCTGGGTATTTATGCAAAGAAAATGAAAACACTAATTTGAAAAGCTATATGCACCCCTATGTTCATTACAGCATTATTTACAATAGCTAAGATATGGAAACAACCTGAGTGCCCATCAATAGACAAATGGATGAAGAAGATGTGGCATACATGTGCAACGGAATATTAATGATAAAAAAAAATGAAATCTTGCCATTTGCAACATGGATGGACCTAGAGGGCATTATGCTAAGTGAAATAAGTCAGACAGAGAAAGACAATCACTGTATGATTTCACTTACATGCAGAATCTAAAAAACAAAACAAATGAACAAACATAACACAACAGAAACAGATTCTTAGATACAGAGAACAAACATGTGGTTGCCAGAGGGGTGGGAGGAGGAGAGAAATAGGTGAGGGAGATTAAGAGGTACAAATTTCCAGTTATAAAATAAATGAGTCATGGGTATGAAATGTACAGTATGGGGAATATAGTCAATAATTATGTAATATCATTGTATGGTGATGGATGAAAACTAGATTTATCATGGTGATCATTTTGAAATGTACAGAAATATCAAATCACTATGTTGTGTACCGGGAACTAACAGAGTGTTATAGGTTGATTATACTTCAAAAACAAATAGACCAAAAACTCATAGAAGAAGAGATCAGATTTGTGGTTACCAGAGGTGGGAGGGTAGGGGGAGGAGGAATTGGATGAAAGTAGTCAAAAAGTACAAACTTCCAGTTATAACATTAATAAGTAGTAGGGGTGTCATGTACAACATGATAAATAAAATGAACACTGCTGTACACTATAAATGAAAGTATAAATGAAAGACGACTCGTCACAAAGGAAAAAATTTTTCCTTTTCCTCATCACAAAGATAAAAAATTGTTTTTCTCTTTCTTTAATTTTGTATCTATAGGAGATGATGGAGGTTCACTAAAGTTATTGTGGTAATCATTTCATGATGTGTGTAAGTAAAATCGTCATGCTATACACCTTAAACGTACACAGTGCTGTAAAATAAAAAATGGAAGAAAAAAAAGAAACTGGCTTAAGGGGAAAAAAAAGAAACATATAGCCACACAGCATCCGAAACTCTCTCTTAGGAGAGAAACCTGTTTTCACAGTAAAATGACAACTAATGAAAATAGAAGGAATGATGGAATTTGGAAATCATCAGTGGAAGCTATAACTAGTAGATGAATATTGGCTAAGGAACAGAATATTTACATAGTTCCCAAAAACCTCCTATAAATCATTTATTCATTACAAAAGAAAAATAGTATCTTTACAGTGGAGAAATCTGGCAGACACTACTTTAACCAGCAATCCAAGTCAATTTCAGTGGTATTATTAAGACAAACCAATATCATGTGCCTTCTCATATAATGCTCTAAGAAGGACCGAGTACCACTTCTGTGGAATTCCTGCCAACAAGGTATAACCTGAATGTCATCATGAGGCAAGTTAGACAAACCCAAGCTGAAGGACATTCTACCAAATAACTATCCCATATTTTTAAAAATGTCAAGTTAGAGAACATTAAAGAAAGGCTGAGGAACTGTTCCAGATTAAAGAGACATGACAACCAAATGTGACACATGACCTAAGACGGGATGCTGCCCTGGGAAAATAAAACGGCTATAAAGGACATTACTGCGGCAATTAATGGAATTTGCCTAAGGACCATGTATTAGATAACAGTGTTGTATCAATGTTAACTTCTTGTTTTGATCATACTGTTGTGGTTATATAAGAGAATATCTTTTTCTCAGCAAGTATTCTGCAGTGTTTAGGGGTCTCCTAACATATGATATCGCCAATTTACTCTCCAAATTTCAGAAAAAAAGTCATACCTACATACTATAGAAAAAGAGAGGGGGAGGGGTGGGGGAGAGAGAGAGAATGATAAAGCAAATGGGCTAAACTGTAAACAATTGGTAATGCTGTGTATAGGGCATATAGATGTTCCATGTATTATTCGTTCTTCTAAATTTGAAAATACAACAAAATTAAAAATTACAAAATGTGCTTTTAATCTCAAACAAAGACCCTCTCTGGATGTTAATCTGTGGGCTGGTGAAACACTTCAGGTAATTACCATAGATATTTCTTAAAAGCGTTCGAATTATTTTGCAAGTCAAAATAAGAAACTCAGAAGAGCTGCAGAAATGCATAGCACTAATTTCTATTGGAAATGTAATCTACTCTTTTTCTCTAAGTGCTCATCAGCTATTCCTGAGTACTGGTCATTTTGTCAGTAGTGGTGGTTTGCAATGAGTCCTTCTGCAAAACAGAACATTTTATGATTCCAATTTTGTTAATGGAAATAAAATGTATGCAGAGAATGAAGGCTGAAAGAAACAACCATGAATCTAGTCAAAATAATTTCAAATGACTTGGCCTCATTTTCTTAATCTTGATGTTAATTTTTTAAGCATTCATTCCATACAGGAAGCCTGAATAACAGCAGGGTTGTTTAGGGAGAAGACAGTGGGTATTTTTTTTTTTTTAATAAAAATACTTAGAGGGCTTCCCTGGTGGCACAGTGGTTGAGAGTCCGTCTGCCGATGCAGGGGACGCGGGTTCGTGCCCCGGTCCGGGAAGACTCCACATGCCGTGGAGCGGCGGGGCCCGTGAACCATGGCCACTGAGCCTGCGCATCCGGAGCCTGTGCTCCGCGACGGGAGAGGCCATAACAGTGAGAGGCCCATGTACCGCAAATAAATAAATAAATAAATAAAAATAAAAATAAAAATAAAAATACTTAGAAATCGCATGTGGCTACCTGTCTCTTCAGTTTCTTCATTTATCAGTTTTCTAAATTACCTTTTTCCACTATTTCTCTACATTAGACTGTCCACCAGTGTTTACTGAACACCTTCTAGGTGCTATGCAAATATAAAAGACGATCGTGACATGAGTCTCTGTGGCAGAAACTAGCTGCCTGTTCAACATCTGTATCCTTCTCGGAAACAGACTACCGTCATTGTTCAATGCATCAGTGTACTCAGCTAAAAAATATTTCCCTTGCCTTTCCTTGCAGATGTGGTGCCCAATGAGATACAAACAGAAGTTGCAAGGTGAGGCTTCCAGAAAAGGTCTTTAAAATTCAACTGGGAGGCCTACTCTTTTCCCTTCATCCTTTCTTCCACCTTGCCTGGAACACAAAAATGATGGCTGGACTTCCAGAAGCCATCTTGTAAACACAAGGATAAGGCTCACACCCTGGGGATGGCAGAGGGAAGAGCTAAAAGAGGCTTGGACCATGATGCTCTCTTAGGGTCCACATTATCAGCCCTGGCCAGCTTTCTCTGGACTCCTTTGAAGTGAGAGAAAAATCAACTTCTATCTTATTGAAGCCATAGTAAAGGATCTCTGCAACCAGCAGTTGAATACAGTTTTTAAATTATACAGTCCCTGATTTTAAGAGCCAGTTGAGGAGAAAAAACTAGCACACATAAAACACTTAGAGAACATATGTAGCTGGGTGGTATGTAGTTAGGAGACAGCATAGGTAGAAAGAGGGAGAGTTTTAGAATCAGTTATCCTTGCAGTTCTAACCTCAGCTTAGCATTTTAGGGTGTTTGACTCTGGGCAAATTACCTAATCTTTTTGAAACCTCGGTTTCCTCTTTTATAAAATGAGGATGACAATGATTACCTTGTGTATTTGTAATGAGGAGTAGAGATAATGGGACTGGCCCTTAATAGGTGCTCAATAAATGATGGTAGTAATTTATAAGCTATACAAACTCACAGCAGGATGAAATCTATATGGGTTAAAATGATCAAGAAAGGCGTAGAGGGTTTCCCTGGTGGCGCAGTGGTTAAGAATCCGCCTGCCAGTGCAGGGCACACGGGTTTGAGACCTGGTCCGGGAAGATCCCACATGCCGCGGAGCAACTAAGCCTGTGCGCCACAACTACCGAACCTGTGCTCTAGAGCCCATAAGCCACAACTACTGACCCGCGTGCCTAGAGTCCGTGCTCCACAACAACAGAAGCCACCCCAATGAGAAGCCCGCGCACCACAACGAACAGCAGCCCCCTCTCGCCGCAACGAGAAAAAGCCCGCTCACGGCAACGAAGACCCAACACAGCCAAAAATAAATAAATAAAAAATAAGAAATGAAAAGAAAGGCTTAGCGAATAAGTTGGATTTTGTTGCCAGTGAAGGACCGAAATGTTCAGGATGGATAAAGGGGAAAGGTATTACACATGGGTACAGGGAAGGCATGGGTAAAGACACAGAGACTGGCTGAATATAACATATTTGAGAGTTACAAGGAAATCAATATAACTGGTACTGTAGAGTTAAGGAAAATAGAGCAGCATAGATAGGGTGAGATCAGGGTGGCATAGATGGGATGGGATCAGGCTGAAAGTCAAAGAGAAGATATGTGACTTGCTATGAAAGGGCACAGAAGAATCTGTAAGTTTCATACAAAAAGAATAATCAAAACAGACATAATGAAAGCTCATCACACTAAGGTGCTCAGTTATCCTGAGTGATTTTCTTTTAGAACAAGTGACAGGAAATGAGCCTAAGTGCCAAATGGAAGGCAAGCATCTAACCCAAAAAAGTGGTCATTACTTTAATGGAAACACTGCCTAATAGCAAACATTAATCTAGTTTCTAGAAAGGTGCTGTGAGGTAGCTTGAGTCCACACAAGCTTCCTTCCTGTGGTTTTTGTATAAAATGAAGACTTTTTATAAGATTTTTGGTATTTGGCAAAGGTCTTTTCCACTTTAATCTTTTCAATTTAATCCAGCCAATCATACACAGTATGTTTCTCTCTATAAACCATAAGACACCAGCAGACACTCACCCATTTTGATTCTAACAGTGCCTTTTTCACTATTGCGCTTTAAAAAACTCACTTAGTAATGCCATTGGTTTCCAGCAGATATTTCAGGACTTTCCCAAAGTAAAAATTAAGAGATCCGTTAAGCAATCCCTCCACTCTTTGGCTTTCACAGAGTCACCACAGTATACAATAAAGCTAATTATTGTTTTTCCTATATGTTAGGATGAAGACTGGTAAACTAAACCAGCCAACAGACCTCTTGAAGGCCTGTACCTCCCCGATAAAACCCACCCACAAGTTCCAATCTGAAATTCTTCTCTTCCTTCTCATAAGCTGAAATAGCGTATGTAATAGGAACTACAAACAAATGGTATAAAGCTTGTCTGAGTAATCACGTCTCTGAGTGGTCATGGAGAAGGCACGAACTTGGATGAGAAGACTTGACCTTGAGTCCTGACTGTACAAGTAAGAAGACTGGAGAAGTTGGGCAACTCAGATTTCCTAAACCTCAGGTGGGTCTCCTGTAACATAAGGATTATAACCCCTTCCTACTTTAAGAAGTCCTTCCTTGGGAGGATTGCATAAAATAATGTGTAAAAGTGATCTGTAAGGCTTAAAGAATTTTAAGAGTGTAATATTTTCAGTAGACACGGAGGGTGCCTACCCACTATGTTCCTGTCTTTGGGGAACATCCCCATCACACCCTTCCAAAAGGTGGACCCAAGCAGTCATATCTGAATAATAATAACAATGATAATTTAAAAACAAGAGCTACAGTTTAGAATGATGAATAACTTCTAGGGATGGACAATGGTAGTGGTTGTACAACATGTGTATGTACTTGGGAATTCCCTGGTGGTGCAGTGGTTAGGGATCCGTACTTTCACTGCTGTGACCGCCGTTAGATCCCTGGTCGGGGAACTACGATCTCACAAGCTGTGTGGTGTGGCCAGAAAAAAAAAAAACACACAAAAAAGGTGTATGTACTTAATGCCACTGAACTGAACTGTACACTTTAAAATGGTTAAAATGGTAAATTTTATGTTATGTATATTTTTCCACAAAACAAATTAAAAAAAAAGAACTAACACATATTGAGGACTTAGTGCCTTTCTTATAATCATTAACAAGGATTATTTTATTTCATCCTCACAATAACCTCTTGCAGTAGGTGCCAATGTACCCCCATTTTACAGAGGAACAAACAGAGACACAGAAAAGCTAAGTAACTACCACAAGGTTACACGGCTAGTAAGTGGTAGAGCTCTGTTTGAATCTGGACAGACTCCAGAGCCCTGTCCCCACTACCAATCCCTTCCCCCTCCACCCATCAGAGGAGAGCTCAGGTCACAAAGTCTCAGGAGCTTGGCTTATCAGACTCTTACTCAGGAATCTGGTATAAGAGATACTGAAATTCTGGTCAGAGAGTGCTTGGCTCTAGACTCTTGATAAAAACCTGAGGTTTCTGGCTCCAAGGCAAGTCAAAGCCTCATGTGACCCAAAGTTATAAGGGAACAGGAAACTAAGAGCAGGCAAAGAAGAAAGGCAGTCCAAAGAAAACAAGAGCCCGGGGAGGGGAGATGGGGTGTGTTGAAGACCTTTCCAGTTCCTACGTGTGTCTTGCACTTTGTATCTTTTTTTTTTTTTTTTTGCGGTACGTAGGCCTCTCACTGTTGTGGCCTCTCCCGTTGCGGAGCACAGGCTCCGGACGCGCAGGCTCAGCGGCCATGGCTCAAGGGCCCAGCCGCTCCGCGTCATGTGGGATCTTCCCGGACCTGGGCACAAACCCGTGTCCCCTGCATCGGCAGGCGGACTCTCAACCACTGCGCCACCAGGGAAGTGGAACTTTGTATCTTTGTGATTGTTCTATATGCTTATCCACAAACCTCTTTTACTTAGGCTGCTCCAATGAGCTGTATAATTTGCAACCTAATGAGCTCGAATTATTCTAATAAAGTATTTCAAGAGGGAAGAGAAGTTGCATATGCAAAAGTATCTAGAGCATAGCTCTTTATAATAATTAAACATTGGAAGAATGGAGCCACCCAATAACTAGGGAATAATAAATTATACTATGTCCATTCAATGAAATATTATGTAATCATAAATGGGCATAAACAGAAGAAAGTGGAATAATTACAATAGGGAAAATATATGAAAAGCTGTGAATGCAGGAATGAATGGTATGTGTGTGTGAGTGTGTATGTGTGTTCTATATTGTTCAAAAACAGCATTAAATTTTTGAGAAAAGCTTGAGGGCTCTTAAAATCCCCTTTCTTAAAATATTTGATAGAATTATCAGGTATGAGAACTGGAAATAATTTTAGCAGTCATTTAGTATAATTTTTCATTTCTTCAGATTCTGAATACCTTTAGTCCTGAGGAGTCCTCTGTCCTCCAGTACAGTGGCTGCCCACCTTCGGCCTGAACACCTCTGGGGACAGAAGTGCCAAAGTTTCTCCTCTCTTCAGTTGGCTGGTTACAAAGTTCTCCCTTATGTTATGTCTGAAGTTTCTTCCCCTTAGTTCTAGTTCTCTCTGATGGGGGTCAAGTCTATCACTTCTTTTTTTCTCCCCGAAATGATCACTGCAGTAGACAATTGCTCTAAAAGTACAATCACTCTCGTAGCAGCCTCTGTTCCCTCTCACCGACAAATACTTGAGAATTCCTTCTTGGAGCACTGTGGAACACACAAGCTTCTCTCCAGGTGGAACATTATTGCCAGTGTCCCAGGAAAAAAGCACATACATGTGAACAGAAGGATGAAGAGTAGAGCCCTAGAAGGGAGTGGGGGCCAGTTGCAAATGGAAAACCCAGCAAAGCGGTCATGGGAAAATAGCCAAAGTGGAGACTGACTTCCAGTTCCCCAGCAGACCTTCTTGCCTTGGTTTCTAGAACAGGTGATGCCATACCCAAAGCTGTGTCATATCTCAGCATATCAGAGGCCCACGGAGTCAAAATAAATGGAAAAAACCTCTCAAGCTAGTTTGGAAAAAATAGGTGGTTTGATTACATTGACTATTCAATGCACCCCATTTAAAGCTGTTAGGCAGACTATCTTGGTGAACACTGTGGGTAAGATGCTGCATAAAAGGGATAACCCCTTGTCCTAACCGGCATAGAGTCAGCATGCTTCTGATGGGAAAAGATAACTTTCAAATACTTCAATGTCAAAGAGAGAGGAGAAACAGGAGCAGCTCTAGAAAACATAAGAGATTCAAAAATCTTGGTGGAGGGATGGATTGGGAGTTTGGGGTTAGCAGATGCAAACCATTACATATAGGATGGATAAACAATGAGGTCTTATGGTATAGCACAGGGAACTATATTCAATATCCTGTGATACAATGTTCATTGCAGCACTATTTACAATAGCCAGGACATGGAAGCAACCTAAGTGTCCATCGACAGATGAATGGATAAAGAAGATGTGTCACATATATACAATGGAATATTACTCAGCCATAAAAAGGAACGAAATTGAGTTATTTGTAGTGAGGTGGATGGACCTAGAGTCTGTCATACAGAGTGAAGTAAGTCAGAAAGAGAAAAAAAAATACCGTATGCTAACACATATATATGGAACTTAAAAAAAAAAAGGTTCTGAAGAACCTAGGGGCAGGACAGGAATAAAGACACAGATGTAGAGAATGGACTTGAGGACACGGGGATGGGGAAGGGTAAGCTGGGATGAAGTAAGAGAGTGGCATGGACGTATATATACCACCAAATGTAAAATAGATAGCTAGTGGGAAGCAGCCGCATAGCACAGGGAGATCAGCTTGGTGCTTTGTGACCACCTAGAGGGGTAGGATAGGGAGGGTGGGAGGGTGGGAGACGCAAGAGGGAGGGGATGTGGGGATATATGTATACGTGTAGCTGATTCACTTTGTTATACAGCAGAAACTCACACAACATTGTAAAGCAATTATACTCCAGTAAAGATGTTAAAAAAAAATCCTGTGATAAACTGTAATAGAAAAGAATTTTTAAAAGAATGTATATATATGTATAACTGAATCACTTTGCTGCACAGCAGAGGTTAACACCACATTGAAAATCAACTACACTTCAATTTAAAAAAGAGATTCAAAAATCTTGAACAAATGAGACAAAAACTAAAAAAGCAAAAATACGGACAATGTACCTAAGCACTTGGTCTGACAAGACCCTCGCTCACGAACACATTATACATATGTGCACCCATCCACACGCACACAATAGGAGGGCAAATCCAAATGTCTGTTCTCTTTGGAATGTTCATGGTAAATCTGAGCGTAGGCAAAAGTGAAGACCTCCCTGGGATCTAAACAAATCTTAGGAAGCAGACTTTGCTTCCTATTTTAGCCAGTATTGCTCCTATATTCGCCTGAGCCCTCCACGATTGTCTGGACCCCAGGATTCATTCTTTTTTTTGGGGGGGTGGCTACACGGACCTCTCACTGTTGTGGCCTCTCCCATTGCGGAGCACAGGCTCCGGACGCGCAGGCTCAGCGGCCATGGCTCACAGGCGCAGCCGCTCCGCGGCATGTGGGATCTTCCCGGACCGGGGCACGAACCTGTGTCCCCTGCATCGGCAGGCGGACTCTCAACCACTGCGCCACCAGGGAAGCCCCCCAGAATTCATTCTTTATGTTCCTGGAGTTTATATCTTTGCCTGATCTTCTTATCCAACCTGACTTTATTTTTAATAGAAGCACCTCTATTTGGCCCCTTTACTCCTCTACTTTTTTAAGGAAAAAGCATTAATTAGAGGGTGTTCAGAAGTTGGAAAGTGAGAAGAAATTAATCTATACACAAAAAGGAAATGCCTGTCACGCTCATACCTTTCTCTGAGGATCCTCCTAGCCTTCAAGGATATGTTTTTAAAGAAAGTCTTAATTCAAAGAACTGCAATCTTCACTCACAAGAATCAAATAAGCTACTTGGAGGTTGCTGTATGACTCTTAATCATTACTTATTTGAATCCTAGGTGCTCTGATGAGAGGTCGTTTTAAGAGCACGCTTGTGTCAACCTTTAAGAGGTTTCTGTCTGGGCATTCTGGATCATCCTGGTATTTAAATCCTGGGTTTACCAGGTGATGAGAACGGGAGGTAGGTTTTTCCAGACACTAGAGACAGGCACAGCCATGCGCATGACGGCATCCGTCAAGGCCGCCTTTTCTTCAGATGTCTCACTTTCAGAATCACAGAATCTACCAAATAAAACATTAAGGCCACCATCAACCAGCTTCCCATTTCCCTTCCCCCAAAAAGGGGCACGCAAGAACCCACGGAAACAGGCTGGACACACAGGCCCTGCTCACCTGGGAAAATGATTTCAGTCGCTGTCTTCAGCTCCAATTCCTGCACTTAGAACACACATTATAATCTAGCTCCTAATCTGGCTGGATTCTGCTCCAGTTTAATTGACCAAGGCATCATCCCTTCCAACCCGCCTCAGTGAAACCAGTGTAGCCCACTGGATGGAATGCTAAGTGCAGCCGCGCCTCGGAAGGAAAGAGAGCACCACCGCAGGAGGGAAGAGGGAGGGCATGAGCAGAGACTGTACAAAATAAGAAACACATTTTTAGAACATGGTGGGCTTGGGGGAAGAGGGGAAAGAAATCAACAAAACGTCCCAGTAATTTCATGGCAGAGCTAGGAGAGAGCATTTACAGCTATTCCAGGACACTCCAACAGAAAGCTTTTCCTGGATGCACAGACCGTCACAACACTGACAGCCCTCAGGTGACCGTGCTGGTTCATACATGTGGTCACGATGTCACAGCGTGAGAACACAACAGAATGCCCAAGAGGCATCTGGACAGCACATAGCAAAAAAAAAAAAAAAAAAAAAAGGCTGAACTCCCCTCCACAGAACCCCATTAAAAACCAAAGTGTGTCTATTACAAAGTCACATTTTCCGTTTTTCTGCTTTCTAAAGTCAGCAATGCTGGAGGGTAGGAATGGGTGCAAAAGGGGAGTGTGAGGCTCATAGATGTCCCTTCAGTGAGCAGAAGGAAGGACTGGCTGGACACCTCCCACCCATTTCGGACAAACACACACATGTCCAGATTCACGCTGTGGTTCCTAGGTCACTTCCAGTCTTATGCTATATTGAAATAATGTCTTCCTGAAACCACAGAGAGATCACACGCCCACAGATCTCCCCCCCAACTGTGAACTATTCCCGCAGCATGGCCAGGATGAGATTCTTCCAGCAACAGGATGCCAAACCCTTCCACAGGAAAATAATTCACTTGCCACTATTTTTATTTGCATCATCCCCCAGATAGGATTAGTTCCTTCTCTGAAGAATTCCTACTTGGAAGAAGTCACTGTGACCTGTCAGAGTGCAGGGAGCTATCATGTTGCTGTCAAACCTCCAGGACAGGAGGTATCAAAGGTATCAACCTGGCTGCTATGCTGTTCAAAGTTCTGTGAGCGGGTGGGATGGCCTGGGGTTCTCCTGAAGTACCAGAAAGCGTAGTTGTACTGCAAGGGATGCTCTCAGATCCAGGACAACAGCCTTCCTCTTGCTGCTGCTCTGACGCCTGTCCCATTTCTACGCTTCCTTCTCACCATCTTTCTATGTGATGTTTTCTTCATTGTGATCATGGTCCCCACTGTCATCATCTTTCAAGGCCTTGGACTTGTTCACTTTCTTGCTGCTTGTCGCCACTGCCTCACAGAGTGAATCTATCACTTTTACATGATGATACTCAGGGCCATGTCATGGGTGTGTGAACTGTGCAGCAGGGCCCTGTGCTCGTTTAATGCTCTGTTGTCATCATCTTGAAATTCTTTTTTTTGTTTGTTTTTTGTTTTGCAGTACGCGGGCCTCTCACCATCGTGGCCTCTCCCGTTGCGGAGCACAGGCTCCGGACGTGCAGGCTCAGCGGCCATGGCTCACGGGCCTAGCCACTCCGCGGCATGTGGGATCTTCCTGGACCAGGGCACGAACCTGTGTCCCCTGCATCGGCAGGCGGACTCTCAACCACTGCGCCACCAGGGAAGTCCCTTGCAATTCTTAATAATTTTTTGAATGAGGGAACCCACTCTTTCATTTTGTATTGGATCCCACAAATCATGTAACCAGTGCTGAAAATATTTCAAAGAGCTTCATGTCAAACCTCCCCGTCCATTTGGCCATTGTTTTTACAGAACCTGATTTAGGGTCTTTTAACCATCCTGGTTGTTCTTCTCGAACTTCTGTTCCCAGAACTCACCACAGACTCTACACATGACCTAGTCAGTGAGGAGTGCAGTGATACCTCAAAGACTGCTATTATAAACATGATTGTATGTATATTTGTAGCAATAGAAAGCAGTTAGTGTTTACCATGTGACTGGCATTATGTTAAGGACATTACATGTGTTATCTTATGTAATCCTCACATCAACCCTGCTAATTAAGAGACAGATTTGTCCCCAGTTTGCAGATAAGACGACTATGGCTTAGAGAGGTTACATAACTTGCTGAAGACCATACAGTTACAGGTGGCAAAGAACTCACACCCAGGTCTGACAGACTCTTTTACAGTAGATGTACTAGGGCTTCTCCCGAGTTATTATAGACACTCACTACCTAGGTGGCTAGAGGTGGCACACATTGAGCTAGTAACCAAGTCCGATTGTACTGTCAACTAATTTTGATCTCTGGTGATTCAGCCGGGAAGGTCTCTTTGGATGTTAACTGAGCTATTCCCACATGGCCATTTCCTTTTCCAGGCTCATGCCCTCTGTTAGGTTCTTTCCACTACGATTAGCCTCTGTATTAGTTTCCAACTGCTGCTGTAACACATTATCACAAACGTAGTGGGCTTAAAACAATATAAATGTATTATCCTGTAGTTCTGGAGGTCAGAAGTCGGAAATGGGCCTCACAGGGCTAAGGTGAAGGTGTCGGCAGAGATGTCTTTCTTCCGGAGGCTCTAGGGGAGAATCTGTTCCTTGCGCCTGTCCATCTTCTAGAGGCTGCCTGTGTTCCTTGGCTTGTGGCCATGTCACTCCAATCTCTGCTTCTGTCATCATGTCCCCTGCTCTGACCATGACCCTTCTGCCTCCCTCTTATAAGAACCCTGTGATTGGGCTTCCCTGGTCACGCAGTGGTTGAGAGTCCGCCTGCCGATGCCGGGGATGCGGGTTCGTGCCCCGGTCCGGGAAGATCCCACATGCCGCGGAGCGGCTGGGCCCGTGAGCCACGGCTGCTGAGCCTGTGCGTCCGGAGCCTTGCTCCGCAATGGGAGAGGCCACAGCAGTGAGAGGCCTGCATAACAACAACAACAAAAAAGAACACTGTGATTACATTGAGCACTTGGATAATCCACAATAATCTCCCGATGTTCAGGTCAGCAGGTTAGTAACCTTAATCCCACCTGCAATTTGTAATTCTCCCTTGCCACGTAACAGAACATATTCACAGGTGCAGGGGATGAAGACGTGGACATCTTTGGGCGCCCGTTGTCCTGTCCACTGCAGCCTCCCGACACACCACACACACCAGCTCCTCGTGTGACCTGGATTGCAGGGCCTCCCCCTTCCTATGGATCCCGCTCACCTTCCTACGGACGCATTCTGGTTCTTCTGTGTTCAGTCAGTAAACATTTATAGAGCACCTATTACGTGCTAGGCATTTTGCTAGGGGCAGGAGAGACCAAGAAAAAAAGACATTGTCCCTGCCCAGAAGGTGCTCACGTTTTAGTGAAGCTGACAGAAAAATCATAAAAGACAAGAAAATATGGTAATTACTGGGATAAAAGGGAGCATAGGTGGTGAAGGGGCCCTCAGGACTTGGGGTCTAGGGTGGGAAGGGATATGCAAAGACATACCTTACTGCTCCTATTCCTATCAAGATCCACAAAATCAAAACGGTAGGATTCATCATGAAAAATGAAGATCTGTCATCTGGTCTCAGGCATCGCTACAGTGTCAATGCCCAGTGATTCCACGCAGGGCTGGGCTGTTCAGAAGCCAAGAAGCAAAGGGGCACACAGATCTCCTTCTGTGCTCTGAAGGCCTTGCTTCAGCCTGGGGTCAGCAGCAGCCAGCAGGAATTACTCATTACCAAGGTGAGGAGGACCCCTGCCAAGTGGAATAAGCTATTTACAGTCTTCAAGTGGGATGGGCTCAACCCAGGGCGGGTGATACTCTCATTTCCCCAGGCTCAGCCTGATCTAAGAAATGGGTTATTTTGAAAGTTGAAAAGGGAAAAAAATTGCTAGATTAAATATACAAAGATGTAGTTTAGTTCCTCTCTGCGTCTCAAATGTGGAGTCTGAGGAAGTAGCCCGAACTCCTAAGCTTTCAATGATTTATGTTTGTTTTTAGATACTGTATCACAGCCCAGGACCCCGGATGTGCCTGGACTGACCTTTGTTCCTACCTGCTGGCCACTTTGTAACTGTTATCAGAAGAAATCCGCAAGCTATCATGGGAGTCTGTAGGTTCCTGCCCACTGACATTTCAAAGGAACCAGCTGGCTTTGTTTCCAGCTCTATACTGAACTCTGCTGTCTCCTTTCAGAAACACAAGTAGATGTGTGTCTGAGTGTGTGTGTCTGTGTATGTGTGTGTTTTCATTTTCCTGTTTAACCTGAATAGCTATGACAAACCAGGGTCACTTATTTTTAAAAATCTGTCTCTCTGTCTCTCTCTGTCTCTCTCTCTCTCACACACACACACACGGAAATTTCCTTCCTAGTGGAACATAACCAAAATGCTACTTAGATGACACTGAATTCATGTTAAATCAGACGACTTTGTGAAATCACTAGTATTTGTAGAGGGCTTTATAGTTGGCCAAAGGTGTTCTTGGCCGTTGAATTCTGCTCCTTATAAATCTTGTGAAACGCTGTCCTGGTTGGTGGTCCATTAAGCCTTAAGGTCCTTTCACATGCAGAGACCCTTCTGAACACATGGACTGAATGGGGACTTCGTGTGTTTTACTCTGAATGAAATATATCTGCCCTTCATCTACAAAGGACTAAAGCCAGGGATCAGCTGTACTCTCTGGGGAGTCCCATACCTGATATGTGGCCATCAGCCTCAGACTGAATACCTCCTGCAAAGGGGGCATCACCACCCAAGGCATCTTTGCTTGGTTCTGACAGGTGGCCAGACAGAGACGTTAACAGATTCCCCTAGCACATCGACAAGAGGGCCTCGAGAGGACACCTTCAAGGGGTTTGGTGTGGGCCATTACAGGTTCTCTATATTGGAATCAGCCAACCAACCCGTTCAGATCTTTTCTCCTGGATAATAGGAATGACAGGGAGTCACACATAAACAATGCACAAGGCCTGCTGTTTATCCCAATACTTGAAGTACTGAGCTACCCTGTGGCTAAAGAAGACGTTGTCCTGCATCTTTGCAATAAACTTCACTAGTGAGGGGAATATGGACGCTTCTCCTCCTTGAAACTTTAAAAAGTCAAATATAAAGTTCTAATTATCATGCTCATTCTAAAAGGGAGGACACCAAGTCTCAAAAAGATCAAGCTATCAACAAGGGCTCCTGGCTAGGAAGTAGCACATCTAGCTTCTGTAACTTCGGCTACAGATGTTAGTGAATTAAAAACACACGCACTCACACCCCCATCAAAAATCTAAGTGAGGCACTTCACTGGTGGCCCAGTGGTTAAGAATCTACCTTACAATGCAGGGGACATGGGTTTGATCCCTGGTGGGGGAACTAAGATCCCACATGCCGCAGGGCAACTAAGCCCACACACCACAACTACCGAGCACGCAAGCCACAACTAGAGAGCCCACGTACCGCAAATACAGAGACTGCAGAGCCCACGCACTCTGGAGCCCGGACGCCACAACGAAAGATCCTGCGTGCTGCAACTAAGACCCGACGCAGCCAAAAATAAAATAAAATATATATGTATATATTTTAAGTCTAAGTGAAAATTTAAAAAAATTAATTAAACCTAAACTTAAAATTTTTTTCATTTAATGTATGGACTTTATTTTATTTTTTTTTCTTTCTTTTTTTTTTTTGGACTTTAGATAATAAACCAAAACAAAAATCTATATCATGACTTGGATGAACCTCCAGGGAATTATGCTGAGTAGAAAAAAGCCATTTCCAAAAGGTTACATACAATCTGATTCTAATCACAGAACGTATATGAAATGACAACATTTTAGAAGGGAGGCTAGATTAGAGACAGGATGGGGTGGGGGTCAGCAGGCTTCAACTCTGAGCTGGGCGGTGTGGAGACCGCAGCCTCTGCCTATTGGCCAAGCGCAGAGTGAGCTTTAAGTCAGATGATCTTCCCTGAGCCAATCCACAGGAAAGCCTTGGCTTCCAGGGCAATTTCTCAGTTTACTGTCCACCCTAGAGAAACCAAGTAAAGTTTTAAGATTTTCAAATGGTTAGCGTGACATTAAGATTAATACACAGGTACTTGCCTGGGGAAAAAGAACATGTATGGCAGCTTAGAGCTGCAGACTCAACTGGACTTCCCAAGTGATGGTGAAGATTGATGACAACCTGTAAACCATCGCATCTGTTCTGCAGAAAGTCAGGGTGACCAGACGGCATGGGATGTGAAGCCTGAAAAAGAGCAGTCCCTGCTTGGTCTAGTGAAGTTCGTTCTGAGCCGGTGACTGTTCTTAGTTAATGGGCCAGTGGCAAGGGCAGAGATATACAAGAAGTTTGGGGCACAGTGTGAGAGAGGAGTAAAGGGAGAAGGGGCAGGAGTGCAAGGGCAGGATTCACAGCTTGAATGAACTGTGTCCGGGCCCTGCCCTAGAGACTGTGAGGCTCTGAGCCAGTCTCTGAGTCTCTCGGAGTTTCTGATTCCCTATTTGCAGAACAGGGCAATGAACCCCTGCCTGGCCTCTGTTACCAAGTTGGTGGGAGGAACAAATGGAATAATATAAGTAAAAAGCATTTTGTGAACACTTACATTTCATGCAAATGCAAAGATTAGTAATGTGATTTGTCAAGATTCTTACTGGTGGTCTCTAGATTTCTGGACCTGTGACTTGGCAAGTAAGTTAATTCAGTCTGAAGGCTGGAGGGTCCATGGCCCTCAAGTGAGCATCACTAATGATCAGGTCTTGACAGCAGCCATTGCACTCACCATGGATTTATGTATAGGGTCCTACAACCGGAGAAGGAAGCATGATGGGCCACATCTGAGCTGAGCTCTAATAACTTCAGCTGGCTCCTTACTTGGCTTCTAAGGCTGATCCTTGCCTCAAAGATATGCATATAGGAAGCCTTTACCAATGAGTGAATGCTCATCTAATTTCGTGAGGGTTTTCTCTTGTTTCCGCTTAGGTAATTTAGTAAGTCAGTAAGTCTGGTAATGCTGCACAGGAGAGGGGAGACCGTAATGGTCAGGGACCCTCTGGGAGGGAGGCAGTTAGGGTTGAGTTAAAAATCTCTGAGAAATGGCATAGTACGGCAGAAAGCATGTAGGCTCTGGGCTCAGGGAGCTATGTGAGTGACAGCGTTATCCTCTCTGAGCCACGGTTTCCTTCCCTGTCAAATGGTTAACGACAACAGTGCTCTCCTCATAGAATTGTCCTGAGGACTAAATGAGATAAACAGATATGGAACAGCAGGCAGAGAGTAGAAACACAATAACGTGGATCCTTTCCTCCTTCAGAGGACAGGAAGAAGATATCATAACTCCTTTAACATACCTTCCTGTGCATGTTTTTCAGAGAGAATGAAACTTGGAGCCTTGAATTGCTAAGCCTGTCCTCTTTGTAATCAAACAGATTCCTATCCGTGCTCTACTAATTACAAGATACGTGATCTTAAGCATGTTAGTTAATCTCTCCTAATCTCTATCTCCTCAAGTGTAACAGAGTTTCATCATACCTATGAATGCGGTTGCTTTGAAAGTTAAATAGGAAGTATATGTAAGGTGGCTAGGACAGTGTCTTACACACAGTCCAAATGCAATAAATAGTTGTTCTTATCATAACTGTCTTGGGTGTGGCAGAAGTGCCCAAAGAAATGGAGGACAGAGTGTCTACAGACATCACCATTACTTTTCATAATCATCAGTAATCCTTAGTTGCATCTGTGCAATACTTTCTTCCCCCTTGCGTTCGACAATAGTCCACACTCAAGGATTTCGTGGGTGTGAAGGAGTCAACAGGGTGGTGCAGCTGCCAAAACACAATGGATGTCACCCCGACAGCACACCTGGAGCACTGGAGGACACAAACTGTACGTGAACAAGCTGGAGAGCGTGCCAACAGGAGGCAGCAGGATGGGGAAGTGGCTGGAAAGACGCCAGGCGGAAGGTCTGAGGGACTGGGACAAGAGCAACCCAAGGAGGAGTACAGACAGACCAATATCTGAAGGGCTGACCGTGAAAGGATGATTTCATTTATTCTGTCATTCCCTGGACAGCAGAACGCAGACCAATGGGGAGAAGTTACCTGAAGATACATTTCAGCTCAGTAGGAAGAATTTTCTGACAATGCAGACATCCAATAACAATGCTTCTGTACATCAGTGGAACGGGCTGTCCTGTGAAGGAGGACCTGAGTCCACAATCTGGCATCGGGGGGGAGAGGTGGGGAGGCTGGCCTAGACAGCTCTCAGGCCCTTCGCAGCTCTGAAATTCTATCTCATGAGAAGCCCACGACTGCTTCAACAGAAGCTGTCTTGTGTTAGCGAGTCATTCATACAAAGCTTGTCCTCCACTCTGTTATAAAACCTGGGGGCACCACAACAGGATAGAAAAAAAAGATACCTTATTTACCTTAATACTTGCTATCGTTACTACCGCAGATGAGAGACCCAATATACATATTTAAGAAATACACACTGCTTATCTGCTCTAAGGAGGGTATCTAAAGTGTCAAAGCAACCTCTTCTTTTGTGTGTTAAGATTTTCATTCCAGCAATGTAGCAGAGAAAGGAAGCTATTATCACTCACATTTCAAAACTGATCTTGAAGTAAAAAGGAGTAACTGCTTCCAATTTAAGCACATTATTTAATACCACAAACCTCAGTTTGTGATGACAGTGATATTTACCTATAGAGACGGTTCATTCATTCACTCAACAAATATTTGAGCACCTATTATGTACCAGACCGGGTTTTACTTGCTGGGGACTTCTATCATTGAGCTAAAAAGACACACAGCCCTCATGGAGCTTACATTCTAGTGGGGGAGAGGGAGTAATAGATACAGTTAAGTAAATTGAAGTATGCTAGTGTGAACAGACCATGTAAAAGTGCTGTAAGAAAATAAAGCAGAAAGACTTCCCTGGCAGTCCCGTGGTTAGGACTCTGTGCTTCCAATGCAGGGTTTGATCCCTGGTCAGGGAATTAAGATCCCACAAGCAGCGAGGCACAGGGGAAGAAAAAAAACGTTATTTAAAAAAAAAAATTGTTAATCAACTATACTCCAATAAAAAAATAAAATTTTTTTTAAATAAAAATTTTGGGGCTTCCCTAGTGGCGCAGTGGTTGAGAGTCCGCCTGCCGATGCGGGGAACGCGGGTTCGTGCCCCGGTCCGGGAAGATCCCACATGCCGCGGAGCAGCTGGGCCCGTGAGCCACGGCCGCTCAGCCTGCGCGTCCGGAGCCTGTGCTCCACAATGGGAGAGGCCACAACAGTGAGAGGCCCGCGTACTGCAAAAAAAAAAAAGAAAAAAGAAAAAGAAAGCAGAAATAGGGATAAGGAGGAGGTGGTGTGGAAAGATTAAGTAAGAGAATGCAGGTAAAAACTACTGCATGGACAGGTTATGCAGAACGTCTTCAATCAATGCTAGCTATTATTACCATGGGCACTTCTGAGTTTGCAGGACCTACAATTATATATGCATCATTCCACTCCTGAATTATTCAATAGGTGGTGTGTATTCAAAATCAAAACCACAAGGAAGCGGGCCCTGATACTGTTTTCAGGTAGAAGGAATCAATGAAAATGTCATGACTTTGGAGTTCTGGCATTGTCTCACTTGTGCAAGGATGTTGATATGAATCTGCAGGAAATATAGAAATGCAGAAGCTGAGGACTGAACCAAATTACATCAGGTAAGTGACCTAATTTTTCTAAGCCTTAGTTCCCCTGTACCCCCATTTGACCAGGGCTGTTGGGACACTTAGTATGTAAACACTAAGTAAATACATACGTAAAATATAATACAGATGGAAAACACTGGGCACACAGCACGTACAGTTAGCTTACATTATTATCACTGTCCAAACAAGGTCATCTGAATTTTCAGAGATTTTCAGTGTGTTCAGAATGAAAAAACAAGGCAGTATTCCTCAGGAGGGAACATTCCACAATCATGTGTTGCTAGGAGTTGGACGAAGGTCACTTGTTATGAGAACAAACCAGGAAAAAAAACATAAGGAAGCATTCAACTGATTAAATGCTCAGTCCAGTGCTCAGCCTTGCTAACTCCTTGGCTGCAGTCTTCGGAATTCCAGAAGATGCAAAGACACAATGATTCACTCAAAACAGTTCTTCGTACAAATCTTAGGATTCAGCCAAAAAGCAGTCCCGCAGGATTTATGAAGTGTGCTTCCCTCTACAGAGCCTGCATGTCAAGGACATCCACAGGCTCCCTTTAATGGAGCCTTATTTTTCCAAAGACCTCTGTGGCATCATCCCTCTGCTCTTACCACTCTGAGAGTCTTGGGAAATGAGAATTTAATTTGTTCTGTGTTGAAATTTTTCTCATGGGGCAACTTTACAAAGAAGGAGCTCTTTCTGCTTTCCCAGAGAGGGAAAGCATCCCCATCAGTCCCACTTCCTCGAGTTCTGAAGTAAATGAAAGCTTTGGAATATTTATTGATGTTAGTGCCTTTTCCACTAGTCATTCCCAAGACAAGGGCAGCTGTCCCTCATTGGCTCTAGATAACACAGTAACCCCTTCTCTGCTGCTAGGGGGCTTGCATCCAGCAAGCTGCCTCTTCCAGGGGTATCTATGACAACCTGGCACTTCAAAAGGACTACAGAGGCCTCAAGGGACAAAGGTGTTGGCCTTGCTGGGTCGAAGTCAGTGCTTCTCAAACTATCTGTGGAGAAGAACCAGTTTGTTCTTATTCCTAGTCCATCATGGACCGATATTTTTATAAACTACAATGAAAATGAATTGCTAGAAAAGTGTTTATTAAAGACATAAAATGCAAGCCAATGTTTTTATTACTAGAGTCAACAGACATAAAATTACTGTCAAATTGCTATAAAAACTTTAAATGTTTACTCACAGCTTCTGTATCTGTTCTAGCCACAGCTTACAGCACTAAGTCACTGTTCAGCCATTAACATTTACTTGAAACGAAACACAAAGCCAAACAACCCCCTTTTCCTATGAAATAAGATGATGTGTTTAGTGCAGCGGCTGGCACATAGTAATTACTCACCGAATATTAGCTATTACTATTGCTATTCTCTCTGGGCTGGTAAGAAGAAGGGGAAACATTAACTAAGAGACTGAGACGCAGGTCTGAGTTCCTACTCTTCCTACCGACCGTGGACGAGTGTCTTCACTGTTCTGGGCTTTAGTTTCCAAAATCTGCAATACATAATGAGATGATCTAGAATCTAACATCTAGATCAATAACTTATGAACTGAACTGAAACCCAAAGTGAAAAATAAAAAAACATTTGTGTCCCAGTACACACTCACATACACTCAAGGGGGCAATTGCAAAGTTTCGTGAAGTAATATTACCTTACCACATGCTATGCACTCTGATATTTTCTATCTTGTCTTATTTTTTTAAGTGCTGGTCAAGACATATTTAATCGATTTCAAACCCACAGTGTGAAAAATGCTGGAGCAAATGAGCTCTTGGGTTCCCATTCTCTATAGTGTACCGATGGGGCTAACGACTAGGAAGTAGGTCCCTGTCAGTAATCCACAATTTGGTATCTAGTAAGGACATTGTTTTGCTTTTAATTTTTATTGGAGTATAGTTGATTTACAATGTTGTGTTAGTTTCAGGGGTACAGCAAAGTGAATCAGTTACCAGTGAATCTTTTGTTTTTTAAGGTTCTTTTCCCGTATACGTCATTACAGAGTATTGAGTAGAGTTCCCTGTGCTATATACAGCAGGTTCTTAGGACTGACGTTGTTAAAGCCAGGTGCATCTACAAGTTTGTTTTTTAAGCCTCCTGGTTCTGCATTGAGATATTCTTAATGAGTCTATTAGTGACAAAGAAGAACGGTCAAAGATGTGGAATTCAAACCACTGGATGATTACCTACAGGTAACCCTGAATAACTCCCATCTAGCCTCATGCACGGTGCCTTCAGGCAAATGTGCCAGGAGTTGGGTTACGGGGAAATGTCCTTACTGGTTTCTACTTTCTCACTAAATTGCCTTCTGCTTTCTGGACAAGGGAGAGGGGACAGTAGTGGGAGGTAACAGGCTGCTGGAAGTGTTAGGATTGAATTGGCATTTCAACTCCTTCATACGTTAGAAGCAGCGGGTGAGGGGACTTAACTAGGGGAAGATACACGGACATGCAAACTTTTACCTGAAGGGATATATTTTTTAAATTAATTTATTTATTTTAATTTATTTTTGGCTGCATTGGGTCTTTGTTGCTGCGCGCGCACTTTCTGTAGTTGTGGCGAGTGGGGGCTACTCTTGGGGGCGGTGAGCAGGCTTCTCATTGCGGTGGCTTCTCTTGTTGCAGAGCACGGGCTCTAGGCACGCAGGCTTCAGTAGTTGTGGCACGTGAGCTCAGTAGTGGTGGTTCGTGGACTCTAGAGCGCAGGCTCAGTAGTTGTGGCGCACCGGCTTAGCTGCTCCACGGCATGCGGGATCTCCCCAGACCAGGGCTCGAACCCGTGTCCCCTGCGTTGGCAGGCGGATTCTTAACCACTGAGCCACCAAGGAAGCCCCGAAGGGATATTTTATAGTCCTTTCATCCTTTTAACGAATAATTTTAACTGTTTTGACTTTCAACTCAGTGAAGAGTAAAACATGAAACTATTTTATGTCCAGTAGCTTCTTTTGTGCTCCCCTTTCCTCTTGAGTAGTAAGGGCCTCAAATTGACCTCTAACCCAGTCGAGTTGCCAAGCGTTTCACTTTGATGAGGATTTTAATCCCATCTTCATTACAAAGCTCTGTACTTCTCTCCAGCTGAGGCCAGGCCCGAGGCTCCAGGGGCTGGGGTGGAGGAGTGATGTGGTCTCTCCCTCACACCCGCCTCTCCTCTTCTCCCAGAGCTTACTACTTTCTTGGCTGGTTCCTTTCATGACCACCGACAGTGAGTCTGAGAGCTAGTTCTGCTGAAATGACATCTTTCAAAAAAACCTCTGCATCAAACGGGGCTCCCCTCTTCATCAGTTCCACAGAGGGTTCCCACGTGAGCCATCCCACCTTGGTGGGGGTGAGTTTTCTGACTGGCCAGAGGCTTGCCTTTTGGGATACCATCCATACCCTGGCTCACTCCTGGGCTCCACTCATGGGTTATGGCAGCTGCTCTCCTGCGAGGCATTAGCCACAAGGCTTAAGTCCCAAGCCACCTTCTATAGATTCCCTTCCATTGACCATAGTGTCCAAGAAACTCACATCCTTGTCCCACCCAACTCAGCATCTCTCCTTTCCTCCCTCTCCCCATTCCTTCTCTTAGCTTTGCAGAGTCTGGCCGTGGGGAGCTCCTACTGGGATAGCGAGCAGCTCACCAAGTTCCAGACAAAAGATGAGCTCCAAGTGGAACGCTGCTCTCTGAGGAAGGTTCTCTCCCGCTCCCAGCCCTCTTTTACGGGGATGGGTGTGAGCGATAAGGGTCATCTGAGCGATAAGGGTCATCTGAGAGTTGGTTCTGCTGAATGGCACATTTTGAAGACGCTTTGCAGGAAAATGCTGGCCACAGAGCTGAAGTTCTCTGATCAAAGAAGAGTGGGGATTTTAAACACCTTTTTAGCTGTGGACTCTTCTCACCCGTTCTTAGAAAACAGGAAAGACTCCACTCAGCATCTCATACCACGTTAGATTTCTACTGTGAGCCACATGGCAGATTCTGTGCCAGGCACTGTGAACATAGCAATGGATAGAGCCATGGTTCCTGCCCTCAAGGAACTCACAATCTAATGAGACATTAAACACACACACACCCCAAACACGTACGTTTACATAGTTCAGTTGTGATAAGTACATTGAAAGAAAAGCACAGAGTGCCATGGGACTGGACACAGTTGAGACTGTCAGGAAAGGGTTCTCTGAGGAATTAATATTTAATCAGAGACGGATAAGAAAAGTGAAGGATAAGAGAAGTGAATGGTAAGGATGCCTCAGGCAGAAGGAAATGCACCGGAGGGGGAAAGAAGCTTGACTCCCTGGACAAAGGATGGGCTGGTCAACTGGGTACGAGACATGGGACCAGAGAGGTGGGTGGGAACCAATTTGAACATAAGGAACTCCAGCTGAGAATGTTCCAGGCACACACTCTCATACCTGGCATTCCCTTCCAATGGGAATCTTTACAATCATGGAACATGTTAAGGACAGTAGTCTTAATCCCAAGAGGATCAAAGAAGCCATCAGAAGGTTTGAAAACAAAATTGTGCCATGATCAGATTTTCATTTTAAAAAGGCAATTATAGGGAATTCCCTGGCGATCCAGTGGTTAGGACTCCACACTTTCACTGCTGAGGGCCCAGGTTCAATCCCTGGTCAGGGAACTAAGATCCCACAAGCCACTTGGTGTGGCCAAAAAAACAAAAAATAAAAAGGCAATTATAGTGTACAGCTAAGGAGGCAGAAAGCAGCCATGGTGGATGGGGGAAGGTGCCGTGTAAGTTTCAAAGCACTGTGACATATGCTGGGTCTAATTCCTCTTCAAAGCCTCATCTACTAATCTACATTCAAAAGCAAAGCAGAATTAATTTACATTAACTTCTCATACTTTTTCTGTTCTAGACTTATCCCCTTCCTCTACCACTTACTAACTGTGTCTTGAAGACTCTGAGCTTCCTCAGGTTCTTCAGTTATGAAGTGTGGAGAACGCTTCGTCAAAGATTTGAATTAGGATGAAACAAGAGTCTTGGTACACGTGCACTCAACAAATACTAACTCATTTCAAGCAAATAATCCTGACAACTTAAAAAAAAGGAGTGGGGGGGGGAAGGAAGTCCTCTTCTAACCACTAGACCCAATTATGTACACAAAATTCTACATATATAAACTATGCAAGATTGCCCAAAATGCATTTACTAAAGTGTGGCAAATTTTATGGTATTAGAATAGTATTAGAATAATTTTACAGAAATCAGTGAATGATAATAAAAACCGGGAAGATTTATGTCTAGGCATAATTCTACACATTATGCTGGTAGACATTTTAATTAGAAGCCCGTGCTGCCCTCCCCATAAAAAAGGGTGTCTAGATTCTCAATGACATAGCTTCCCAGAATTCTAGTCTATCAATGTAACTTTTGAGAATGTCTGCCTTCCCAGAGGATCTAAAGCTCTATACTAAAATCATAGTACCTGGAAAGGGGTCAGCAATGTACCCCTGCATCACAATCTGATGCCAATGACAGACACTGAGAGTTGACCACAGGGAGACATGGAAAGGTGGTTATAGCACTCCTTTCTGTGGAACCCAGATGTGGTCTCAAAAGTCTTCTCTGCAAATTGCTCTAGGCAGCTACGCCCACTGACCCTAAGATATCCCTGGTCCAAAGATACTCATTTTCAAAGTGAAAAAAAAAAAAAATCAAGCAATTGCCGTCTGAATAATATGTCTGGAATTTCATTTACAAAGACAGTGGCAAAAAAATGAAAATGAATTTCCCACTACATTGGAACTGTCGTCTCTGTCTTCCCACTTTTTAACAGAACTATCCATCTCCTCATAATCTCATGAAAAATAAAAGTACAGTAATAGTCCAAATGCATAAAGCAAGACATAATCAACTTACTTTACTCCATGTCAATTATGTGAATTGTTTCAACATCTATTACATTAGGGGCACACATTACAACACAAAACCCTTTCAACCAATATAAGGAACTCCAGCTGAGAATATTCCAGGCACACCCTCTGGTACCTGGCATTCCCTTCCAATGGGAATCTTCATAATCATGGTTTGGACAGAGAAGGAAAAAACAAAGTGGTTTTTTGGTGCCTCCCTTACTCTTGTTCATGCTTAATGAAGAACTCGTGTAATAAAAGAGTCTTAACAGGTAATGGTGAAAATGAACTGTTTGGCGAAGATAAATTGTGAATATGAATGTACAGTTTTAAGGAAGCAATTTTTAGGGGAAAAAAATCCTCTACATGAAGCACAGAAACATAAGAATCTTCTTGTCTCAAAAAGCAATTGATTTGGAAGAAAGTCAGGTTAATAATGGTACAGACAAATTCGTGGCATATTTATAGTTGGTTGGTTATTCAGGGAAGCTCAGAACATACAAGGCATAGCAAAATATTTGAAATTGGCACGGCAGGGATCAGAGCTCACTTTCTGCTCCAACTCTGTGTGATATCATCAAGGTAGAACACTGCATGGGATCTGGTGGGGGCCATTCCTACCACCAAAATCTGATTTCCAGAGCATGAGTCCAAGTGAGAGCTTTGTGATAAAGTAGATACAATCCACAAATGATGCCTTTTACTCAGGGCTAATAAAACACGCGATCCCTTAGAGAAGGTTATTGCTGTCTATTTCTTGTCTCTATGCTTTTACTTCTCTTATTTTCAAATTTAAACATATAATAACAAATAGAAAAAAAAATCTTTCATGATGAAGAGCAAGCTACTCAGGGCTAATAAAACACGCGATCCCTTAGAGAAGGTTATTGTTGTCTATTTCTAGTCTCTATGCTTCTACTTACTTTCACATTTACACATATAATAGTAGAAAAAAAACCTTTTGTGATGAAGAGCAAGCTACAGAATACTCCTTTTAATGAGGCTGGGAATAGTTGAGTGACAAGTCCAGTTAGGATGTTTATTAAAAGTTTATTTTAAAATATTAAAAGTTATTTTAAAATCTTTTCAGACATTGTATTTCTACATTTTGAGAAAAAGAAATAATATGCCACTTGAATGTTGCTTTGGTCATCAAAATGGTCATATATACATATACATACACACACACACACACACATATTACGCATACAATACACACACACACAAAATTTCATCTTTACCACTGCTCCAAAGAGGCAGGCAAATGAGGCAACTAGAGCATGGAAAGGTGCACTGAGTTGCCCAATTTCACCAGAAAAGGCATAAAGCCGGCATGAGATGCCCCATCATCTGCCTTCCTGTTGAGGCCTTTTCTTCACTCTACTTTTAGTACTTTCATTGTTATTATACTTAGTTTTCTTTATATTTTACAAAATTTTAAAGCTATGCTATGTGAGAAACCCTGGACATATGTCTAACAGTCTACAGATTAGAGAACTTTAAATGCATAAAGACATGGGAATTACATTTTAATTGCTTATTTGAAACAGCAATTATCTTCACACTGAAGACTGTCTAAAGAAGAGAGCAATCAATTCAATCCTGCAACAGTGCTATTACCTTGCCCTTGTTTTTTTGTTTCGGTGGTGGTAAAATAGACATAAATTTTACCATTTTAGCCATTTTTAAGCGTACGGTTCTGTAGTATTAAGTACATTCACATTGTGCAACCATCATCATCCAACTCCAGAAATTTTTCATCTTCCCAGTCACTCTGTTAAACGTGAATTTCCCATTTCCCCCTTCCTGCAGTGCTGGGCAACCACCATTCCTCTGGCTCTATGACTCTGACTGCTGTAGGAATCTCATATAAGACGACTCATACACTGTTTTGTGCCTGGCTCGTTTCACTTAGCTATCGTCAAGGTTCATCCGTGTCGTAACACGTGTCAGAATTTTCTCCCTTAATAATGCTGAGTAATATTCTGTGGTACGTATAAACACTTTATCCACATTCATCGATGGACACCTGGGTTGCTTCTACCTTTTGGCTATCGTGAATGATGCTGCTGTGAACACGGGTGCAAAAATATCTGACTCCATTCACTTGGGTATATAACCAGAAGTGGAAATGCTGGATCACGTGATATTCCTGAGTTTAATTCCAGTCCTCCCATTCTCCCATACCTAAACTGAAGAATACAATGAATACACCAACCAAACACACATCGTGTGTATGTGTGTTTTAAACAAAGCAGTTGAAAAACCCCATCATATTTTGCTTGCATCACGTCTCACTTAACCCACTGGAAACCCCTTACATCTACGAACTGCCCCAAAGCGCCAAGGACCTCCAGGCCTAGGCAGGCCCTCTGGAGCTCACACCCCAGACTGAGCCCAGGATTTCCTGTTGACAGGAAATGGGACCTCTAAATTTTGTTACGGAAAGAAACATGACATGTCTCTATCCACTCTTAAACACAAAGACGTAATTTTATTCGCACGATAATATGAATACTGTTCAACACGCAGGGCTTTTTTCTCCCTGTTTAAGTTGAATTTCATTCTGAACGTCTAATATTGACAAGCATCAAGATATTTTAATCAGGTTACTTTTTACGTTTACAAAAGTGGCACAATGTCTGTGAATGCCACTCCAGAGATACTAATCCACACTTCGCACTTATCCCAAATCAGTCTCTTAAAAGTCCCAAAAGATCTTAATAGCATGTCTGCTCAGTACAACAAGGCAAACAACTACCCAACTCCTCTTTAGTCGCATATCACAAAACAGGGCAAAGACAGATGGAATAACATTCCCTGTGCTCTAGGGAAAGCACAATACAGGAACAGGGTAAGAGGGTTTCTGGGTCTCTGCCACTGTTTCACATGCCTCTTTCATCTTCTGTCTTCCTTCCCAGGCACGACAGAGCTCCTCTGATGGAAGGCAAGATGGCTGCCATCCTTCAGTTATCACAGTACTGTACCTTTAGAATGGACAGCATCAGCACTGTGATAACTGAGCCAGGGCAGCCTGTCAGTCACTGTGTCGGCCGGCAGCATCCTTTCCGGGTGGCTGCATGACTCCCTCTGAAGGCTCCCCAGGAAGTGGAAGACTACAAGATCCCCTTCTGGTTCGAGATTTGGGGAAGCAGAAGAAAAAGTAGTGTCACAGCCCAACAATTAGTGAGGCTGAAATAGTAAAACGCCTGGTTGAATTATATTAAGACAAAAGCTGAACATATGATTTATACATATTGATGAGCAACCACGAATACATCACATATGCTTTCCAGCTCTACTTCACAGTGTTACCTCTTCGGTGCATGGATTTGCTGATTCCATCTCCCTGACCTCAATCATTCATGCAATAAATATTTACTTAGGGTCTACTATATTCCAAGACCTCTTCTAGATGTCCAGGAAATGAAGATAAATAAGACCTGGTCCCTATCCTCAAAGTGCTCGTGATCAAACATGGCAAGAATACTTCATATCTGCCTAACATTCAGTAATTTTCTATGGCTTTCTGCTTTAGTTTTCACAAGAACCCCTATGCGGTTGTCAATGAATTACTCATTAATTCATCACAAAAGGATTCTGGAATATGTTAGGTATCATTAGCCCATTTTACAGAAAGAAAATAAAAATCTAAGAGAGGTTAGGTGATTTACCTGATCATACCACTAAGTTACATTGAACCTGAGTTCAAATCCATGTCAAATGACTGAACCTAGTGTTTTTCTCTACCCCAACCTAGCCATTCAAGTCCATCAAGGGAATATTCAGTTTACACAATTTATGCAAACAAAGTTTCTGAAAACATCTACTTTTTGCTTAAAATTTTTAGTTTTCTCAGCATCTCAGATCATGAAGCAGAAGCTTGTGGGAGTTTTATGATTTAAGAAAAACTAGCAAAAAGAATGACTTTTATTGTTCTTGCTCTGAGTGCTAAGAATATACTCAAATTGATGACACTAATGATGATTACATATTTATCACACCTGTGAGGTGTTTTCACTAAAGTTATGTCAATTTTACAGTTAGGATGAAGGATTGTTAACAACCTTTGGAATGCCTTTTAAAAAATCAACACATACACATCACTTGCTTTAAAATTATCTGTACCTTTGAGATGTACCCTGAAGTCATCTTCAAGGATGATGGACATTTTTTTTTTTAAAGATTTATTTATTTTTATCTCTCGCTGCGTTGGGTCTTGGTTGGCACGTGGATCTTCGTTGAGGCACGTAGGATCTTTCATTGCGGCACACAGGCTCTTCCTTGTGGTGTACAGGCTTCTCTCTAGTTGTGGCATGAGGATTTTCTCTTCTCAGGTTGTGGTGCGTGGGTTCCACAGTGCGTGAGCTCTGTAGTTTGCAGCACGCAGGCTCTAGTTGAGGCACGCAAGCTCCGTAGTTGTGGTGCGCGCGGGCTTAGTTGCCCCGCAGCATGTGGGATCTTAGTTCCCCAACCAGGGATCGAACCCTTGTCCCCTGCATTGTAAGGCGGATTCTTTACCACTGGACCACCAGGGAAGTCCCAGGGATGATGTACTTTTAACAAAAAGGACAAAAAGATTCTGAAACTAGAATTCAGGCTTCAGAATAATCAACTTATTAAAGCCATGAGTCACTCATTTTTTTTCCATGTCAGTCTTAAGTTCTCAAGTTATTTCAATATGAGTGTAACTTGACAGATATTTGAAAAATAACTGTTTTCAATTAGGCATTTACTCAGTTTCAAAGACTCATTATATGCAAATTAGATATTAGCTCTCTACTTCAAATAAGTCAGAGAGATAGATCAATTCTTTAGATCAGCACAGGTCAGAAAATAGCAGAGTACAGTGAGCCTAGCTCAACTGTTAAGTTTATGCGCTATGAAACTGACCTCATCTTCAGAAAAGGAATATCCAGTGAAACAATCCACCCACATACAAATTAAAACAACATTCTCTGAAGTGCAAAAATATGTAACAGTTAAAGAGGTCATCGCTTAGGTCTTAGCCAACTGATGTAATACAGAGTTGAAACACGAGAGGGCAATGAAGATTAAAAAAAAAATTGGATCCCTTAACCTAAGGTTCCTGGAAATAGTCGCACATTTTACCCAAATTATAAACATCTGTTACATGAGCAAAGATATTGTGATTATTTGAGAATGAAATTTTAGATAGCTGATACATCAAAAAGGATAAAAAGATTACCACCGAACAATTCCCAGCCACAAGTTCTGTCAGTTTTGGAAAAGAGGAATACTTACTGTGAGATGCTAGAGGGTAAGTAAGTATGGGGACAAATAAATAACTCTGATATACTTAGTAGTTATTAGACTGTTCTTCACAAAGACTGAGTACTAATGCAACTGAATGTCTAAATATGAAGTCAACAAACCCGAACTTAATGTTTGTAATGTACTACAAAGTTGAAATTCACTCTATTAGCCATGACCAAAAATCAGACAACTGAAGATTTTTGGTACAAAAAGTAATGAGTATTTCCTTTACTTCCTTATTTTTCTCTCATTTCGTTTTCTACCTAAACTGGGCGTGGGGGGATAGGGCGGGGAGCCTAGAGGCCAAGTAATAACAAAAAGCAAACTGCCATTACTCTGTGATTTTCTCAGAATAACTCTAAAGCAGTTTCAAGGAAGAAAAAAAATGTGGGTTTTCAGAACTGTATTTTATAAATACTAGTAAACACTTAAAATGTTTTCTTTCTTCATGGAAATTATTTCTTATAAATGCGCGTTTAAAAAACGAAATCTATCAGAAACACTTCTTTTTCAGCAGATTTTTCTTAAAAAAATTGACTCATTTTCATTTTAAAACGAATGATGGCAGGTGCTAATGCTACGGTACCGAAGTATACTGCACAGTGAGAGAGGAAGAAAAACATAATGACGTAAAATGCTTTCCTCCAGAGATCAACCTGATTTTACACTCAGTTCTTCTATGATGAAAATGATACAAGAACAATTTCTTCGTGATGCATGCACCAAATATTATCAGCTAGAAAACCAAGTACTACTGGCAAACTGGTATACTAACAATGTGCTTTTAGACCTCGTGGAGTGCAAATGCACACACAAAAAACATGTCACGTCTCTCTTATCAACAGACCGAAAGTGAAAATACAGTGATTCTGAACTTTTAGTATCTGATTATAGATTAAATAACTGGAGGAACCATGAAATGAACTGCTGGCATGTAAAATATCTGACAATACTTTAAAATTAAAATAGTTTAAACAGGTTAATTTCAATCCACTGGTCTTTTACTAAAGTGTGATGTTTTTTTCTTCCCCAACTTGAAAACCACAATCCAACTCAGTGACATTATAAAATGTGCGCATTTGACCAAACTGTCATGTTATAAAAATGTACTGTCAACAGAAAGTGCTAAATGTCAACTACTGCTTTGTCAGAAATACAGAAAACGCATACCTGCGTTTCGTGGCAAAGCTTTGCTGGTAATAGTGTTCGAAAACTAACTTGTGCCAAGATTAGTAGGAAATCAGGAATAAGGGGGTTACACAATTTTTGCTTTCCTTAGGAGAAATAAATCAGCTAAAACGGCAAGGAAAAGCCAAGGACGACTGCCTTGGCCAAGTCAGCCCCAATTCTCACAGAGAGGCATTAACTGGGAGTAATTGCAGAGAGGGTGACATTGTTTTACCCATTCCAAGCACTGGCCTCTAAACAGTCATGCTGCATAACCTCAGCAGGTCATGAAGAAAAAACCTAACACAGAAGGTCTCTATACGATAATGCAGAGACAGAAAGAGGAACGAACTGGTGGGGATTTTAGTCCAAAAAGGCTCCAGGAGACTAAAAATCTAAAATAAATGGACCATCCCACTTCATGCTTAATAGAATATAATATTCTATTCTATGGGCCTTTCCCCTTTACATGTGCACTCAGAATACACACTTGTAGTCCAACTGTCTACTTCTTTCACTGTTGGGTTTTGCTCGAGATTTAATTTTTTTCCCCAGATTTTGGATTTCTGTCTGCTCACAAGTCAATTTTATTCCGTCTCACCTCTGTTATCATACCCTTTTAGAAAAACCAATCAAAAATACACCAGCTGACTTCAAAATGACCCACCCCTAGCTAGTCTCTCTAAAAACCCTGGGTTTCTCCAATTAATCTATGATTTCCTCATTACTGGCAGCACTGCCATTTAGAAATGCTGGGTCTTACCTCTCAAATTCCCTTAACGGACAGCTAAAGGGGGCGATACCAAAGACGTGCACTGACCTCTACTTCTAGAGCCTTGGGCTGTTCCGGAAACACAATCACACTCCTCTTTTCTGCAGAGTCCACCATTCTCAGAGCTTCTATTCCTACACCTGGAAAAGGAACACATTTCTACTTGTAACACATAGAAAAGGAACACATTTCTACTTGTAACACAGAGGTACTGCACTCATTATGAAGTGCTATATCTTAAACTGTGATTTACTTCGGTACTGTTTACATCTGATTTCCTCAAATCAACAGCATTGTTCCTGAAGTCAGAGACTGCTGTCTTCATGTCCTTCCACAACATTCATCACAGGCCTTTCCATAGAGTGCAAGCTCAACAAATACTTGCCTAATTCATTGACAAACTTCTTCATTTCCCAGGGATTCTCGAAATAGCTTATCAACAAACGTACATGCTTAATTCCTCTCTCTGTATGTCAACCGGCAAGATACTTGACAGTTTGTCATCTACAAAATGAGGGGAGAGTACTAAAGGCCCAAGTCCCTTCCACTGCCATTACTGAATCTCATTAGATAAAACCAAACTCCAAAGATAGCAACATCTCCATTCAGGTCGACATTATACTTTTTTGTTGGAGGAAAAGGGTCAGGAACCTTGTGGGCCCAATTACCACCAATGGAGCTATGAAGTGAGGGCAGAAAGTGAATGCAAAGAAAGAGAAAATAAACAAAGGTGGGTGGCATCACTAAGATGCCACCAGGTGTCATGACTGTTACAGTACCACGAACTGTTCTCTGATATATTTTGGCATGCCCAGGAACCTTTTACAAAAGCAGCTCTGGCCAGATATGTGGATCGCTAAGTCTTCCCAAGACACCCCTACCAGCCCTTCCAGCACCCGGGACGTCTTTATTGACCTTCCTGCGCAGGGCACGCCTCCTGCGTAGAAATCTGCAGGGCAGTCACTATTAGTCTCATATACTGTGATAGTTAACTCTTGGTGCTCCCAAATCTCCAAATGGAAAATAGCAGGGGAAAGTAAATGGTTGACAAACATGAAGGAACTGTATTTCACGCGGTCACCTCTTTTGAAATTAATCCAGGGAGAAAAAGGAGCAATGCTACAGGCCAGCGGTGTCCCAGAAAAGTAAAAAGCAAGCTATGTATGTAATTTTAGATATTCCAGTAGTCACATTTTGAAAAAATTAAAGAATAAACAGGTTAAACTGACATTAACCATAAATTTCATTTAACACAATATACCCAAAATATCTTCATTGGAACATGTAATCGATATAAACATTAGTGAGCTATTTTACTCTTTTTTTGTACTAAGTCTTTGAAATCCAGAGCATATTCACTTATAACACATGTCAACTCGAACACTAAACCTTCATCAGAAATACTCAATCTGAATTTAGATTTCATAAAAGTTACAGCTTAAAAAGTAGATGCACATATCCAACTTGTTTCCAAACACAACGAAGTTTTCCAAAAACTGAATGGAACACCAATTTTTGATTTAAAAATCGACTTATCACCCTACCCAGATTTCAGGTGCTTGACAGCCACACGTGGCTAGTGGCTACTGCATTAATGCAGGTAGAGAAAGTCCTGTCGTCCGGACTTTTTTTCAAACCGGAACCCGTCACCCAGCAAGTCATCATTCTACAGCACCCACCAGGTACTCAAATTATGCCAAGTATTTTCTGCCTTACTTCTAATCCTTATGGTCGTTAATACTTCAGTGATGATCATTTATTAAGCAGCCCTTCCTAAAGACTGAACAACTCTTTCTGCTCAGAGAATTCAGGGAAAAAAATGGAGACATCATGATTCAAAGATATGGAGTTAATTTTCGAGGTAAAGGTGGAAAATCCTGACATCGTTAATTCTTTGTCCAGGATATTTGTCACCCTGCAAAAGTTACAGGCATTGTTTATAGTAAGCCTCTCAACTTCCATACTCACAACAGCTGTCACTGCATCCTCAGATTCCTCGCCTTCAAAAGCTCCCTCCCCACCAACAACCTCCTCTATCTCTAGCAGACTCTCTAGAGCACATTCTAGGAGCCCCTCTTTAATTCATTCTGAAAAATACTTGTTACTGTTGACATACCGAAACACATGAATAATTCAATAAAGAATCTAGAACCATCTGATTAATCATTCATCGGTCTAGGTACCCAACTGACCTTGAGAAAAGCATTTCGTGAATATACGTGGAAAGTATCCCCATACCCTTCCCCCAAAGAACCAATTACTACAAACACTACAGCTTTCTCTACCCATGTCAAAGTTCAGTGTTCCTCCTGCAGCTGATTTAAAAGTTGATCTTCTAAAAGGAGCTGGATTCCTAAGGTAGTTCTATTTTGAGCCTTCTTCCTGTTCTGAAGCTAAAGTTGGAAGGGCTTAGGTGGTGATGTCATGGAAGGGAGACTGTTGGCTTTCACAGAAGGGTCTCCTCCTGCAACTCTGGGGATGTTCATGTGGGGGACACCAGCGGGAATGTGCACCTCTCGTCGCTTTCCCCTCCCTCCCTTTTGAGTCCCAGCTATTCATTAGCCAGCAAGACAACAAGTTCAAATAAGCATGCAAACATATTTACATATTTTACTTGTTAAGCGTCTCAAAAATGAAAAGACCAAGGAGAAGGAAAATGCCTTGCACCAGGAAAAAGGGGTGACAATCCACCCCCCCCATCCGCACCTCCCTAAGTATCTATCATAGGACTAGGGTCAAAGGGTGGGGGGGAGCAGCTGATAAGAAGAAAAAAGGGATTATAAATCCAGCAAGCTTGAAGAGGGAAATGCTGTTGGGGATACTCAGGACAGAAGGAAGACCCCTGGCTCCCTTCTCTTCCACTGTTTTCCCCTCCCTTTTGGAATGGAGGAGATTTAGGGCAGGGTGTGCCTTCTGCTTGGGAGGCGTGCTTGGCTCTGGAGAACCAAGAGGGGCCAGGGTGGAGCCCAGAAAAAGAGAGCCAGAGACTGGCTGCTTAGGCCAGATTCTGGACTAAGCTCTTAGTGGAAGAATAAAGGGGGCTGTGGCGGAAGAGCAGACGATTCCATTGGAAGACCCACTGGGGAATGCAGAACGCACACTAAATCCAAGGGGATCACTTCTCTCTCAATCTAAACCCAGCAGTTAGTTGCCGGGTGGTGGGGTGCAGGTCCAGAGGCAAGAGAAAATCCCAACACATCTGTAGACCACAACTTGCCGGGGTGGGGGGATGGGCGTGCGCAGCGCAATCAGCAGGTGAAAGCAGCACTTTCTGGCCAATTCTGGGATGGGATGGTTGGCTAAGAGCTTTGGGGAACACAGGATTTCCCGGTTTCTCAGCTCACCTCTCTTCCAAAGCGAGGAATAAACACAGGTGTGGTCCTTCTCCAAGAAGGTGGCAGCCGGCCTGCGGGTAGCTGAGTGAGGGAAAAGATTCCTTGGCCGCGGGAAGGCAGGGAGAAGCCCTGGGGTTAGCTACGGCCGGGAACAGGCGGTCTCCGCCAAGTCCCCTCCCCCTTCTTGAAAAGCGACCGGGACCGGCATAAATTACAGCCACGCACCCCCCTCCCCAATTACGCTTCTAATAAAAGAAACAGCCTCTCATGTCTAAATAAAAACTGAAAGCTCTGGCTGATGGAAATAAACAGGTGAGCCCCGAAAGGAAGCGGGAAAAGATTGGGGATAGGAGAATGAACGTGCAGAGAAATCCAGTCTTCCCCGCCCTCCCCGCAAACCCCTCCTCTATCGCTCCGGAGAATCTGCGTGGCAGGTTGTAAGCTAAAAATGCCACTCTGACAGACCCCGTCTCCCCGCCCCGAGCCCATTCTCCCTCCTACCCCAGGGTCCAGCGTCCCGGCCTCGTGGTAGCGCCCGGTGCCCGCGCCGCGCAGGGCTCACCCTCACCCCGGACCGCCACCGCCGCCGCCGCCGCCGCGGGGACTCCGGTCTTCCTCTCTCCTCCCTCCTTCCTCCTCCTCCGCCTCCTCCTCGCAGACTCCTCCCGCCGGATCCTTCATGTAAACAACATCCAGGCTCTATTTACAGTCGCCGCCGGACGGCGAGGGACCCACGCCAGCTGCCTGGAAGCAGGCGGGGGTGGGGGAAAAGCGAGTGCGCAACATTTACACATACCCGCCCCGCCCCTCCGCGCCGCCGGCCCGCCAGGGGACCTGAGCGGGGCACCGGGGGTCTCCCCGCGCCCTTGTCCAACCTGCGTCGCTCCTGACACCCCAGCGAGGGCCAGAGGGAAACCGCGCAAATGCCGATGGGCGAGGTCACCCCCACCCCCACCCCGCAGGAAAAAAACACACCCCAAGCACAACAGACCCAGCCCAGCAATACCCTCCAAGTCCGTGCGAGAGTGCGGGGTCCCAGCTCGCTCAGTGCCGCCGCCCCGGCGCCCCGCCGCCGCCCACCCCGAGGTGGCGAGCTGCGTGCGGTCCCCCGCGGCGGCTGCAGGCAGCCGCCCAGCGCCGGACAGCGGCGCGCCCTCGGCCCCCGCCCGGCCCGCCCTCGGCCCGCCCCCCGCGCGGCCGCCGAGCCGGCCGAGCCCCGCGGCGGCGTGTGCGTGTGCGCGCGTCGCGGCCGGCCTCGCCGGAACAGCTCTCCTCGGCCCCCGGCTTCCCGTGCCCCCGGGCGGGCGGGTGGCGGGCTCTAGCGCCGCGAGACCCGGCCAGGAGCGGCCCCGCCAGCGCTCCACCGCGCCGCAGGGGCGCGCACACGGACGTAGACACTCGGCGCACGGAACCCCGCGCGGCCGCACGCCTCCCGCCGGCGCTCGGCTTGGCGCACGCACCGCCACCCCCGCGCCCGGCACGCCGCCCCCACACCCACCTGCGCCCCCGGGGGTCTCGGGCCCCCCTTCCTTTGTTCTTCAAGCTATTTGCATGAGGATTATCTAATGACGCAGCAAGGATACAACGTGCTCGCCACAACGTGACCGTCGCCATTTTTCTGTTTTTATTCTATCTCTGCCATGTGATAGATTGGGGGGGTGGGGGTTGGAAAAGAGAGAGACAGGATTAAAAAAAAAAAAAAACTTCCGGGTCTCATGACCGGGAAGGGAGAAAAACAAAAGAGACAAGACACAACTCCAGGGGAATGATGTGTGCGCGCGCGCGCGACTGCGCGCCCTTGCCTCCTCTGCTCAGAGGAGGGAGGCTCCCGCAGTGGGCAGGGAGCATCCTCCCACCTCGGGAGCCCTGTGCCCCCGGAGGGTCCAGCTCGAACCCTGTAGCCGTGGCGGTCGCGGGTCCCGGTCTCACACCCGCCGCCAACGCTCTGCGAAGCTGTCAGCCTTGTCCCTTCCTCTGGCCGCCTTCACTTGCCGGTCCACCCCAGAGCTCGCGCTCTCCTTCCCGGGCGGGTGTACCGTTCTGGGTTACGTGCAGAGAAGTCTCACTAACACCGTGAAGGAGGAAATGATTAAATTTAAAGGCTACTGTATTCCCCAAGTTTTAAAATAGTTTGCTTCCATGATGTTCTGCATAACAACCGCGTGGCAACACACTAGGCAGAATCTAATATTGGTTCGAATCCTTCCTTCCTCTCTTTCTCTACCCCCTTTTCTCTCTCTTCCCAAAGCGGGACACACCCTTGTGTGGTGGTCCGTGGGGTTTGTTACGTGGGGACGGACCTTTCATCGCGGATTGACTTATTTAGAAAGAAAATTTTAATAAATGGTTGTTCAGGGTCATTGTTTAAGAAGACAGTTGCATGGAGCAAGGTGGATTCGTGTTACACTCATCTCATTCACATTCAGAGGGCGTGATAGGCATTTCATTCTCTCCCAAGTCTCGTGTTCACGGGTTGCTGAAAAAAGTATTTGGGAACTCTGCCACATTTTTCAGTGAGATATAGAATTTTGTGCTTTTGTTTACTACTGTATTTCCTTTGGGCACTTTCACTTTTGTTTCTCTTGAGTTTCCATTCTGGTTTCTTGTCCTATTTAGTAATTCTGAGCAGAAATGGACTTCAGAGTTGGTTCGGGTGTCTCACTTTACAGGCGAAGAAACTGAGGCCCTGCGTAGTGAGGAGTTGCCCCAGGTGACACATTTAATTCGAATTGAGCCCTACTCACCTGATACATCTGGTAGTGGGGTGGCGATGGAAAGTGGGGAGGGGGGACGGGAGTTAACTTAGTGACGACGTATAGCAGCAATTCTGCTTTGTGAAATTCATAACCTAGAAATTAAAGATGGAGAACACTTACCAGATCATTCACGTCTTAGGACTGGTGTGAACTGATTGCTTCTTCAAACCCCCCTTCCTTGTGCCTTGACTCCAGTATATCTGTTAATTCAGGTTCTCCTTCCCCTTTCCATGCGACAGTTTGCCGTCTCACTAAACAACCCTACATGATTGCTATGAAGTAATTTTATTAGAATCACAGAGATGACCACTCCCCCTTTGTGCACCCACTGTGTCCCTTTTATATTTATTTCCTGGTGCCTTTCACACTTCATTGTACAGGACAGTTGATGTACCTCCCTGAACTAGAGGGTAAGCTTTGAGGGTCACGGCCATGTTCATCTTATATCTCCCATGTTTAGCACCCTGCCTGGCAGTGAATGAACCAGTGAAGGTCTGAAGAGGATATTTTCTATAATTCCATCCTGACCATTTCTAGGAAATTTCTTCCATGTTTTTGGTGAAAGCGGAACACTGGAGATGCTTTTTGATTCTTACACCTCTGCGGACCATTTTTTGGCTTCTAATTTACAGAGCCAAGAAAAACATAATTTGCTTTCTCAATTTTTTTTATTAAACCAACTGCTATCTCCCCTCTTTTTACCATATTTGGTTCCTCTTCAAATTCCATCTAATTCATATAATTAGTTATGCCAACACTTGCCCTTTGAGTTTTGCTTTCATAGACTCCAAAAGTTTTACTTTCATAGACTTTCAGTTTGGTGAGGTTCAAACTGATTTTACTCTGCTCAGCCTGGAATTAAATGATCAGAGGCAGCATTCTTTATGAGACTCGGATTCTTCCTGGAACCCAGTGAACTAAGTAAGGAGGCTGGCAGTTGAGCAAGCTGAAGAGGGCTTCTGGAAAGATGTCAGCATCTGGACAAAAAGTGCACATTTGCAACTTTAAAGGATTGGAGAATAGCTGATATATGTAATTACAGCTTGGAGAAGGATCTGGACTGTCACAGGTGAGCTCAGACACATCCAGATCGATGAGGTTCCATTGCATATCTGAGCATGAACTGAACGTATTCCTTTGGATAGGGCAGACAAGCTGATATTACTGATCGTAACATCTAAAGTTCATATGTTTCATCCCAGATAATAACAGTGTGATAATAATTTTAAGGGCAACAATAACAACTTCCAGCAAGGTGGAGATGAAGCCTAATTATATGTCATGTCATGTGCTCCCTTAAATACAAAGCTCAACAGAGAAAAAAGGGACACAGCTCAAAAATATAGGGAATACCTCTATACCTCTTGTCTTCCACATCCGTGCACTCACATCATTATATTCTTTATCACACTTTAGTCCTCTGGGGTATTACATAGTTGCTGATAAAAGAGAACTCTTATAGGCACTCCAACAATCTTCTTTCATCTCTCCAATACACACTTGCAAAATGCCAATTCTTGGTGTGTGAGATGAACTTTGGAATCAGGTCCTAATCTCAGCTCTGCCAAATCTATTAGCTGTGTCATCCTGGGTAAATTATTCATCAGTTCTGATTCTCTGTTTCTTTATGCATAAAATGAGGATTACAACACCTACCTCAAAGAGGAGTTTTTAGGACTGAAATTTAATAAAATATATGTAAAGACCTCTCATGGTACTTGGAACATAATTTTTAATAACAAGTAGCTGTAATAATGTTGTTATTGTATTTACCCCATGCACTTTTTAGAATTATTCTATCCCTTTTGGCTTCCTACTCTTGACCCTTCAACAAAACTGCTATTAGTAAAAGTTATGTGACTATGAAGATAAATGAGAATAAAGTCCTGCCTTCAAGTTCACACTTCAGCCTTGGAAAAGATACATATGCCAGTAACTATACTGATACTGGAGGACTGAAGACAAGTACTTGGTTCATACCACTTTATGATGATCTACCTGAGAAATACTTAATTAAGATCTAGATTTATTAACAGTCAGGCACTGACAATACTTGTGGAAGCAGTTAGGAAAATACCAAACAAAACACCTCAAAAGAAAAAAAAAACCCGCTCATTTTCACACAAATGAGGAAAATTACATTTAAAACTCCCTCTAATCAGCATCATTATGCAGCTTTCGAAAAGTTTTCTGGTCCCATAGATGAGGCAGGGCTTCTTTTGCCAGGTTGTGAAAAATATGCCAGGTTGTACCTTTGATGTAATGTTGGATAAATGTAGTTAATAGGAAGCATTTCTGGTTGTTAATTAATTAGATCGCTTTAATCAAGAACTATTTTGAGAAACTTATTCCCAGCCCTGGGTCAGATGCTAAGGAAACAAAGATGGTGAAGATAGACTTTGTCCTTAAGGAACTCATTTAACAAGTGTTTGTTGATTACCTTCTGGGATGTGATGGTGAGCAAGACATGAGCTTACTACATGGAGCTGGATATATACACATATCTTTCCATCTTCCTCAAGAAGTATATGACAGGCACAGGGTTTGGGCAAGACAAAATATATCTATTCCTTGCCCCACCCCCAAAGTTTTTTGTTCCTTGAAACAAAGAGCAGCTCTGGAAAGAATAGTTTGGTCGCTGTTGCCCACATGAACCTGGAAATCTCGCTAGCATTAGGCAGAATTGTGAAGTGAGCAGTTATTTTCAATTCTCCTTGAGTCTGGGCTATTTAAATAGCTTTCTGGTCTCTCAGTTCCTGTCTTTCTGAACTATTTTGTTCTTCAAAGGGCTACTCTAATGGTGATTCTAAAATACAAACCCGATTATATTATTCCCCTGCTTAAAATTTTTCATGGTTCCTCATTATCTGCCCAGCATAGCACGTAAGATTTTTCGTGGTCTTGCCCTGCCAAGCCTTCTAGCCACATCCTCCAGAAGACCCACATGTAGGAGTGCCAGATTTAGTAAATACAACTACCGGCTGCCCAGTTTAATGTGAGTTTCGGATGAACAACAATTTTTTGGTATACATGTGTCCCCAATACTGCATGAGACATACTTATACTAAAATATTCATTGTTTATCTGAAATCCTGATTTAAAGGGGCATCTTGTATTTTACCTGGCAGCCCTCACTACCCATGCCAGCCAGATTAATTAACTTGCCATTCCCCACTGGTCTCTTCATGCCTTTATCAGTGCTTGAGAGCCTCTCCATCCTGCCCCTTATCCACATGATATTCTCCTGCTGCTTCTTCAAAAGCCGGTTATGGGATCTGTAACTCTGCAAGGGTGAGCTTAGAATCCAGTGTGCTGGGGATGAGCCTGGCCACCTGTGAGCCTTGTTTAATACCTGGGCTTCTGCCCTAGTTCCTGTTCATCTTTTCCATTCTCCCTCCTGAAACTGGAGTTCTGCCCTGAACCTCCGTTTATTTGGCTGGGACCCACACGTGGTTTTGCACCCTTGCCAATTCTCTCCCTGGGGCTGTGGGGCTAGATCTTTTCTCCCAGCTGCTGGCTGGGCTCCTGACTAAACTAAATAGATCATTGAAACCTGTCTGAGATTCTGTCACCTTCCTGTCTTGCCTACTACAAAGGCTGAACAAGAGACTCAAATAAGATGAAGTTTGTGAAAGTGGATTGTAACTTATAAAGTCTCCATGATGGTAATTTACGTTAGAAACTAATTTCAAGCTCTTCACCTGGTTCTATAAAGGAAAGCTTCTCTCTAAAGTTCTCTGGATTTCCCCTGTGTCAGGCATATATGCTTGGTGATATATGATGCTGAAAATGATGTGGAAATTTTCCAAACGTCCTCTAATTTTGATTAGTGCATTCAACCACTCTGGCTATTGCATTATGAATGGATCTAGACTAGTGGCTTTAATTTTTAAAATTTTAATTTTATGATCCAGGATGTACCTCTTCATAATGGAAACCAAGGTCTTGTGAATTATGTCATAATCTGAGTGTGTGTATTGAACTCTGATATTTTCTCTTCTATTTCATCTTCTAAAAATTGGTGGACTTCCTTGGTGGCACAGTGGTTAAGAATCCACTTGCCAATGCAGGGGACACAGGTTCGATCCCTGGTCCGGGAAGACCCCACATGCCGCGGAGCAACTAAGCCCATGCGCCACAACTACTGAGCCTGTGCTCTAGAGCTCGCGAGCACAACTACTGAGCCCACAGACCTAGAGCCCACACAATCCAACAAAGAGTAGCCCCTGCTCGCTGCAAGTAGCGAAAGAGTGCACACAGTGACAAAGACCCAGTGCAGCCAAAAATAAAATTAATTAATTAATTTTTTAAAAATTGGTTAACCCACGATATTAATTTCATAACCCACGAATAGGTTGTGACTTGCATTTTGCTAAGCGCTGGTCTGCACAATCCATGACGTTTCCTGTATTATCCAACTGACCAGGACAGCTGTCAAATGTCAGCCTCATGTGGTGCAGTCCCCAATAGGAACCACCTTGCCTGCAAGGGGAGTTGAGCCCACCTCACTGAGATAAGTCACAGTTGTCCCTTTTGATAACATCAGTAAGCAGAGTGCTGCAGCCAGACTTTCTAACCTGCCTGGGGTTAATATACAAAATTTCTGGCAAGGCCATTTATAAAGAGGGATAGCTCAAAATTATCACAAATGGCAACTACATTCATTTCAGGATAGAGGGATATTGTTTGGGGGCTAATTCTTTCTCAAACTTAAAAAAAATTCATTCCTGGTTGGGTAAAAGAGTCTTTTAGTTTTCTGAGTTTCCACATTGATTTCGTAGTTAAATGTAAATGAAAGCTCTCTCACTCACTGCTATGATTTGGTTTTACTCTCCTTTCCCCTAAATGGTGAGCAGGTTAATCTGATATTCAGAAGCTGGGCAAGAGTAGGTTCCAGAAAATATAAAGAAAATGTGTAGAAAGGAAGTATTTTTCAAATGGAGTGGAAAGAAGACAGTTTACGTAAGGAATTCTTATGATACAGGGAGTCAATCCAGCTGCTAGAATTTAGGATTTTCTCCCACCTACCCCACCCTCTTCTTTTACTCAGGGCTGCCTCATTCATTTTTCTTTATGGTAGGGTTTTATTTTTGTCGGTTTTGTTGGCCTTGAAAAAACCAGATCAGTGGTGGCACAAAAGATGGATTGGAGATGAGAACAGGAGCAGAGGAATCAGAGGCAGCTAGTATAGACAACTGTTTGGCTACAAAAGCTAACAGAGAAATAAGGTAATAATCAAAGGAGGGAAATCAGGTCAAGGAGAGATTTTTGTTTGCTTGTCTTGAAAGTGCTTGAAAAATTTCATATACTGAGGGAAATGATCCAGTAGAGGAAAAGATCATGATGTAGGATGGAGGTAGGATTTGCTGGTCTGGTGTTCTTGAGTCCGCTGGGGGAGGGGGCGAATGCATAAGTGGAAGCTTTTACGTAGGATCACGGAGCATGCAGGAAGGACGGGGTCTAAGCATGTACACCTGTACGGACATGCGGATGTGGTAGGAGCAAGTGGAAGTTCTCTTCTGATTCTTCAGTTTTCTCAAGAAAGAAGCACAGTCATCAGCTGATAGTGAAGATGCAGGAAAAGAGAGGCACAGGTGTAAAACAGTCCATTAGCAGAAAGTGAACGTATGACTGTAGACTGCAGGAAAATGAATGGATCAGGGAGATGGAGGATGTTAGCTGGGGAACTGTAAGGGTCTTCTTAAGTGCCTCGTGACAAGCTTAAAGTGAGACCAGAGTGGGTAGAAAGTTGGATTTAACCAGTGCTGTGAGTTTGCCAACGAGTATGACAGAATTAAGGTGATCAAGGGAATTTAGGGAGTGATTATGTCTATTGACTCTGAATTTTAAGCTGAGTAAAGAGGGAATGGAGAACCACAAGGGGCAAAGGACAAAAAAAAAAAAATGGTGCCTAAGATGCTCCTCCCTCTGGTCTTTGCATGACTGGCTCCCTCTTGTGATTCAGCCATTCTCTGATGTCACCTTTTTAACTCTCTTCTGAGTACTTAACATGTTTTCTTTTTACGCACACCTTGGAGACACTGCAAGTTAGGTTCCAGACCACCTCAATAAAGTGAATAACACAAAAAAAGCGGATATCACAATAAAGCATGTCACACGAATTCTTTGGTTTCCCAGTGCCTATAAAGGTTATGTTTACACTTAATGTTATCTACTAAGCGTGCAATAACATTATGTCTAAAAAGAATGTACATACCTTAATTTATTTTTTTGGCTGCGTTGGGTCTTTGTTGCTGCACGAGGGCTTTCTCCAGTTGTGGTGAGCGGGGTCTACTCTTCATTGCAGTGCACGGGCTTCTCATTGCAATGGCTTCTCTTGTTGTGGAGTATGGGCCCTAGGCAAGCAGGCTTCAGTAGTTGCAGCACGTGGGCTCAGTAGTTGCGGTGCACGGGCTCTAGGGTGCGTGGGCTTCAGTAGTTGTGGTGCGCAGACTCAGTAGTTACGGCACACAGACTTAGTTGCTCCACGGCATTTGGGATCTTCCTGGACCAGGGATAGAACCCTGCATTGGCAGGTGGATTCTTAGCCACTGTGCCACCAGGGAAATCCTACATACCTTAATTTAAAAAAACTTTATTGTTAAGAAATGCTAACCATCATCTGAGCCTTCAGTGAGTCATAATCTTTCTTCTGGTGGAAGATCTTGCCTCGATGTTGATGGCTGCTGACTGAACAGGGTGGTGGTTGCTAAAGGTTGGGATGGCTGTGGTAATTTCTTAAAATAAGGCAACAATGAAGTTTGTGAAATTGATTGACTCTTTCTTTCACAAAAGATTTCTTTGTAGCATGCAATGCTGTTTGATAGCATTTTACTCACAGGAGAACTTCTTACAAAATTGGAGTCAATTCTGTCAAACCCTGCCACTGCTTCATCAACTAAGTTTATGTAATATTCTAAATCCTTTGTTGTCATTTCAACAACTATCACATCATCTTCACCAGGAGTAGATTCCATCTCAAGAAATCACTTTCTTTCCTCAACCATAAGAAGCACCTCTTCATCCACTAAAATTTTATCTTGAGATTATAGCAATTTAGTCACATCTTCAGGCTCCATTTCCAATTCTGTTTCTCTTGCATTTTCCATCACATCTTCAGTTACTTCCTCCACTGAAGTCTTGAACTCCTCAAAGTCATCCATGAGGGTTGGAATTAACTTCTAAACTCCTGTTACTGTTGGTATTTTGACCTCTTCCCATGAATCACAAATGTTCTTAATAGCATCTAGAATGGTGAATCCCTTCCAGAAGGTTTTCAATTGACTTTGCACAGATTCATCAGAGGAATCACTATTTACAGCAGCTATAGCCTTTTGAAACATATTTCTTAAATAATAAAACTTGAAAGTCAGAATTACTCCTTGATCCATAGGCTGCAGGATGGATGTGTTAGTAGGCATGAAAACATTAATCTCATTGTATATCTCCATCAGAGCTCTTGGGTAACCAGGTGCATTGTAAGTGAACAGTAATATTTTGAAAGGAATCTTTTCTTCTGAGCAGTAGGTTGCAACAGTAGGTCTCAACAGTGGGCTTAAAATATTCAGCAAACCATTTTGTAAACAAATGTTCTGTCATCCACGTTTTGTTGTTTCACTGATAGAGCACAGGAAAAGTAGATTTAGTGTAAGTCTTAAGGACCCTAGGGTTTTCAGAATGGTAAATGAGCACTGACTTCAACTTAAAGTCACCAGCTACATCAGCCCCTAATAAAAGAGTCAGCCTGTCATTGAAACTTTGAAACCAGGCATTGACTTCTCCTTGCCAACTATGAAAATCATGGATGGCATCTTTTCCCAATAGAAGGCTCTTTTGTCTACATTAAAAATCTATTGGAAACAACAAGCAAGACAGGAACACAAACCCACCCATCAGCAAACAGGCTGCCTAAAGTTGTACTAAGCCCACAGACACCCCAAAACACACCACCTGACACGGGCCTGCCCATTGGAGGGACAAAATCCAGCTCCACCCACCAGAACATAGGCACCATTCCCTCCCACCAGGAAGCCTACACAAACCACTGGACCAACCTCGCCCGCTGGGAGCAGACACCAGAAGCAAGAGGAACTACGAACCTGAAGCCTGCAGAAAGGAGACCTCAAACACAGTAAGTCAGAGAAAATGAGAAGACAGAGAAATATGTTGCAGATGAAGGAGCAAGACAAAAACCCACAAGACCAAATAAATGAAGAAGAAATAGGCAAGCTATCTGAAAAACAATTGAGAGTAATGATAGTAAAGATGATCCAAAATCTTGGAAACAGAATGGAAAAAATACAAGAAATGTTTAACAAGGACCTAGAAGAACTAAAGAACAAACAAATATTGATGAACAACACAATCACCAAAATTAAAAATACACTAGAAGGAATCAGTAGCAGAATAACTGAGGCAGAAAAACAGAGAAGTGAGCTGGAAGATAGAATGGTGGGAATAACTGCCATGTAGCAGAATAAAGAAAAAAGAATGAAAAGAATTGAGGACAGTCTCAGAGACTTCTGGGACAACATTAAACACACCAACATTTGAATCATAGGGGTCCCAGAAGAAGAAGAGAAAGAGAAAGGGTCTGAGAAAATATTTGAAGAGAATATAGTTGAAAACTTCCCTAACATGGGAAAGGAAAGAGTCAATCAAGTCCAGGAAGCGCAGAGTCCCATACAGGATAAACCCAGGGAGAAACATGCCAAGACACATATTAATCAAACCAACAAAAATTAAATACAAAGAAAAATTATTAAAAGCAGCAAGGAAAAAGCAACAAATAACACACAAGGGAATCCCCATAAGGTTATCAGCTCATCTTTTAGCAGAAACTCTGCAGGCCAGAAGGGAGTGGCAGGATATATTTAAAATGATGAAAGGGAAAAACCTACAACCAAGATTACTCTACCCGGCAAGGATCTCATTCAGATTTGACGAAGAAATTAAAAGCTTTACAGACAAGCAAAAGCTAAGAGAATTCAGCACCATCAGACCAGCTTTACAACAAATGCTAAACAGAACTTCTCTAGGCAGGAAACACAAGAGAAGAAAAAGACCTATAAAAACAAGCCCAAAACAATTAAGAAAATGGTAACAGGAACATACATATCAATAATTACCTTAAATGTAAATGGATTTAACACTCCAACCAAAAGATACAGACTGGCTGAATGGATACAAAAACAAGACCTGTATATATGTTGTCTACAAGAGACCCACTTCAGACCCATACAGACTGAAAGTGAGGGGATGCAAAAAGATATTCCATGCAAACAGAAATCAAAAGAACTGGAGTAGCAATTCTCATATTGGACAAAATAGACTTTAAAATAAAGACTGTTACAAGAGACAAGGAAGGACACTACATAATGATCAAGGGATCAATCCAAGAAGATTTAACAATTGTAAATATTTATGCACCCAAGTAGGAGAACCTCAATACATAAGGCAAATGCTTATAGCCATAAAAGGGGAAATCAACATTAACACAATAATAGTGGGGGACTTTAACACTCCACTTACACCAATGGATAGATCATCCAGACAGAAACTTAGAAAGGAAACACAAGCCTTAAATGACACATTAGACCAAATAGACTTAATTGATCTTTATAGGACATTCCATCCCAAAGTAGCAGAATACACTTTCTTCTCAAGTGCACAGGGAACGTTCTCCAGGATAGATCACATCTTGGGTCACAAATCAAGCCTCAGTAAATTTAAGAAAATTGAAATCATGTCAACCATCTTTTCCAACCACAACACTATGTGATTAGAAATCAATTACAGGAAAAAAACTGTAAAAAAACAAAAATACATAGAGGCTAAACAATATGCTACTAAATAACCAAAAGATCACTGAAGAAATCAAGGAAGAAAGAAAAAATTACCTAGAAACAAATGACAATGAAAACACAATGACACAAAACCTATGGGATGTAGCAAAAGCAGTTCTAAGAGGGAAGTTAACAGCAATATAACCTTACCTCGAAAAACGAGAAAAATCTCAAATAGAGAACCTAACCTTACATCTAAAGCAACTAGAGAAAGAAGAACAAACAAAACCCAAAGTTAGTAGAAGGAAAGAAATCATAAAGATCAGAGCAGAAATAAATGAAATAGAAACAAACAAACAAACAAAAAAAACAGTAGCAAAGATCAATAAAACTAAAAGCTGGTTCCTTGAGAAGATAAACAAAACTGATAAACCTTTATCCAGACTCATCAAGAAAAAAAGGGAGAGGACTCAAATCAATAAAATTAGAAATGAAAAATGAGAAGTTACAACTGACACTGCAGAAATACAAAGGATCATAAGAGACTACTATGAACAACTATATGCCAATAAAATGGACAACCTAGAAGAAATGGACAGATTCTTAGAAAAGTACAACCTTCCAAGACTGAACCAGGAAGAAATAGATAATATGAACAGACCAATCACAAGTAGCAAAATTGGAACTGTGACTAAAAATCTTCCAACAAACAAAAGTCCAGGACCAGATGGCTTCACAGGTGAATTCTATCAAACATTTAGAGAAGAGCTAACACCTATCTTTCTCACGCTCTTCCAAATAATTACAGAGGGAAGAACACTTGCAAACTCATTCTAGGAGGCCACAATCACCCTGATACCAAAACCAGACAAAGATATCACAAAAAAAGAAAATTACAGGCCAATATCACTGATGAACATAGAAGCAAAAATCCTCAACACAATAGTAGCAAACCGAATCCAATAACACATTAAAAGGATCATACACCATGATCAAGTGGGGTTTATCCCAGGGATTCAAGAATTCTTCAATATATGCAAATCAATCAGTATGATACACCATATTAACAAATTGAAGAATAAAAAACATATGATCATCTCAATAGATGCAGAAAAATCTTTCGACAAAATTCAACACCTATTTCTGATAAAAATACTCCAGAAAGTGGGCATAGAGGGAACCTAACTCAACATAATAAAGGCCATATATGACAAACCCACAGCAAACATTATTCTCAATGGTGAAAAACAGAAAGCATTTCCTCTAAAATCAGGAACAGGACAAGGATGCCCACTCTCGGCACTATTATTTAACATAGTTTTGGAAGTCCTAGCCATGGCAAACAGAGAAGAAAAAGAAATAAAAGGAATCCAAATTGGCAAAGAAGAAATAAAACTGTCACTGTTTGCCGATGACATGATACTATACATAGAAAATCCTAAAGATGCCACCAGAAAACTACTAGAGCTAATCAGTGAATTCAGTAAAGTCACAGGACACAAAATTAATGCACAGAAATCTCTTGCATTGCTATACACTAACAATGAGAGATCAGAAAGAGAAATTAAAGAAGCAATCCCATTTACCATTGCAACAAAAAGAATAAAATACCTAGGAATAAACCTACCTAAGGAGGCAAAAGACCTGTACGCAGAAAACTATAAAATACTGATGAAAGAAATCAAGATGACACAAACAGATGGAGAGATATACCATGTTCTTGGATTGGAAGACTCAATATTGTGAAAATGACTATACTACCCAAAACAATCTACAGAGTCAATGCAATCCCTATCAATTACCAATGGCATTTTTCACAGAACTAGAACAAAAAAATTTACAATTTGTATGGAAACACAAAAGACCTTGACAGCAAAAGCAATCCTGAGAAAGAAAAACTGAGCCGGAGGAATCAATCTCCCTGACTTCAGGTTATTCTACAAAGCTACAGTAATCAAGACAGTATGGTACTGGCACAAAAACAGAAATATAGATCAATGGAACAGGGTAGAAAGCCCAGAGATAAACCCATGCACATATGGTCACCTAATCTATGACAATGGACGCCAGAATATACAATGGAGCAAAGATAGTCTCTTCAATAAGTGGTGTTGGGAAAATTGGACAGCTACATGTAAAAAAATGAAATTAGAACACTCCCTAACACCATACACAAAAATAAACTCCAAATGGATTAGAGACCTAAATGTAAGGCCAGACACTATAAAACTCTTAGAGGAAAACATAGGCAGAACACTCTTCGACATAAATCGCAGCAAGATCTTTTTTGACCCACCTCCTACAGTAATGAGCATAAAAACAGAAATAAACAAATGCGACCTAATTAGACTTAAAAGCTTTTGCACAGCAAAGGAAACCATAAAAAAGATGAAAAGACAACCTTCGGAATGCGAGAAAATATTTGCCAATGAAGCAGCTGACAAAGGATTAATCTCCAAAATATACAAGCAGCTCATGCAGCTCAATATCAAAAAAACAAACAACCCAATCCAAAAATGGGCAGAAGACCTAAATAGACATTTCTCCAAAGAAGACATACAGATGGCCAACAAACACATGAAAAGATGCTCAACATTTCTAGTTATTAGAGAAATGCAAATCAAAACTACAATGAGGTATCATCTCACACCAGTCAGAATGGCCATCATCAAAAAATCTACAAACAATAAATGCTGGCGAGGGTGTGGAGAAAAGGGAACCCTCATGCATTGTTGGTGGGAATGTAAATTGATTCCCTATGGAATCAATGGAGAACAGTATGGAGATTCCTTTAAAAACGAAAAATAGAACTACCATACGACCCAGCAATCCCACTACTGGGCATATACCTGGAGAAAACCATACTTCAAAAAGATACATGTACTGCAATGTTCACTGCAGCTCTATTTACAATAGCCAGGACATGGAAGCAACCTAAATGTCCATCAACAGAGGAAAGGATAAAGAAGATGTAGCACATATATACAATGGAATATTACTCAACCATAAAAAGGAATGAAATTGGGTCATTTGTAGAGACATGGATGGACATAGAGACTGTCATACAGAGTGAAGTAAGTTAGAAAGAGAAAAACAAATATTGCATATTAACACATATATGTGGAATCTGAAAAAATTGGTATAGACGATCTTATTTACAAAGCAGAAATAGAGACACAGATGCAGAGAACAAACATATAGACACCAAGGGGGATGGGTGTGTGTGGGATGAATTGGGAGATTGGGATTGACATATATACACTATTGATACTATGTATAAAATAGATAACTAATGAGAACCTACTGTATAGCACAGGGAACTCTACTCAATGCTCTGTGGGGACCTAAATGAGAAGGAAATCCAAAAAAGAGGGGATATATGTATACGTATAGATGATTCACTTTGCTGTACAGTATAAACTAACACAATATTGTAAAGTAACTATACTCCAATAAAAAATAATAATAAAATAAAATAAATAAGCAAAAAATAATAATTTTTAGAAAACCTCTCCCCTCCAATCCATTCTCTCTATGGCTGCTAGATTCATTTTGCTAAAACCCTGTCTTATCTTGTTATTCCTCCACTCAAAAACCATTAGTGGCTCTTACTGCCTGTGGTATAAATAGTTTGTGTAATCAAAGTATCTCATAAAAAAAAATCTATTGTTTAGTGTAGCCACTTTCGTTAATTATCTCAGCTGGATCTTCTGGATAACTTGCTGCTGCTTCTACATCAGCACTTCCTGCTTCCCCTTGCACTTTTACGTTATGGAGATGGCTTCCTTCCTTCAACCTCATGAACCAACCTCTCCTAGCTTAAAACTTTTCTTCTGCAGCTTCTTCACCTCTCTCACCTTTCATAGAACTGAAGAGAGTTAGAGCTTTGCTCTGGATTAGACTTTGGCTTAAGGGAATGCTGTGGCTGGTTTGATCTTCTATTCAAACTGCTAGAACTTTCTCTGTATCATCAGTAAGGCTGTTCTGCTTTCTTATCATTCCTGTGTTTCTTGGAGTAGCACTTTTAATTTCCTTCAAGAACCTTTCCTTTGCATTCGCAACTTGGCTAACAGTTTGGTGCAAGAGGCCTAGCTTTCAGCCTTTCTCAGCTTTCAACATGCCTTCGTCACTAAGCTTAATCATTTTTAGCTTTTGGTCTAAAGTGAGAAATGTGTGACTCTTCCTTTTACTTGAACACTTAGAGGCCGTTGTAGGGTTATTAATTGGCCTAATTTAAATATTGTTGTGTCCCAGGGCATAGGGAGGCCTAAGGAGAGGAAGAGAAATGAAGGAACAGCTGGTCAGGAGAGCCATCAAAACACATACATTTATTAAGTTCACCATCTTCTATAGGCACAGTTCATGGTGCCCCAAAACAATTACAATAGTAACATCAAAAATCACTAATCACAGATCACCATGACAAATACAATAATAATGACAAAGTTTGAAATATTGCAAGAATGACTAATATGCGACACAGAGACATGAAGTGAGAAAATTCTTTTGGAAGAATGGTGCTGATAGACTTGCTTGACACAGAGTTGCCACAAACCTTCAATTTATTTATTTATTTATTTACTTACTTATCGCTGCATTGGGTCTTCATTGCTGCACGCTGCTTTCCTCTAGTTGTGGTAAGCAGAGGCTACTCTTTGTTGCGGTGCGTGGGCTTCTCATTGCGGTGGCTTCTCTTGTTGCGGAGCACAGGCTCTAGGCGCATGGGCTTCAGTAGTTTCAGCACATGGGCTCAGTAGATGCAGCGCATGGGCTCAGTAGTTGTGGCTCATGGGCTCTAGAGCACAGGCTCAGTAGTTGTGGCTCACGGGCTTAGTTGCTGCGCCGTATGTGGGATCTTCCCAGACCAGGGCTCAAACCCATGTCCCTGCATTGGCAGGTGGATTCTTAACCACTGCGCCATCAGGGAAGTCCCAACCTTCAATTTTAAAAAATGCAGTGTTGGGAATTCCATGGTGGTCCAGTGGTTAGAACTCCACACTTCCACTGCAGTGGGCACAGATTCCATCCCTGGTCGGGGAGCTAAGATCCTTCATGCAGCACGGCCAAAAACTTAAAAAAAAAAGAAAATGCAGTATCTGCAAAGTGCAAAAAACGAGATATGCCTGTACTTTCTGTTATCTATCTATCTATCTTTCATCTACCTGTCTTCTATCTTTGTATCTGTATATTATCTATCTCTGTATCTCTATACCCATCTATATCTCTGTCTAACTGGCTGTCATTTATTTATCTCAGTCACCATTCATCTATCTATCTATCTACCTATGATCTGTTTCACACTACTAGAATATAAGCCCCATGAGAGCAAGGACTTTGCCCACAATGTTCATTATTTTATAGCCACATCGCTTATCTGGCACAGTAAAGACCAAAAAGTATATGCTAGAAGAACAGTGACTAACTAGAATATGATTTTAAGGTCTTCACCATCCTGATCATGCTCTTCTGCATGTGTTCCTGTGTGTCAGCTTTCTCCTAACTTCTACTGAGAGAAAGAAGATCCCCACCCCGACTAAGGTTAGAGCTGCTTGCTGAATCATTCACTTCCGGTCTCCTACGAGGCCTTCTGAGGGTGTAGAGAGGAGCGCGCAAGGAAAATTTTACCACAGAGTTATGCAGGCGCCAGGTATTTCAGAGGTGAGCCAAAAAAGGATGCCTTGAAGACACGATAACTTTCTGTTTTATTCTGTTTAAAACATGTTTATTGAGGTTTAATTTAGATGCCATAAAATTTACCCATTTTAAGTGTAAACTTTGTTGAATTTTAGTGAGTTCATACAATTATTCAGCCATCACCACAATTCAGTTTCAGAACACTTTCATCACCAGGAAAAATTCCCTTGTGCCTATTTGCAATCCATCTCTGCTCACACCCCCAGCCCTAGGCAATCACTGATCTTTCTGTCTCTACAGTTTTGCATTTTCTAGAATTTTCATATAAATGGAATCATACAATATTTAGTCTTTTGTGTCTGCCTCCTTTCATTTAGCATAATGCTTTTATTGTGTGTAATATTCTATTCTATAGATATACAACATTTCATTTACTGATTTGCCGGTTGGTAAACACTGTTTCCAGTCTGAGGGCTATTATGAATACTACTGCTATGAATATTTGTATACTAGTGTTTTTGTGGACATACATTTTCATTTTTATGGGGTAAATACCTAGAAGTTGAATTGCTAGGTCAAGTGATTAGTGCATGTTTAACTTTTTTAAAAGTACCAGATCGTTTTCCAAAGTGGTTGTCCCAACTTACATTCCCACTAGCAATGTATGTGTTTCTCCATATCTTCACAAATACTTGGTCAGTCTTTTTTGTTTTAGTCATCCTAGTAGGTATGTAGTGGTATCTCATCTTGGTTTTAATTAATTTGCATTTCTGTGATGACTAATGATATTATCTTTTCATATACTTATTTGCCATTTATATATCTTCTTTGGTGAGGTGATTATTAAAATATTTTGCTCATTTCTTATTGGGTAGTTTGTCTCTTATTGATGAATTACAAAAGTTCTTTATATATTCTGGATTCAAGTCCTTTATCAGATACAGGTTTTGCAAATATTTTCATTTTCTTAATGATGTCTTTTAAAGAGCAAAAGTTTTAATTTTGATGAAATTCAATGTGTTGATTTTGTCTTTGTGTTATATATAAGAACTCTTTGCCTAATCCCAGGTTGCAAAGATTTCATCCTATGTTTTCTTTAAGTTGTTATGAATGATGTAAGGTAAGGGTCAAGTTTCATCTTTTTGCATGTGTTTATCCAACTATCCCAGCATCTTTTGCTAAAGGTCTATCCTTTCCCTCCCCATTGAATTACTTGGCACCTTCCTTGAAAACCAATTGATCATCAAGGTCTGTTACTGGACTCTCTATTCTCTTCCATCAATCTAAATGTCCCGTGTTTCTTTTTAAAAAATATTTATTTATTTATATATTTTGGCTGCGCCGGGTTTTAGTTGCGACATGCGGACTCTTATTTGCAGCACGTGGGATCTTTGTTGTGACATGCAGGATCTAGTTCCCCGACCATGGATTGAACCCAGGCCCCCTGCATTAGGAGCCCAGAGTCTTACCCACGGCACCACCAGGGAAGTCCCTCAGTGTTTCTTAATTATTGTAGATTGGTAGTAAGTTTTAAAATCAGGTAAATTCCTCAGGTTTTGCACTTCCTTTTCAAAATCATTTCGGTATTCTAGGTTTTTTGCATTTCTGTATCAATTTTAGGAACAGCTGTTAGTTTCTACCAAAAACAAATCCCACTGAGATTTTGATAGGTATTACGTTGAATCTATAGTACATCAATTTGGGGAAATTGCCATCTTAACAATATCGAATCTTTCAATCCATGGACATTGTGTATCTCCCCTTTTTTATAAATCCTCTTGAACTTCACTCAGCAATGCTGTGTAGTTTTCAGTATACAGATTTGCACTCCTGTTGTTTAATTAATCCCTGAGTATTGTATTTTCTTGATGCTATTATAAATTAAAATTAATTCATTTTCAAATTGTTTGTTTATAGAAATACAATTAGCTTATTTATTTATTTATTATTTATTTATTTTTGGCTGCGTTGGATCTTCGTTGCTGCAAGCGGGCTTTCTCTAGTTGCGGTGAGCGGGGGCTACTCTTCTTTGCGGTGCACGTGCTTCTCATTGCGGTGGCATCTCTTGTTGCAGAGCACAGGCTCTAGGCGTGCAGGCTTTAGTAGTTGTGGTGCACAGGCTCAGTAGTTGTAGCTCATGGGCTTAGTTGCTCTGCAGCATGTGGGATCTTCCCGGACCAGGGATCAAACCCGTGTCCCCTGCATTGGCAGGCAGATTCTTAACCACTGTGCCACCAGGGAAGTCCCATACAATTAGTTTTTGTACATTGCTCTTTATCCTGTGATTTCATTAAACACACTTATTAGTTCTAGTCATTTCTTCACAGATTCTTTGCAATTAAAAGAACTTTTTTTCAGCTTCACTGAGATATAACTGACAAAAATTTAATATAGTTAAAGTGTACAACATGATGATTTGATGCACATATATATTGTGAAAGGATTCCCACCATCGAGTTAATTAACACATCCATCACCTCACGTATTTGCCTTTTTTTCTTTTCTGCTGTAAACACTCAAGTTTCGCTCTCAGCAAATTTCAGTTGTACAATTCAATATACAATACAATACAGTATCACCATGCTATACATTAGATCCTGAGACCTTATTCAACTTGTAGCTGAAAGTTTCTACCTTTTTTCCAGCCTCTCCCTGTTTTCCCCAACCCTCAAGCTCCTGGCAGCCACCATTCTGCTCTCTATGCGTTTGAGTTTTTTAAAAAAACTCCACAAATAAGTGACATCATGCAATATTCGTCTTTCTCTATCTGGCTTATTTCACATAGCATAATGCCTTCCAGGTCACAAAGGGCAGGATTTCCTTCTTTTTTAAGGCCAAATAATATTCCGTGTGTGTATGTATCACATTTTCTTTATCCATTCATCTGCTGATGGACACTTAGGTTGTTTCCATACCTTGTCTATTGTGAATAATGCTGTAATGAACAAGGGAATAAAGAGAGCTCTTCTTTTTCTTTATTTTTTTTTAAGTATAGTTGATTTACAATATCATGTTAGTTTCAGGTATACAGCACAGTGATTCAGATATATATATATGAATATATATATATATTCTTTTTCAGATTCTTTTCCCTTATAGATTATTACAAAATATTGAGTATACTTTCCTGTGCTATACAATAGGTCCTTGTTGGTTATCTATTTTATAGTAGTAGTGCGTATATGTTAATCCCAACCTCCTAATTTATCCCTCCCTCCCCCTCTTGAAGAGATATCTCTTCAAGATAGTGATTTTGTTTACTTGGGATATATATCCAGAAATGGGATTGCTGGATCATATGGTAGTTCTATCTTTAACTTCTTGAGGAACCTCCATACTGTGTTCCACAGTGACTGTACCAGTTTACATTCCCACCAAAAGTGCACAAGTGTTCCCTTTGCAGTTTTTTATGTACAAGATCATGTTGCCTGAGGTTCACAGTAGCTTTTAAATTCTTTGCTTGCTGCGTCTCGGTCAAGCCTCTCACTCCCTCCAGCTCCCAACACCATGGCCCCCCAAAATCCTTACTCTTGATAATATTAAAGACTCCTCCTCTGAGGGTAAGATAGAGTGTCCTTAGATTCCTCCTAAAGACTGGAACCTTCCACTAACAGTAGTGTTGACCTCCAGCTATGGAGCCTTCCACATCCATCTCTTCCAAGATAAACATGTCACAAGAACCAAGAGCATGTGTTGATGCATCTACCATCCATATCCCCTTTGCCTCTGGGACTTGCCTATGTCTTTTCTTCAATTGTTGACTAACCATCCTACTGATGTCCATACTCTACCAGATTAAAGTACAATTTTTGCCAGGAAAGTTTTTGTCTCTAGTGATGCTGTCATTGTCTGCCCTGATCAATTGCTTATTTTATGTGTTACTCTTAAAGGGCTTTTTTTTTTTTTTTGACTGCACCACCCTGACCAGGGATTGAACCTGGGACCTTGGCAGTGAAAGCGCAGAGTCCTAACCACTGGACCACCAGGGAATTCCCTGAAAGGGCATTCTTTTTCTTCTTTTTTAACTTCTTTATTGGAGTATAATTGCTTTACAATGCTGTGTTAGTTTCTGCTGTACAACAAAGTGAATCAGCCATACGTATACATGTATCCCCATATCTCCTCCCTCTTGCGTCTCCCTCCCATCCTCCCTATCCCAGCCCTCTAGGTTGTCACAAAACACCGAGCTGATCTCCCTGTCTGTGCTATGCAGCTGCTTCTCACTAGCTATCTATTTTACATTTGGTAGTGTATATACGTCCTTGCCACTCTCTCACTTCGTCCCAGCTTACCCTTCCCCCTCCCTGTGTACTCAAGTCCATTCTTTACATCTGTGTCTTTATTCCTGTCCTGCCCCTATATTCTTCAGAGCCAATTTATTTTTTAGATTCCATATATATGTGTTAGCATATGGTATTTCTTTTTCTCTTTCTGACTTACTTCACTCTGTATGACAGACTCTAGGTCCATCCACCTCACTACAAATAACTCAATTTCATTTCTTTTTATGGCTGAGTAATATTCCATTGTATATATGTACCACAGCTTCTTTATCTATTCACCTGTTGATGGACACTTGGGTTGCTTCAGTGTCCTGGCTATTGTAAATAGAGCTGCAATGAACATTGTGGTACATGACTCTTTTTGAAGTATGGTTTTCTCAGGGTATATGTGAAAGGGCATTCTTACTTTTAATTTCCAAATGCTGTGTGCAAGTACACATGCAGGGGTAGGGGTGGATATCTTGTGATAACACTCAGTTATCATCCAGTACTCAAGCCACACTTTAAGTCAAACTCTATACAACTCTTTTACATGTGTCACTGTTGATTCATTTGGCCTTCAACTGACCTAGTTTGGGAACTGTTTAGGACTTTATGTTTAGTTCTCTCAGTTACATCTCGTTATATTCAGCTCATTGTTCTAGACTACTGAGATCTTTTTGCAGCCTAATTTTCAGCCATCCTATGTAATTTATCCCACCAAATTCATGTTGTCCTATATCTGGGCATCAGATCACAGTCTTTAGCCAAGTAAATTTTGAATAACAAGCTCAGGGCAGGGACAGCTCACTGTGGCATGCCATTGGAGGCCTTTCCTCTAGTTGCTTGTGTTCAACAGTTAGCACTCTTTAGGAAGGGCTGCTCAGTCAGTTACACACTGACTTATCTGTGCTTCCTTTTCCTCTACTGTTAAATGATAATTATAGTACCCAACTCATAGGACTTTTGTAAGGATTAAATGATGAAACACCTGCAATGCGGCACAGGGCACGTGCTCAAGAAGGTGAGTAGTTATTATCTGGGGAGGCAGGGGCTTTATAGTCAACAGCTTGGCCTTTATCTTCATTTTGTCATTTCCTGGCTGTGCATCCTTAGACAAGTTATTTAACTTCTTTGAACCTCAATTTCTTCATCTTAAGAACAGTGCCCTCTTTACAAAGTTGTTGTGAGGATTAAACGGAATAATATAGGTAGAGTATTTAACACAGTGTGTAACACTCAGTAAGTGTTCGTTGCAATGATTCTTTTTGACATTCATCTTGTACACGTTTTAATCTCCTCCCTCCATTCTCCCACCAAGATATTTCCAAAAGCTTGAAGATATTCAGACAGGTTTTCTATAGCATTCCCCTGATCAACCTGTTTGGTAACTGAACTGGTAGGTTGCAGAGTTATGCTTCATGTTAATCAACTTTTAAAGCTCTTCTAGGGACTTCCTCGTGGTCCAGTGGTTAAGAATCTGCCTTCCAGTGAAGAGGACATGGGTTCAATCCTTGGTCGGGGAACTATGATCCCACATGCCGTGGGCAACTAAGCCCACATGCCACACTAGAGAAGCCCGCACACAGCAACAAAGATCCTGCGTGCTACAACTAAGACCCAATGCAGCCAAATAGATAAATAAATAAATATTTTTTTAAAAAGATGGACCAGTGCTCCATTCTAATAAATATATAAATAAAGCTCTTCTAAAATTCTAAAAATACAAGCAAAATAATTATTGAAATGTTTAATTAATATATGTTATGGCTAGATTATTAATCTTGGATTCATTTTATGAGTGAATCCACCCTAGACTTGTGTGTTATATATGCTGTATGTACAGTTATAAGAGTACCCTGGAGACCCTTGGAAAGATTGGGATCATTTCATAGGCTGGGAAGTACAGCTTGAGTATTCAAAATAATTATGAAGGTATATATTTGTTCCTTGTTTTTGGGGTTTTTTTTTTGCGGTACGCCGGCCTCTCACTGTCGTGGCCTCTCCCGTTGCGGAGCACAGGCTCCAGATGCGCAGGCCCAGTGGCCATGGCTCACGGGCCCAGCCGCTCCGCGGCATGTGGGATCCTCCCGGACCGGGGCACGAACCCGTGTCCCCTGCACCGGCAGGCGGACTCTCAACCACTGTGCCACCAGGGAAGCCCTATATATTTGCTTTTAATCCCTACTTTTTCCTTTGACTTATTTGGTGCTGAGCATATTGCTCAGGAATACAACCTCCAATAATAATGCTGTTTCTATGAGAAAATGGTCTGCCCCACAATGGTCAGCTGAGGTGTGGAATCTAGGACTCACTGTGGTGAAAGCCAGATACTGCTCGCCAAATCACAACTCTCCTTAGGTGTGGCAGTGGAAGCAATCTCAACTCTTAAAGGTATGATTTCCACAAAACAAACAATTCAAAAGCTCATGCCTTACAGCAACTAAGAATCAAGGCCTGACTTTTTTTGTTGTTTTTTCAAATTGCTGTGTCAGACTTTCTAAAAAGTATCTGTGTGAGCATAACATGAAAACTTGCAAGTCAAACACATTTGGATCTTATTCTCCATTGTGCATTTTTTTAAAATTTGGAGCACATTACCTGTCTTTTTCAACTCTCAGGATTTATTTTCCAAAATGGAGATAATAATTACCAAAAGGATTGTTCCAAAGATTAGATGATGAGTATAAAGTTCAGGGTCTGGTGCATGATACGTGGTAGGTGCTCAATAAATGTTGGCTCCCTTCCTTCCTTTTTTTTATTGTCAGTGGTGATCCATTAAAAAATACGAAGGAAGTGAGACAAAACTAATTTTTTTAACTTGGCTCTGTTTTGAGCTGGCTCCTTTAAAAGAGATAAAGAGAAAGTTTTCAATTTTTTTCCTTTTTTTAATGGAAACCCCATCGCGGAGTTTTTAGCTGTGGAAGATGAGGCCCCTGCTGAGGAGCTTTAAAAAAATATTGGTACCTTCATTCTACCCATAGAGACAACGATCTGATTGGACTAGGGGGTGGCCTAGGCATTAGGATTTTTTTACAGTTTAGTTTACATACAACAAATTGCACACATACTAGGTGTACAGTTCAATGAGTTTTGACCATTGTTCACCCTCTTCTAACCACCACCCTAATTAAGATAGAGACCTTTTACATTACCCAGAAATGTCCCTTTCCTGTCAGTCTGTCCCACCCCCACCCTAAGTAACACATGTTCTGATTTCTATCACCATAAATTAGTTTTGACTGTTTTTTAATTCCACACAAAATTTATAAATGGAATCAAATGGTATGTACTCATTTGTGTCTTGCTCAATATACTTTTGAGATTCATCAATGTTAATATGGATATCAATAATTTCTTCTTATTATTCTTATTCTTCTTATTAGTATGCTTTTAAATACAAAAAATTCACAATTTGTTTATCTCCTGTTGGAGAACACTTAGTTTGTTTCCGGGTTTCATTATTATGAATAAAGGTGCTATGAACGTTCCTATATGATTTTTGTGTACATATATTTTCATTTCTCTTGGGTAGATGCTTGGAAGTGGAATTCCTGGTCATAATGTGGGTATATTCTTTACAATAAACTGCCAGACAGTTCACCAAAGTGGTTGTACTATCTTATCCCCCACTAGCAATGTACACAAGTTCTAGGAGCTCCACGTCGCTGTTAACACTTGACATTTGTCACTCCTTTAAAATGCAGCCATTCTAGTGGGTAAGAAATTGTATCTCACAGTTTTAATTTGCATTTCTCTGATGAATAATGAGGTATTCACACAAATTTACATGGTATTTTTGCGAACACTGGTAAAAAACGTTTTATGTGTGTACTAGTGATTCATATAACTTCTGAAACGTCTGTTTTGAAATCAAGGGTTTTCTCCATTTTTCAAAACTGGGTTTTCTTTTTATTATTGATTTGGAGGAGTTCTTTAGTTGACTCCTGTTTGGGCTACCCTGTACCTGCTTTTATTATTCTTATACAGTCAGTAAGAGTTTTTAACTTGTAATAGCCCCATGTTAGTACCGCTATGGAGAACGAGGGGAGAAAGAATATTATTGGCGTGCAGGGGTGCAGAGGGGCAGAGAGGAGAGCAATCTCAGGATGCTTGAGAGTGTACAGGGTGGTCAAGAGGAATCAAGCTGGTAGCAGGCTGGCTGAGTGAGCCATGGAAGGAGACTTGCAGCCACCCTCTCAGGAGGAGCCCCCTGAAATCTTGGGTAGGTCCTGACTTCCAAACAGAACAGGGACCCAGATTAAATATATATGTGTGTATATATATATATATATATATATATATATATATACCCATATATAGTTATCTGTGTATATATACCCATATATAGTTATCTGTGTATATATGTATATAGCTGTATATATATGTATATACACATATACATATTATATATATGTGTGTGTGTGTATATATATATATATATATATATATATATATATATGTCGCCAGAAGCCTGGTGTACTTGGATGCTTTTGTGTCAAAGACACGATTCAGGCCCTTTTTAAAAGTTTTTAAAAAAATTTTTATTGAAGTATAGTTGATTTACAATGTTGTGTTAATTTCTGCTGTACAGCAAAGTGATTCAGTTATACATATAGATACATTATTTTTCATATTCTTTTCCGTTATGGTTTATCACAGGACACTGAATATAGTTCCCTGTGCTATACAGTAGGACCTCGTTGTTTATCAGGGCCTTTTATAAGTGATCTAGAAAACTAATATGTGACCCAACTTCTTCCTCTCTGTGAACTCCCAGAGGGTGGCAACAAATTCTTTTAGAGTTTCTTAGAATAGAAAAAATCCAACTTGTGATGCCACAGAATATTGGCTCCTCTGTCATGTTCTTGGTTCTCCTCTCAGCAGTTGTTTGCTTAGGTTACAGGTACAATTAGCAAGCTAAGGCTTTAATGTATGGGTAGAGGCTTATGGGTAGAGGCTTATTATTATTACCGGCTTTAATGTGACTGTGGCTTAAGTCTTATTATTTTTGGACTTCAGTCATTACTGTCATTATTAGATCTGCTGATCATCAGTCATTTCAGAGACAAAACCAATAAAACACCAGGAACTGGAATACAAAGGGCAGTATAATCAACTCTGTTATTCAGGGATTCATTAATTCAAGTCCCCAATTTAGAATTTATTAGAGTTTCCCCATTGGATATGCATTCGAGTTTAACTCTGTTTTGTCAGTAGCAAAAGACATTGCAAAGCCAAATGATAAACAAGATTGCAAGAGAAATGTTCACTCAAAGAAAACAGTAGGATGAGAACATTGGGAACTCATTAGAGGTTTCCATGTACTTAAACAATTAGAAGCATGCATGTATTACACTAAGATATCACAATGTATTTTGCTGATTTATTTCTCTCTCTGTGTCCCTCATTAGACAGGGCTTGGTTGAGGGCAGGAACAATGATCCTGCACAGAGTAGGTACTTAGCATGTGTTAGGTAAATGAGCAGGTCCTTCCGTGCGGCCTGGAGGGCTCAGGTGTTAGTCAGACTCATGGGTCCTTACACGTGTGTGTGTGTGTGTGTGTGTGTGTGTAAAACTGTCAGTAGGGTCCACTAAGCTGGAGTCGGGAGTGCAAGAGGCTTGTCGGAGACAGTGTCTGTATAAGATAAAAGAGGGGTTCTTCCCTTTTGCGACCATCGCTGAAGCGCTAGCGGCCGAAATGAAGTTCAATCCCTTTGTGATTTCTGACCGAAGCAAGAACCAGAAAAGACATTTCAACGCGCCTTCCCACATTCGCAGGAAGATTATGTCTTCCCCTCTTTCTAAAGAGCTGAGACAGAAGTACAATGTCCGATCCATGCCCGTCTGAAAGGATGATGAAGTTCAGGTGGTAGGAGGGCACTACAAAGGGCAGCAAATTGGCAAAGTAGTCCAGGTTTACAGGAAGAAATATGTCATCTACACTGAACGAGTGCAGCGGAAGAAGGCTAATGGCACGACTGTCCACGTGGGCATTCACCCCAGCAAGGTGGTTATCACCAGACTAAAGCTGGATAAAGACCGCAGAAAGATCCTCAAACGTAAAGCCAAATCTCGCCAAGTAGGAAAGGAAAAGGGCAAATATAAGGAAGAAACAATTGAGAAGATGCAGGAATGAAGTAATCTTGCATACAACTTTCATTAAAAACTGTTAAAATGGAAAAGATAGAAGATAAAAGAGGCGAAGAAGCAGGACTGTGTAGGAAAAGCCTGAGACCATGATCTGAGAGAGTCTTGGATGACCCACTGGGAAGCTCTGGAACAAGATTGCCGATCAGAACAGGTCCACATTGGGCAAAACCCACCAGGCCCTAGTATCCTGCCATGCTTAGCTGTTGGCTAGGGGTTGCTGAAAAGGAGCATGACCTCGGCTCCTAAGCTGATCCTGAGGCAGCTGCTGAAGATGCTGATCTCTGGAGGCTGTCAGCCAGCAGGGCTCCGTGCAGCCAAGCAGCCACTTCGTTCCTGGAGGGAGGTCTCCCCATCTCTCCTCTGACCTCTCTCTCATCCTCTCCTCTGTGTATTGGGAGACAGAGAACTCCATTTCGCCAGGGCGCCCGGTGTCCCCAGTATTGGGCTGATATTATAAGTCAGTTAGCCAAGAGGAAGGGGCTGTGAATTGCCACTGTGGTCCAGCACCAGTAGGAAGTACCAAACCCCAGCCAGGGCAGGGACAGGTTTGGATGGCACTGGCTGGCCCCTGCAACCCCCGGGCTAGCTGACCTGGTTCGCCCTGGTCGTTTCAGTAACCTCACAGGGCCAAGACCACGCATCTCACACAATTGAATTTTATGGCTCCACCTAGGATGCTATGAGGGGATTTTATTGAATCTTTATTTTCAATCATAAAAGTCAAATGTGGTCTTTGTAGACAATTTAGACAATGCAACCTATTCTAGGAAATAGAGTAAAAATCTGTCATGATATCACCTCCCAAAGACAATTATTAGCAATTTTGTGTTTTCTCTTCCAGTTACATACATAACAAAATATCCCCCCTCGCCCCATTTATCAAATGTCATGTACATTTCTCAAAGACAGACAATTCTTGTTCGTTCTTTAGCATAGCCTGAGACTGGACTGAGAAGTTCCCAGGCTAAAGTCAGATGACCGAGTGGCTTAGAGGAAGGAGGGTGGGCTGGGCAAGGTGGAGCTGTCACTTCCAAAGCTGTATTTTGCTTTGGGCACTCTTTGAGGGTAGAACTGAGGATCCTGGGACCTCATCATGAAAGGACTTCTTTCCTCTCTTTGTGTTGGGGTCAGGTTGGGCTTGTGGATGTTTACGGGTCTGGAAAAAAACACGGGGCTAAGGCAAACTCACGCTTTGGGTCCATGCAGGTGTATGACTGCCACCCATGCCACCATGCAGAATAGCAGACCAACTCATCTAGCAAACCTTTACTAAGTGCCTATGTGTGATAGAATATTCTTCTTGCCCTGAAGGAGTATAAAGTATAGTGAGGGAGATGGGAAAACTCACCTTTAAAATACATTCTGGGATTTCCCTGGTGGTGCAGTGGTTAAGAATCCACCTGCCAATGCAGGGGACACGGGTTCCAGCCCTGGTCCGGGAAGATCCCACATGCTGCGGAGCAACTAAGCCCGTGCATCACAACTACTGAGCCCGCATGCCTAGAGCCCGTGCTCCACAACAAGAGAAGCCATCGCAATGAGAAGCCCATGCACCACAACGAACAGTAGCCCCTGCTCACCTGAATGAAGACCCAACGCAGCCATAAATAAATAAATAAGCTTATTTAAAAAATAAGTAAATAAAATAAAATACATTCTGATATCTACTAAGTAGCAAGAGGTACATAATACAATGAGAGAATAAAGGAGGGAGTGTTTATCTGCAACATATGTGTCGGGTCTCCATGACTGCGTTGGCTCTCTAGAGAAAGGGGCAGTCAAGGGTGAGACAACACCATGTGTAAAACACAAGAGTGAGAGGTATGCTTGGGGAAGAGATTGATGCTTAGTGAGACTGAAAACTGGGCACGAAAGGGATGGGGCTTTGCATGATTAATTTCACTGAATTAAAAAAATAATGACTGAATCCTTATTAGGTGTTGGGCTGGGGATACAAATTAAATAAGATGGAATTTTAAGTCACAGTGTTATTGAGAATGAACCAGGAAACATTGATTGAGACCTAGCAGATTCAAGAATTCCAGGAGTTCTACTATGGCAGTTCTCAAAGTCTAACTCAAGCCAGATATACTTTTAGTAATACCAAATTCTTGGTCTTCCCGTCCAGGAGAAGTTACATCTGAAATATAAAAATTAACCAAATAATTTAGTTTATAATACCTTTTAAACAAACTCTTTCTAGAATGTGCAGTTTTAAAACATATCTAATGCACATATATTGTTATGGGCTGAATTGTGTCCCCACAGATTTATACATTTGGGGGAAGTTCTAACCCCAATACCCCAAAATGAGACTAGAATTGGAAATAAGGCCTTTAAAGAGGTGATTAAGTTAAAATAGGCTGTTAGAGTGGGCCTTAATCCGAGCTGACTTTGTGTCCTTTTTAAATTTTTTTATTTATTTTATTTTTGGCTGTGTTGGGTCTTCGTTGCTGCATGCGGGCTTTCTCTAGTTGTGGTGAGCGGGGGCTACTCTTCTTTATGGTGCGCAGGCTTCTCATTGTGGTGGCTTCTCTTGTTGCGGAGCACAGGCTCTAGGCACAGGCTTCAGTAGTTGTGGAACACAGCCTCGGTAGTTGTGGCCCATGGGCTCAGTAGTTGTAGCTCATGGGCTCTAGAGCGCAGGCTCAGTAGTTGTGGCATGCAGGCTTAGTTGCTCCGCAGCGTGTGGGATCTTCCCAGAGCAGGGATCGAACCCATGTTCCCTGCATTGGCAGGTGGATTCTTAACCCGTGTGCCACCAGGGAACTCCCCTGTGTCCTTTTAATAAGAGGAAATTTAGATGCATAAGGAAACAACAGGGACATGAATACACAGAGGAAGGACCATGTGGGATTACAGCTAGAAGGCAGTCATCTGCAGGCCAATGAGAGAGGCCTCAGGAGAAACCAACCCTGCTGACACCTTGATCTTGGACTTCCAGCCTCCAGAACTATGAGAAAATAAATCTCTGTTAAGTCATTCAGTGTATGGCATTCTGTTCTGACAGCCCTCGAAAACTGATATACATGTGATCTGGCCAGATGTGTACATACATTTTAACACATACTTTTGTTGTTTTTGTGTTTAAAAGTCTATACTTCATCCTGTAGAAATCAGGAACCATGTAGAGTTTTTGAGCAGAGTAGTGACAAGATCAGATCTCTGTTCTAAAAAGAAAATTCTGATGTCAACCAGGAGGCCAGACTGGAAAGAAACTAGAAATCTAATGAGAGGCATTGACCTCAAGCGGAGGCTCATCCTCAGTCTAAAGTTTCAGAACTATCTGGAGAGTAATGCAGGGGTGCATTAGTGAGCTCATGATGGGAAATGTATTTGGCACAGTTATACCCATAGGGCTGAATTTAAACTATAATCACTGGCTAGACTAGCCTGGGTGGCAAAGCATTCTGGGAGAAGTTGTCTTCGCTTGTCTGTGAGATCCCTGAGTGTTGGACACCAGTCTCTTATGGAAAACTGGTGCATTTCTTTTTCAAATGTTTGCTCTTCTTTATTTGGTGACTTGTCAACTCAGATATCTGCTTGTTGTGCAGGAAAACTTACTTGCTTAGTGGGTAAAGAGATTTTACAAATCCAGCATGGAGGCAAAAGAATAATTTTGGACTTGAAATCAAGACCCCAGGGACACATACAGTGGAATGCTATTCAGACTTAAAAAGAAGGCAATCCTGCCTTATGCGACAACACAGATGAACCATGAGGAATTTATGCTAAGTGAAATAAGTCACTTGCAGAAAGACAAATACTATATGATTCTACTTATATGGGGGTATCTAAAATAGTCAAATTCATAGAATCAAAGAATGGAATGGTGGTTGCCGGGGGCTGGAAAGAGAGGGAAATGAGGAATTTAATCAACAGGTATTAAATTTATTTAAGCAAGATGAATAAGTTCTAAAAAATAAGTGCTATACAACCCCATGCCTACAGTCAGCAATAGTGTATTGTACACTTAGATCTCAGGTTAAATGTTCTTACCACAACAAAATTAAAAATTTTTAAGAAAATAGGGTTCAAACTCTGACTTGTTTAAAAGGCTGCTGAGGGGGACTTCCCTGGACGTCCAGTGGTTGAGACTCTGCACTTCTAATGCAGGGAGCGTGGGTTCGATCCCTGGTTGGGGAACTAAGATTCCACATGCTGCGTAGTATGGCCAAAATGAATAAATTAAATAAAAATAAAAAGCTGCTGATTTGCTTAGGGCTAAGGGCTTTCTCCTCCTCTGTGCCTTGATTTGCCCATCTGTAAAATGGAGAGATGAAGAAAACGAACAGTTATTCAGCCCTCTTATGTCTGAGACACTATATACACGTTATCCTATTCAGTACTCAGAATAAGTCTGTTAAATATTACTCCACATGTTTGGCAGATGAGAAAACCTTAGTTTGTCCAAGGAAGCAGGGTTTATACTCGAGTCTAAAGTTTCATGGCCCATGCTTTCTAAGGTTCCTTCCAAGGCCAAAATGCTGTAATTCATGTGTGTCTGAAACGTTTTGGCTGAATAAACACTCATGACTAATCAAGCTGCAAAGTAAAGACAATAGATTCTCCAGTGATTACTAAGTGGCTATGGAAGAACCACTCACCCTGCAGGGAAACACAATTTCTCACTGGAAGAGAATATAACAGATAAAAGGTGGCCAACAATCAATTTTTGAGCAGCAGATGGCATTTTCTTGGGTTGAAATTGTAGGAGCCTGGAATTTGGCAAGTGCTCTAGGCATTATGAAGAATAAATGCTCTAATCTCCAATGGCTTTAGGAGTGGAACAGGCATGTTAGATCTAGGTAAAGGGGCATCTTTTGAAGTTGCTGCTAAAAGGATCTCCTCCTCCACTGACATGAAGCAAAGGAGAATAATCCAGGTCTCCCGATTCCAAAGCTAGTGTTCTTTCATTGTCCTCAAGTAGCTTTATACTCTGGTTGAGAAAACATGTACAACACATATCTGTTCAATTCTTCATTCACTGACTCAAAAGCACTTATTGGACAATTTCAATGTGTCAGCACAGAGTTGTATACAGAGATATAAAAGCAGAGTCTCTGTTACACTTGATTTTGTCCCTCCCAAATTCGTATGTTGAAGCTCTAACCCCAGCACGTTAGAATGTAACACAGTTTGGACATAGGATCTTTTTTTTTTTTACTTGGAGTATAGTTGATTTACAATGTTGTGTTAGTTTCAGGTGTACAGCAAAGTAAATCAGTTATACATATACCTATATCCACTCTTTTTTAGATTCTTTTCCCATAGAGGTCATTACAAAGTACTGAGTGGAGTTCCCTGTGCTGTACAGTAGGTCCTTATTAGTTATCCATTTTATGTATAGTAGTGTGTACATGTCAATCCCAATCTCCCAATTTATCCCTCCTCCCCCACCCACGACGTAGGGTCTTTAAGGAAATGATCCTGTTAAAATGGGACCCTTGGGGACACCTATGACTGTCATCCTAGGAAGAAGAGATTAGGACACAGACACAACAGACAGAGAGATGACCACATGAAGACACAAGAAGATGGCCAACTGCAAGCCAGGAAGAGAGGCCTCCGAAGAAACCAACCCTGGGACTTCCCTGGTGGAGCAGTGGTTAAGACTCGTGCTCCCAGTGCAGGGGGCCCAGATTCGATCCCTGGTCAGGGAACTAGATCCCACATGCATGTCACAACTAAGAGTCCACATGCCACAACTAAGGATCCCGCATGCTGCAACTAAGGAGCCCACGTGCTGCAACTAAGACCCTGCACAACCAAATAAATAAATTAAAAAGAAGAAGAAGAAGAAGAAACCAACCCTGCTGACACCTTCATCTTGGCCTCCAGAATGGTGAGAAAATTAACTTCTGTTGTTTAAGCCACCCGGTGTGTGGTATTTTGTTACAGCCACACTAGCAGACTAATACAGTCTCCCTGCTTTGCAGAAGTTTCAGGGACAAAGCAGGCAGTAAGCCACAGAGGGGTGTCCAAGGAGCCACGGGCACACGCAGGTGGGACTTCCTCCTCAGACTGCAGAGGGCAGGGGTCAGGAGACAATGCCTGGAGAAGCATCACTGCAGGCAAGTCCTCCAAGATGAGTAGGAGGTAACCAGGAGTCAATGTGAGCAGAGGTAGAGGGAGTCTTTGGAGACAAGAAAGAACATGGCACCTGCAGGGAATGGCAAGTCGTTCAAAACACAACGATGGGGCTTCCCTGGTGGTGCAGTGGTTGCGAATCCGCCTTCCAGTTCAGAGGACGTGGGTTCGAGCCCTGGTCCGGGAAGATCCCACATGCCGTGGAGCAATGAAGCCCGTGCCCCACAACTACTGCGCCTGTGCTCTAGCGCCCTTGAGCCACAACTACTGAAGCCCATGCGCCTAGAGGCTGTGTTCCGCAACAAGAGAAGCCACTGCGATGAGAAGCCCGTGCACCGCATGAAGAGTAGCCCCATGCACTGCAACTAGAGAAAGACTGTGCACAGCAACGAAGACCCAACGCAGCCAAAAATAAATAAATTTATTTTTAAAAAATTGCAACGATGGGAGAAGATACGAGTGCGATTGTGTGGTTCTGACACAAGCACACTAGGAGTTCAGAGACAGGAGACATTATTAACGACAACAAGGATAATATCTTATATTTTTAGAGCACTTTACAGTCTGTAAAACACTTTCTCAGGCCTAATCTCTCAGTGGCAACAGGAGAATTGAACCATTTCATACACGTGACTAATGAGGGTTGAGAGGCTAAATGGCTTGGCTGCAGCTTTACAGGAAGTTAGTGGCAGAGTCGAATCTAAAGCTCAGGGCTCTTTCTTCCCAAGTCCAAGTGGGATGTGGGGGTCAGAGGGCCCTTCGTCAAGCGCAGCTTATGCTTCCTTGTCTCTGACTTTGCCCTGCACGCAGGGCAGCCTGGGGACAGAGCAGCCCAGGTTTGGTGGGCCCCACCGGACAGGAAGGAGCTGGAGTAGAGCTCCACAGATCCTAACACACCACCTCCAAGGGCGGAGACAAGAGCGCTGACCTCTGCTCATCCTCTCATTCACTCTGTCTCTAATGAAAGGGTGTTTTCGTGCAAATGGAGACAAGAGTAACGGTGCCCACACCGCCAGCGCTCCTGCCCTGCCTGCCTCTCAGGCAGGACGATTTTAACTCCAGGGACCCCATCCAGGGATGGACATTGTGCAACATGGCAGGGGAATCCCCTTAGGGTTGATGTGCTAGAAAGGTGAAAGAGCAGTAAAAATGTGCTAGGTGTTTTACAAATGCAAGAGTCTTCTTATCTGTTTGGAATGGATTGTGGTTAGGACCCTGGAAAGGGGAGAAGGAAAGGTTCTGAGCAGTCATTTCTCCCTCACTCTTCGCCTGCATCCGTGTAGCAAAGGTGCAGGTTCTCCTACCCCCCATGACCCTTGGTTTAACTGTTTCCATAGTTCTGGCCTGAATATCGACTGCCAGTGCCTGGGTCTCTTTGGAAGAGGGCATTCTCCAGATGCCGGTGACCACTGTGCCTTCACCGGCCGCAGGCTGGGACTCCCAGGGAATTCATGCCTCCTGGGAACAGCTCTCCACCATAGTGTGATGTGAGCTGGTGGCTAAGCACCCCAGCTCCTTCCTCTCTTGTGCGGTAACTACACTGACTCCCAGAGATCTCCAATCGAGTGAAGCTCTGGTTGTCCATAGTGGTGACTTGCTTAATATCACAACAGTTACTGGTGTCTGTTCCTTTCCTATCTCACTTCCCCACTCCTCTACCAGTGTCTCCAAGAGTCACCTTCCAAACGGACCACTTGCACTCTGATCCTTGTCTCATGGTTTGCTTCTGGGGAAACCCAGCGAGGACCATGCTCCCTGTCCAATGAGTTTTTTGCTGCTTTGGACATTGTGAAAGGGGATGGCCTTCCTATGCCCTTACAAGCTAGGGAGATACAGACAAATCATTCATTCATTCATGCGTTCTTCACTCAGCAAGTACTTTTTTTTTTATTATTATTAATTAATTAATTTATTTTTGTCTGTGTTGGGTCTTCGTTTCTGTGCCTGGGCTTTCTCTAGTTGCGGTGAGCAGGGGCCACTCTTCACCGCGGTGCGTGGGCCTCTCACTGTCGCGGCCTCTCTTGTTGCGGAGCACAGGCTCCAGACACACAGGCTCAGTAGTTGTGGCTCACGGGCCCAGTTGCTCCGCGGCATGTGGGATCTTCCCAGACCAGGGCTTGAACCCGTGTCCCCTGCATTGGCAGGCAGATGCTCAACCACTGCGCCACCAGGGAAGCCCAGCAAGTACTTATTAAGCATTGATCTCGTGCCAAGCACCATGCTGGGGGCCAGCTGGAAATCTCACCTCCTAGGGCTCTGAGGAATCATCCATCACCCACATCCTAGCTCACACACCCAGGCCAGCACTACCTGGATTGGAGGTGGGAGTGGTACCCGGAGAGGCTTCATGTGAAGGAGGTAGGGGCTCAAAAAGGGGAGGAGAAGACAGAGGTTCTGGGAATCTGTCGGGGCGGGGAGGAGGGGTTGGCGAATGACACGAGTAAACGAAGGCCAGTGGGTGGGAATGAAATTCACTTCTGCAACGGGCAAAGGCTCTGGGTGAGTACATACATGTGGGCTTGGTGAGCGCCTGATTCTTGGGGTCATTAACTCTCAGGGCTGAGAAGGGCCTCAGAGGTCACAGGCAGATCTCCCTCATTTGACTTCCCTGAAAACTGAGGACCAAAGAAGAGAAAGTGATTTCCTCGGCCCTTTATGCTCTGAGTGTTCTTCCTCTTGAGAGAAATAGGCTAGATCAATGTTTCTTCAACCCTTTTTCATTAAAGCCCAGGAACCGTTGTAGACATTTTTCCTAATTGCCCCCTCCAATGAAATCTTAATACCACAGGTATTTGTGTATCTGTTATGTACTATACGTCTGTTCATATGCTATACACATAAAAAGAGTAAGATTTTTTTCAACCTCCAAGAACCAATATTTGCCCCCTTGGGGGCGATATTGCCCTTGTTTAGAATACGTGGGACAGAGAGACTAAATGTGGCCAGGTTTCCTAGGCCTTGAAATTCAGGCAAAGAAACTGGATTTGGTGCAGTAAGCAATAGGGAGCCATAGTAGGTTCTTGAGCAGGGGAGATGGAGTGAGGAAAGAAGTAAAGAGTCTACCATACGTAACAGTATCTATCAAACACTGTGTGCCAGCTTCTTTGCCAGCATTGTAGATATTATTAAGAAAAAGGCCAGGACTGACATATACACACTACTATACACAAAATAGATAACTAATAAGGACCTACTGTATAGCACAGGGAACTCTACTCAATACTCTGTAATGGCCTATATGGGGAAAGAATCTAAAAAAGAGTGGATATATGTACATGTATATGATATACATATACATGATATATGTACATGTATAATCGATTCACTTTGCTTTACACCTGAAACTAGCACAACATTGTATATCAACGATACCCCAATAAATTTTTTTTTAAAAAAGAAAAAGAAAAAGGCCAACTTGGCCTTCCTATGCTCTTACAAGCTAGGGAGGGACAGACAGTGTTAAATATACACACAATAATTATTTATTAGAGTTGCAATAAATGCTACTACCAACTTTCTTTTCATTTTGTTTAACCAACATTTATATACTCCTTGTTATGTCCCAGAAGCTATGCTAGGCACTAAATGAATATTAGCTCATTTAATCCTGTGAGAGAGGTATAGTTATTATACCCATTTTACAGATGGGGAAACTGAGGTACAGAAAGTGCCTTACCTCAAGGCACATGGCTTGTAAAGGTGGAGCTGAGATTCAGACCCAGACAGTCTGACTCCAGAGTCAGTGTTCTAAATCACTATACTATGATCTGAAAAATACAGTATATACGTGTACACATGTGTAACTATAATTCAGGCTGAACGCAGTGCAAGGCGCCAGTATAGATTCGCAGACCTCTTGCCATAACTCTAATGGAGCCAAGGGCTGAAAGTTGGAGACGGGTGGACTAGAAGACTTTTAATGTCTGTTTGACTCTCAAGCTCATAATCCCAGTAGAAATTGAAAAACAGGGTGAGAGTTAAGGCTCTCTCAACTTCAGCTTGTGTAACCAGAACAAGCCAGCTAACGTCTGGCTCCCTTCTCAGCAATGAGCAAAAGAGGCACACACCTCTGCGTTATATGCAGAAGAAATGTAACACAGGGGCTATAACTAAGTCACATACATGAGTCTGCAGAAAAGGACATATGTGCCCTTGGACCTGAAACTGGTGAGGCAGTGAAACCAAAAACCTGTGCTCATGCTTTACTATGCAGCCACCTCTGAACTTTTTTCTCCACCCTTTTGACTGTTTCCAGTGAATGAGATTTTTTAATGATAATTTTAGCTTACACAGGACTCATATACCTGCCATGGTCTGTAATTTTTTCTTAAATTAAAAAAAACTGTTTTCCCTAGTGGTCTTACCCTGCTGCTAGAACGGCATCCAAGACACCAGTTTGAAGGACAATGAGCTAAACCCAGGAGAAACCCCTCTCCAAGCCTATCTTCTTGTTGCTGTCCTGTCTGTTTACTTACTGAACACCTACTACATGCCAGGCACTATGCTGGGGGATGGAAATACAGAGATCAACAAATCGTAGTCCTGCCCTTTGGGGGCTCACAGATGAGTAGGGGAGACAGATAAGAACAGAGATCATTGCAATGCAGGGGATGTATATATATCATCTATATATATCATGCTCCACGATGTTTTTATCCTATAGATTTTTGCATATGTCGTTCCCAGGGCCGAGAATGTGTTTCCTTGGCATTTTGGCAGGCTGATTCCTGTGGGATAGAGCATAGAGCAGGAACCCCTAACCTAGTAGAGGGACATCAGATTAGGCTTCCTGGAGAAGGAGGAATGTGTAGGCTGGGACTTAAAGGACTAACATTCAGCTTGGATGTCAGTGTCTGATTAGTCTTCCTGACCTCATTGGCTGAGTGAGGTGTGCTTTTTTTGTACCGTTTAGCCTCTGGTTCAAACCCTTATTCCAGCAAATATATTTGTGACTGCTGAATAAATAGCACTTATCAATATCTTGTAATTGCCTATAGACTAGTTATCTTCTCCATAGGACTGTGATCTCTCTGAGAGAAAGGAACCTGTAGGATTTAGTTTTTATCTCCATCAATGAGGAGAGGTCTTGCTAAGATAAATACTCATTAAATGTTTGCAGATTCCAAGATGGATGGAGGAGTAGACGGATGGATGGATGAGTGGTGGGTAGATGGGAGCATGGAGGAATGAGTAAGTAACAGCGCCCACATGGAGGTAAGTGGACAAGTTGGATGGGAGGGTCAATGATATTTTGATAGAAGTGATGACTGAGTTAGGCCCTAAAGAATAATCTGGTGCAGTGCTTTTCAAACTGTAGTGCATTTATGAGTCATCTGGGGATCTTGTTAAAATACAGTGATTCAGCAGGTCTGGGGAGAGGGGTACCACACTCTGCATTCCTGACAAGCCCCCGGTGGTACTTCTCCTTCTGGCCCTCAGACTGAACACTGAGCACCAAGTAAGGGTTTGGGGATAGGAAAGAAGACAGGAAGAAGGGAAGATGATCCAGACAGGTGCAAGTGTTGAGAGCTATGTTGGCTCTGCCCCGGTGCAAGCAGGGACCTCAGTGTGCATGCTCGGGGGGAAGATAGGGGAGAGGGGATGGCATGGTACTGGTGGACGCACAGGACTGTCTGTGAGGGTATTGTTACCAAAAACTGGGTTCACCTCTTGGTGGGTGTTGAGCCAATAAACACAACCAAGCCAAAGATTGAGAGAAGGAAAGATTTGTTATTACTTGCAGCAAGTAAGGAGAACACTGTGGATATTTCCTAAAGTGGTGTCTCCCAACAGCAAAATTGGAGAAGTTTTAAGCATATTCACGAAGGGGCTTGAGCAGAGGAGAATTCAGCATAGAACTGGGGCAAAAGTCGACAGATTCCACGCTTTAGTTGATTGAAGTCAGAAGGGTCAACATCACCATTCTGTCCTCCACCTGGGTGGGGGCCTTAGTTCCTGCAGAACTCAAAGATATTACTGAGATCTGTTCAGGGCAAGCATGGTGGCCAGGCATAGATCACAAAATGGCTTAGGCCAAAATGGGTTCTCTTATGTCAAGAAAGCCATTCCTGGGACTTCCCTGGTGGTCCAGTGGGTGAGACTCCACGCTCCCAATGCAGGGGGCCTGGGTTCGATCCCGGGTCGGAGAATTAGTTCCTGCATGCATGCCACAACGAAGATCCCACGTGCAGCAACTAAGACCCAGCACAGCCAAAATAAATAAATAAATATTTTTAAAAAAAGAAAGAAAAGAAAGCCATTCCTGGTTCTCTTTTCCCAGGGACCCCCTAACCTATCTGTTTACAGTATGGGAAATTCATGCTTTCATGGAGACTCAAGAAGGCCAGAAGCAACGGACATAACACCCAAAGCTGAGATGAGGGAGAAGCAGGCTGAGAAGGGAACTAGTATTTCTTGAATATCTCTGTATCTCTATCTATATCCTGATCTAGATAGAGATATATCTAGATCTCGTATCATATATCCATACCTGCATCTATCAGTCAAACTAATTTTGTCCTCACAACAGCCCAGAGAAGATGCAGAAAATGGAGACTGTTTCCTTTCCTCCCTTCCTTCTTCTCTTTCCTTCTCTCCTTTATTCCTTCCTTCCTACCCCTCCTCCCTTCCTCCTTCTCTCCCTTCCTTCCTTTCTCCCTGACTCTTCTCTCTCTCTCTCTCCCCTCTTTGCTCTCTGTCTTGTTTATTGGTCTTTGTGCTTAAGTTGGTTAGCTCCCTACAGCATCCTTCTCTTATTGTGGCATAGGTTGCGCATTCAATTCCTGTTGAAAGTCACATAGAAAAACCTTTTGTATTGTCTCAATTTATTTTATTGATCACAGGGAAAGAGAAACATGAACCTTAAGTATTGAAAATAAATATTATAATATTTGAAAATATATTGGACTAGAAAAAGAAAGTGGAGATTCAGAAAGTTTAGGTTACTTGTTCCAGGTTTTACAACTAGTGAGAGAGTTGGTATTCCAGCAAGGGCTAAGTAGGGTGTGAAGACCCAAACAAGTAGACGGAGCTTCAGAGAAGAGCTCTCAGCCCAGTGGGGAATTCAAGTATAAATGAGGAATTTGCAGCCCTCATGCAGTGGTAGAGGCCAGGTCAGTAGACCAGAAGTCTGAAAGGCTGGGATCTGAGGGTGGGCAAGGGCAGGAGCCCAGGGCTCTTAGCAAATTCAGGGAGCAGCCCGATTCCAGATTCCCTGACTCCAGCAAAGCAAGGGCTGAAGTTAGAGGAACCGCTTCTGTCCAGACGGCTAGAGGATTCCATGGTGAAACTCACAGGAGAAGTAGCAACCATGGAGAGGGAGGAGGCCTGGTGAAGACAAGGGAGAGGGAGTGAGGAATATTTTATTAACTTGGTAAACAGAAGGATGGGAGAATCTAGAAGGGAAGGAAGAGCCTTATTTAACTTTCAACGATGTTCCTGTCTCTTGTCATAAAAAATCACAACCTTCTTGAGACATACATAGATTCTTTTCCAGCTGCACAATGCAATGGCTCTCTCCACCCACGCCCATTCATTAATGTTAAATAGACACTACCCATCTAATCTCTGGCAACTTTCAACTAAGAAACGTCTAAAATATGTTTATTTAGGAATGAAATTGGTTCACTTCGTTTGTAATGAGCTCTGTTATTCCAACTCACTACGTTATGACTCGTTTAGTCCCTTTATCAGAAAAGCTGAAGGTATATTCAGAAATCAATATTTTATACAAAGCTCTGTACAAATTAGGAATAAGTAGGAACTTCCTAGGTAAACATAAAAATAAACAGCATTCGTCAAAAGTCAAAATGACAGTGTTTAGAGTGTGACCAAGACACATGAGCCCCCCCAAGTAGGATAGAGAACATGAGAAGTCAGTGATGAAGAGACCGGGACACCGGAAGAATCTCTACGTGGATAAAGAAATCACAAGAATAATGATGGGAACAGTGTTGGGGAGAGTCACAGAGAATCAGGAGCTAAGTCAGGGACCTGGGGTTGGTAGATGTCTGCAACCAGGAGGGCGTTGGGCAGTGTGGTCTGATGATACGAGATTCACTGCTGGGGCTTGTAGGGTTCCTGAAAGGTCCTTTAATTCCTTTCACTCAGAGGTTGAAAATAGGGACCTAGTGACAAATAATTAGGATAGTTATATTTATTTTATTTAATAGGTGTACAGTGCTTATTATGATTCAGGCATTGTTCTGAGTGCTTTTACAAATATAAAGCCATTGAGACCTATGGGACAGGTATTATTACTACCCCCATTTTACAGATGAGGAAACTTAGACATACAGAGAGCTTAGGTCACTGCTTGAACCTTAAGAAACATGTAAATCATTCAACTGAGGCACGAAGACCCAAAGAGGTGAAAATATTTGTGCAAAAATATTGTGCAGGAAAGAATTGGAATCCCGAGCCCGCCGTGGCTCACGGGCCCAGCCGCTCCGCGGCATGTGGGATCTTCCCGGACCGGGGCACGAACCCGTGTCCCCTGCATCAGCAGGCGGACTCTCAACCACTGCGCCACCAGGGAAGCCCCAGCTTACTGCTTTTTAAGTGTAGCATCTTGCCCATTGCTCACATGTTAAGATTTTAGAAACAGTTGGGTCATTTCTGTGATGTCCTCTGCTGTCCTTTGTGGCTCTCCCAGACTTTGCAAATACCATTGGTGCACTTATGCCATTGTCCTGCGAATATACCAGACTTCAAGCTGCTGGCGGGCAGCTACTATGTCTTTCTCATTTCCGTGTGGACATACTGAGTGTAGCACCCGGTTTATATGAAATGCTCTATAACATTTATTGAATAAGTGAATGGACTAAATTCCAGAAAATCCACCCTAATTCTTTCCTGACTACTGGTGCTTTGTTGCCTTGGATTTATCTTTCTGAGACTGTGGAAGCCTGGAGGTATCTGGATGTCACCTGCCTTACCCGCTGGCTCCCTGTGCCATCAGTGTTTCATGATTGCAGGCTGTGTGTTTCTTGTTCTGGGCCTGGCCTTATGCCAGGAGGTATCTCATTGATGGCTGGTCAGCAGAGCAGTCTTGATCTTCTATCTTTCCAGGTGTTTTAGTTCTTAGGTCTTGTTTTATTCATAGAAGCACCAAGAGTTTCATATGTTCTTCTTGGTCTCTGTTTTTCAGACTAAATGCAGTGTCCTTGAGTGACTAAGTTGCGTATGTAATGTAAGAACTTAAAATAGAAATTTATTTTGAGTAAATTAACAATCTATCACGCATTTCTTTACTTTTTTTAAATACAGTATTTCAGTTTCATTTTATTATTTTTATTTTTTAAAATTTATTTATTTATTTATTTTTGGCTGCGTTGGATCTTCATTGCTGTGCGCGGGCTTTCTCTAGTTGCAGTGAGCAGGGGCTACTCATTTCATTGCTGTGCGCAGGCTTCTCATTGCTGTGGCTTCTCTTGTCGTGGAGCACGGGCTCTAGGCACGTGGGCTTCAGTAGTTGTGGCATGCGGGCTCAGTAGTTGTGGCTCGTGGACTCTAGAGCACAGGTTCAGGAGTTGTGGCGCACAGGCTTAGTTGCTCCGCGGCATGTGGGATCTTCCCAGACTAGGGCTTGAACCCGTGTCCCCTGCATTGGCAGGCAGATTCTTAACCACTGTGCCACCAGGGAAGCCCCGTCAGTACTTTTTTACTTTTTTTTTTTTTTGCCGTGCCACGCAGCATGCGGGATCATCTTCCCCGAGTCTGCGCCCTCTGCAGTGGAAGAGTGGGGTCTTAACCACTGGACTGGACCGCCAGGGGAGTCCATGCCAGGAAATTTTTCTGAAATCCTCAGTGATTTGAGGGACAGTGAACTCCGGGTAAGTTGTCAGGGTTGGGCCTGGGGCGACTGCCATAAAGCTAGCAGTGAGCTAGAGGGCATTAGCCAACTTTGACAGCATCCAGTGTGAGATGAGAGTCTTGCTCTGTTTGGTGAGCAAGACAGATACATTCTCAGCCATCTGGAGTTCACAACTGGGTAGATTGTTTTCTGGCTTTTTTTTTTTTTTTTTCAGTTCTGGCCATGAGAATTAAATTGGGAAGCTGACAAGCAAGAGAGTGTAAACACCAGGATAGTGGGCTTCCCTGGTGGCGCAGTGGTTGAGAGTCCGCCTGCCGATGCAGGGGACATGGGTTCCTGCCCCGGTCCGGGAAGATCCCACATGCCGCAGAGCGGCTGCTCCCGTGAGCCATGGCCGCTGAGCCTGCGTGTCTGGAGCCTGTGCTCCTCAACGGGAGAGGCCACAACGGTGAGAGGCCCACGTACTGCAAAAAAACAAAAACAAAAAAACCCAGGATAGTAAGAAACAGGAAGGAATAGTTGAAAGAACTAAGAAGAGATAACAGAGAAGAAGTAGAGATTAGATATATTCTGAGCAGCGCTTGAAGGGATAAACATGACCACCGTAAACAGACAACAGCCAGCATTTAAAAAAAAAAAAAAGAATATCACCATAATTAGCAATGGACTGCCTCTAAAAATAGTGAGCCTCCCATTACTGGAGGTGTCCAAGCAGAGATTGTGATCACATTTCAGTGACATCATAAGGAGAGGCAGTGTATCTGGGACAAACAGTATAGAATCAGGAGGTTGATGGCCTGGTCATAAAAATTTATTGGCAGTGTGACTTTGGAAATTTCCTTAGCCTGTTTCTACATCTGTAGGCTGGGAAAATGGAGCCCCTTCTTCCTAGGGATGTTGTGGGGATTATATCCGATGAAGAGCACATAGCGGATAATAAGCCCTCAGAAATGGTGTCCAGTAGTATTAGTAGTAAGTATATCAGTAGAGGTGCAGGTAGGTGGCCATTAGTGCCTTCCAAGTGTACTGATTCTGTGTTTCCATGTTTACTATAGAATATGCTCCCAAGTGAAATTTTACAAAGATCATTTCTGAAGGTCCATGATTCCTATTCAAGTACCCTGGCTGGGAGAGAGTGGTAGAAAAGGTAAGGGGCAGGAGCCTCTTCTTGTGGGCTCTCAAGTCCCCCAAAAGCTGCTGATCCAGTTCATTTAGTGAGGTAACAGAGAGGAAGGTCTAGTTCTTTGGGAGGATGTATGTTTCCTTGCTGAACCAATAGTTCTTTTGCCCTGACTTTCTTTTGCACTTTATCTAACAATGGTCACTTGTAGCACTTCTCTAGGTCGTTTGCATTTTAGGGAGAAACACCTTCAAACTTGAAGGCAAAAAAGAGAAGAGAAAGAAAGAAAGAGAAAGGAAAAGAAGAGAAGATTTCTAATGGTGAAAATCAAGGCATGACCCAATGAACATGCTCCTGTTGTGAACAGCAAGGGCCCCAAGATCTTCCTGAATAAATAGGGCTCTCCCTGTAGGAAATGTGATCTGATTTTTCCTCTTCCTTTGCCATGGAAAAATTCCACTCCCACCACTAGCAACTGCTTTGGCAAAGAGCCAAGAGGCAATCGGGCTGCCTTTTTCTACTTTTCTCCTTCCCTAGAACACAGAGTTTGATGGGCCATTCCGGAGCTTGGACAGTCCTCAGTGCCCTCACTCAGCAGGCTGGTCAATTAAAAAAAAAGACTTATGCAGCCCAGCCAGAGGGTTTTAGCCTCTATTTTCCTTTCTTGTCCAGGTGAACTATTATAACAAGCTAACCAGGGAGACTTTAGAAGTCAAAGGGATCCTGCTTGTTAAACTGTTTTTTAGGTTTAAAGCACCATTTGAGGACTTTAAAGTGTGTGTATGTGTGTGTGCTTGGAAATTTTAGGTTTTCATTTTGAAGTACAAAAGTAATGACAGCTTGAGGCAACAAATCAAACAATACCACTGTGTAAAAGAGTCAGCAATACCCCCTTCTGCTTAATCTGCCAGTCCCCTACCTCCCATCATAACAAATGTGAACATTTTGGTACATATCTTTTCACATCCTTATCTATGCATATCATATATATAGAGATATATATATAGATATACACTGTACGTATGTATATATATATATCATATATATATAGATATATAGATAGATATACACTGTACGTATGTATGTCTGTATGTGCATATATATTCACCTATTTAGAGATTTTTGTCACACTCTTTTAAAACGGGACTTATAAACTCAGAAAAATCACTTGCTTTTTTCACCTATATTTCGTTCAAACCCCTCCAGGTAAGTACATATAGATTGAACATATTTTTATGCATAATGTCCATAGTTTGGATATACCATATTTTATTTATATATTCCCCTAGAATAAAGGCCCAAGTGGTTTCTAGTGTTTTTGTCTTTTGCCACTTCAAATAACATTTTGCATAAAATATTCGTGTATCTATCTTCTTATGTATTCATACTTTTAGTTTAGTAGAAGAGGTTTTGAATTTCTGGGTTCACCTGAAGATTTCAGATATTACCAGAGGGAAGAATTCAGTGCCTAGCAAAACACATAGTCCTTTGGCAACAGCTTTTTCCTCTTTGTTGGGAAAGAGGCCTAGAAAAATAATGTCCCTTTCTCTTCCTTCCCCACACCATTATTCTCCTGCAGTAGAATGAGCAGGGATAATATATCCTTTGTAATTCAGCAAGGAATAAGAATTACCAGTTTGCTGGGCTATTAGAGGATACAAGAGAAACCCAAATTAAACAACTGCATATTCCTCTAGTAAGTCTTTTGTTCCGTTTTTCTTCATGAAAAGGCAGATAATAAGAAAGAGGAGGCAGGGAGAGATTGTGCATTGCTGGGCTTTAATAGGCAAATAGTTAGTGATGGCACCTGCAAAATCATTGCCTTATTCCTTGTTCAGGGTCTGAACATATCTTTCTTCTCTTTGCAGACCAGAGGAGAGTGGGAGTGAGAAGAATGAGATGAATCACAATAAAAGTCCTCTTTCATTATTATTTTTGAGTTTTCTCATCCCAGACACATCAGAGCTCAAGGTTGGAAGGGGCCTTATGTCATCTGCTCTGCTCTTCCCAATGTATCTGGACTCATGTTGTTCCAGTTTCTACATTTCTTCTTAACACAGTTGTGTTTGATTATTTCTTTCTTCCTCCCTTGACCCTTCAAAAGTGCACTATTGAATGCTTCCTGTGGGCTAGACCCCAACCTATGCTTTGGGGACGAAGAGGAAAGACACTGACCCTGGCCTCAAAGAGCCCACAAATAAGGGGAAGAAAAATCAGTAGACTTAAAATTATAAGGGAATGGGTGCAAGTACGAAGGGAACACAGAGAAGTACCTAACACAGCAATAGCCAGGAGGATGGGCAGTGACAAGAGGCTGGCAAGATTAAGTTTATGGAATAGAAGTTTACCAGTGTAAACAGATAGGTTAGGGGGTCCCCAGAGAAAGAGAACCAGCAACGGCTTTCTTGACGTGAGAGAACCCATTTTGGCCTAAGACATTTTGTGATCTAAACCTAGCCATAAAGCTTGCTCTTTTTAAAAAAATAATTAATTAATTTGGTTGCAGTGGGTCTTAGTTGTGGTAGGCAGGATACTTAGTTCTGGTTTGCAGGCTCCTTAGTTGTGGGATGCGAACTCTTATTTGCAGCATGCATGTGGGATCTAGTTCCCTGACCAGGGGTGGAACCCAGGCCCCCTACATTGCTAGCTCGGAGTTTTTTAAAAAATTTCCTTCCTTATTTATTTATTTATGGCTGTGTTGGGTCCTTGTTACTGCGTGCAGGCTTTCTCTAGTTGCAGTGAGCGGGGGCTACTCCTCGTTGCAGTGTGCGGGCTTCTCATTGCAGTGGGCTCTCCCATTGCGGAGCACAGGCTCTAGGCGCATGGGCTTCAGTAGTTGTGGCGCACGGGCTTAGTTGCTCCGTGGCATGTGGGATCTTCCTGGACCAGGGCTCCAACCCGTGTCCCCTGCATTGGCAGATGGATTCCTAACCACTGCACCACCAGGGAAGCCCCTCAGAGTCTTAACTACTGCACCACCAGGGGAGTCCCCATAATGCTTGCTCTTGAACAGGTCTCAGTAATCAAAGATCTTAAGGAAACAAAGGAACGTAGGAACAGAGAAAAGACAAACAACAATGCAGTGATAAAGCAAGAGTCCTAGTTCCTCCTCTAGGGATGGATACACATAATAATATATCTTTGAGTTCTGCAGGAACTAAGGCCCCCACCCAGGTGGAGCGTGGTGACTTCAGGCTGAGTACAAGATTTCTGGAATGGCACCCTGTTACCTCACCACCAACCAATCAGAAGAAAGTCTGCACACAGTGGAAGATAACAAAGACTCTGAACCCCTCCTCAAATGATTTTCCCTTTAAAAACTTTCATGGTCAAGCAGAATATTTGGAGTTGTTTTTGTTTTTGTTTTAATTAATTAATTAATTTGGTTGCTCTGTGTCTTAGTTGCAGCAGGCAGGCTCCTTAGTTACGGTTCACAGGCTCCTTAGTTGCGGCACGTGGGCTCCTTAGTTGCAGCTCACCAACTCCTTAGTTGTGGTATGCGAACTCTTAGTTGTGGCATGCATGTGAGATCTAGTTCCCTGGCCAGGGATCAAACCCGGGCCCCCAGCATTGGGAGTGTGGGGTCTTAACCACTGAGCCACCAAGGAAGTCCCTGGAGTTGGTTTTTAGACATGAGTCTGCCTTCTCCCCAGGTTGTCAGCCTCCTGAATAAAGCAGCCCTTCCTTTCCAACCAACACTTGGCTCTCGAGCATTGGCTTTGGAGTGGTAAGTAGCTGAACCTGAGTTCGGTAACAGGTATGCAACTCAAGAGTTCAGAGAACTCAGTGACATGCTCAGGGACATCCATTCCCATCTATATTTTATGAACAGCTTTCTCAGCTCTTATATCCATAAAATCAAAAAATAGGAATGAAATTGGAATACAGTCTTCTCTATTCTAGCAATAGTTTATATTAATCCATGGATTCATGAACTAATTGAAAAAACAAAAACACAGCCAGCTCATTGAAAGATGGATTTCCAATACAACTTGCTTTTAATATGTAATAATTATTTATCAAAAGTTCAATATGCATTTAAAAATTTATTTTATTTTATTTATTTAGACTGCATTGAGTCTCTGTTGCTGCATGCGGGCTTTTTCTAGTTGCCATGAGCGGGGGCTACTCTTTGTTCCGGTGTGCAGGCTTCTCATTGCGGTGGTTTCTCCTGTTGCGGAGCACGGGCTCTAGGCGTGCGCGCTTCAGTAGTTGTGGCTCGCGGGCTCTGGAGCACAGGCTCAGTAGTTGTGGCGCACAGGCTTAGTTGCTCCACAGCATGTGGAATCTTCCCGGACCAGGGCTTGAACCCATGTCCCCTGCATTGGCAGGCAGATTCTTAACCACTGAGCCACCAGGGAAGTCCCGAGACTACACTATTTTTTTTTTTTTTTCTTGCGGTACGCAGGCCTCTCACTGCTGTGGCCTCTCCTGTTGCAGAGCACAGGCTCCGGACGCGCAGGCTCAGCAGCCATGGCTCACGGGCCCAGCTGCTCAGCGGTATGTGGGATCCTCCCGGACCGGGGCACGAACCCGTGTCCTCTGCATTGGCAGGCGGATTCTCAACCACTGCGCCACCAGGGAAGCCCGAGACTACACTATTCATGAGCATAATTTTGAAGTGAAAAAGGCTTTTTCTTAACAAGAAGCACAGTCTGCTGGATTACAAAGAGGTCATGGAGAGGATGTGGCAACTTTAGGGGTCATGGAGGAACTTCAGCTATAGTGGTAATTTCAGGGGAGGCAACTATGATAATAGAAGTGGTGGCAGCACAGGTAGTTATGAAGGGCATAATGGTAGATATGGAGAGTTGTAGGTGATGGTGGCAACTATGGCAGATGGTAATAGAGGGGAGAGTGGACCAGGATGTGGAAACCAAGGTGGAGGATATGGTGGCAGTGGTGGAGTATATAATGGCTGCAATGAAGGAGAAAATTTTGGCAGTGGTAACTATGGTGGTGGTGGGAACTATGATTTTGGAAATTATAATGGACAACAGCAGTCAAATTATAGACCAACAAAGGGGGGCATTCTCTATGGTGGTGCTTATGGATATGAACGTAGTGGTAGAAGTAGTGGATATGGTAGCAGAAGGTTCTAAGCACTTGGCATAAAAGGGCTACAGTTTTAGCAGGAGAGAGAACAAGGAGTTGTCAGGAAAGTTGCGGATTACTTTGAGACAGTCGTCCCAAATGCATTAGAGGAACTACAGAAATCTGCCACAAAAGGAATAATTAATGACATCGTCCATAGTCAGAAAAGTTACTGCAGCTTAAAGAGGAAACCCTTCTTGTTTAGGGCTGTCATAGTCAGTTGGCACAAAGGACAATTAATGACTAATGCGATGTAGTGTCAATTAGATGTACATTCCTGAGATCTTTTAACGGTTGTAGCTTTTTCCTTTTCTTTTTATTGCATCAGGCGTGTTGCCCTGATTTGCAAATTGTGGTAGTAGTACCAGACATTTTAAAAATAGGAAATTACAGCCTTTGGAATTACTTCAACTAATGATAAAACCTTCTAGATGTGAACAGAAAAGGTACAAGGTGAATAAAAATACTTAAAGACCACAGGTATAGAGATAAGAGCACAGAGGCTTTGCTGTGAGGAGGCGTAGAGGCTGTTTGTCAGTTGTGTGTCCTTGGGCGAGTTACTTTACCTCTGTTCAGTTTCCTCCTCTGTGTATGCAATCCTTGTAGGAGGATTAAGTGAAATAAGACACATAAAAGAGAGTGGAACAGGGTAGATAATAAATAAATAGAACTTCCTCCTTACAACAATGCTTCAAGAAGGTATTGATTGATTCATTCAACAGTTATTTTTAGCACCCACGTGTCTGTCACTATTCTAGGACCTGCAGATAGGGGTAAACAAGGTCCCTAGAACATGGATAAGAGTGGGCTTTTGGAGCCAGATTGTCTGGATTTGAATCCACTCTTTACTCGCTGTATAATCATTGACAACTTATTTAATTTGTCTCAGTTTCATGACCTGCAAAACATGGATCAAAACAGTACCTCAGAGGGTCACTGTTTTGCATTGTAAAGGAGCTGGCAATGTGCCTGTCACACAGTAAACACTCAGTAAAATTTACCTATTAATGTGATTCTTCATGAAGCTTGAGGCTGATGTGGACAGAATGGGGGAGAGATTATTGGTCTGCATTTTACAGGTAAAGAAACTGAGGTTCAGAGAGGTTAAGTAAACTGCCTAAGTCAAATAGTAGGGTGAAGTCCTCTGTTCCATCAGACTTCAAAGCCTGCGTGCTCGACTATTTCTGTCTAACCGAGTGGACTCTTTCATGGCCTGTCTTCTCCCGGACATTCCCCTTTACAAATTCCATTGGTGGGGGCAGGAGTTTGAAAGATTTTTCAATGGGGGATGTAGAAAAATCCAAGAACACAATTTGTAAGCTTCCAGAGTTCTTCATTATCCGGTCTGTCCACTGCAAAGTCTAGCTTCTGTCCCTTTGGATAAAAGAGAGCATCAAACAAGTCGTAAGGAAGGAACTCAGAAGAAGTCTCAGGAAACGTGCCATACATGGAGGTGGTGATTGCCTTAGGTTCGATACAGTATGGACACTGGCCTTCTGTTTGTTTGCTTGTTTTAAATTTTGAAATGGTGCCATGTTACAGGCGCTTTCCTACATGAGCATATCAGGTCAAATACGGTAGTCTCTGCCTCTTCACAGCACGCAGAGTCCCACGGGTGAAACCAGAAACCCTTGCACAATGAGCTGTATCCTACCATAATGATGATATGAAAAGCCAGCTGTAGGACTCCTGAGAAGGAGCGAGCTCTAGGGCTGAGCGAAACTCCAGAGGAGGCGGCATGCAAACTGGACCTTGAGGCATAAGTAGGTGTGTCCTAGTTAGAGAAGAGGAAGTAGAATATTCCGGGATCTGAGCAAAGATCTGAAGCGAGGGAAGGAGAGTTAGATGGAAGGGGCTGAGACACAATGTGCAGAAAGGAATTTGGTGGGCAGGCAAGAGAATGCAGTGCCATGATGGCAGGGACTTTCCTTGTTCACTCTGATGCCCCAGATGGTGTCTGACACATGGTTGGTACTCATTAATTACCTGTTGGCTAATTGAATGCTAAAACAGGTACCTACTTCCAGTGATTCTGACTTGACTGATCAGGGAGACGGCTGGGGCACTGCTATGTTTTAAAAACTCCCCAGGTGTTTCTAATGTACTTTCAAGTTTAGTACTGAACTGAATGAATGACCTGAACCAGTGAAGCTGAGAAAATTTATCTTCCTACTTTTCTGTGGGTCAGAAGCCTTACTCCTTGAAAACGTTTTGGGTGAAGGTACAATGGTATTTTCCTGTTTTATACAAGGGGAAATGTAAGCTGCCAAAGATTTGTTTAAAAAATAAGTCCAGGGCTTCCCCGGTGGCGCAGTGGTTGAGAGTCCGCCTGCCGATTCAGGGGACACAGGTTCGTGCCCCGGTCCGGGAAGATCCCACATGCCGCAGAGCGGCTGGGCCTGTGAGCCATGGCCGCTGAGCCTGCGCTCCTGCAATGGGAGAGGCCACAGCAGTGAGAGGCCCGCGTACCGAAAAAAAAAAAAAAAAAAAAGTCTGGCTGATACGGTAAAATATTAATGGTAGAATCTAGGTATACAGGTGGGTGTATAAAAGTTTTCAATTTAGATGTTTTCAAACTTTTTCTTAATAAAATGTTGGAGAAAAATTAGCTTGAATCAGAGCTAAAACATGATAATTGAGTCTCAATGAGAAACTGACAGAAACCTGAGTGTCATTTAGTCCAGTATCCTATGAGGGGGCAGAGAGGAGCAGTAGAGGCCTCCCTGGTAGGAAACAGTGGTGCTGTGGTGGTGTGTTGGTCCACTTGGTTGGAGCAGAAGCAGGGGTCTCTGCTAAATGAACCCAGGGTGTTGATTCAGGTGGCTTCAAGTGACTTTAGGTAATTGGTGTGATGTTTCTGCACCTTAGTTTCCTCATCTGTTAAGTGAGAGTCATATTAATAGCTTTCTTAAGTACCAAACTCACAGAGCTGCTATGAGGATCAAATGATGTAAATGGTATAAATCTAATAGTTTTCAAAGGCAAATACAAGGACTTTCCAAGAAATCTGACAATACAGATAGTGTTAAGGGAATTAGTTTCTGGATCTTGGTTTCCATAAGTAATTCTGCTAGAAAGGATTTATCTGAGGAAATGATGAGTGTTGAGGTGTTATGCAGGTTTTCTATTCCCAACTCCCCATGCATAATCATCTTTACCCCATTTGATAAAACAAAAAGACATAGTTGTCCCCATCTTATTATGGTAACTTGCACTGGGTGTAAAATCCTCCAGGCCTCCAAAGAGACTATTTAAAATACTAGGGTAGACTAAGCGTCTTCTAATCCAGGTTGCCTGCACCCAAAGTCGGGCTTGTTTTTTCTCAACTTATGCCACATCCTGTGAAGAAGGAAATGTGGCCTCTGGGATGGACTATTTTGGCCCCTCTTAGATGTTTTGAATCCAGTTACACTGTAGAGTAGGGACATGATGGCATTTTTAATTTAACAACCTCAACCTTTCCGTCCCCTGACTATTGTCAAAGAATCTATCACTTCTGGAAATTCCCTGGCGGTCCAGTGGTTAGGACTCCGCACTTCCACTGCAGGGGGCATGGTTTCGACCCCTGGTCAGGGGAACTAAGATCCTGCATGCCTTGCGGCATGGCCAAAAAAGAATCTATCACTTCTTACAGTCTTGTGACAACAAACAAACAAATGGGGGTGGGGGAGGGGTGGGGAGTATTGATCAAAAATTCAAAAACTGGGCTTCCCTGGTGGCGCAGTGGTTGAGAGTCCGCCTGCCGATGCAGGGGACGCGGGTTCGTGCCCCGGTCCGGGAAGATCCCACATGACGCGGAGCGGCTGGGCGCGTGAGCTATGGCCGCTGAGCCTGTGCTTCTGGAGCTTGTGCTCCGCAACGGGAGAGGCCACAACAGCGAGAGGCCCACGTACCACAAAAAAAAAAAAAAAAAAAAAAAAAAAAAAAAAAAAATTCAAAAACTGAATGGCACTTTATATACTTTATTTCATTCAGGAACAAATTTCTCAGCAAGATCCTCTCTCTTTGAATTCAGAAGTGAGATGGTTGTCATGAGGATGTGTCTTAATATATTTATTTGGATAGAAAAATGTAGTCAGATCTTTTCTGACAGAAAAACAATCTGATTTGGCTGGTTGGTTTGACAGTGAGGGCTGACTTTTCCAGTTAGATGTTAGGCAGATATTTCCATGAGCTAAAAATACAGCACCAAGATTTTTGAATAAAATATATTTAAATCACACTGTTTAAGCGAGAAAAATTCCTTGTCAAAATTTTTGTTACCTAAGGTATTTTGAAATTAATGGTATTTTCATTTTCTACACCTTTCTGAACATACCAGGTCAATCAAAATGCCTCTAGGTGGAAAAGTAACAAGTCTGATTTAATAATTGTTTGATAATTCTTGAGAAAGCCCTTTTGATAAACTTCCCAGACATCCAGAAAGTCATTGGCTTTCCCGACTGGATAACAAATGCTTTTGCAAGTCAGGTATCTTCTAATTCTTTGCTTGCAACAGAATTGAGGGAAGAATCGAGTTTCAGCTAATAGATAAAATGCATTTTAATGATAGATCATTCTGCAGTTTTTGGAATATAACTTGGAAGGAGTTCAAAGAACTGAAAATGATATTTGCTGCAACAAAACTCTATTCCCATCCTCTGATTTGTGTGGAAAAGTTTTCTTAACACTTATGTCTATAAAACGGAAAATAGAGTGGAATTAATGCTGAACATTATCTCAGCGTAGCAGTAACATTTATATGAGGTAATTTTTTAAAGTATAATTTATCTTAGTAAGAGAGGCATTTATAATAAAATATTAATTTTATTAGTATAGCAGAGCTGTTGTCCCTCACCCATATCCCCTTAACCCTCCCATGAGATCACCGGCAGACAATTCCTATCATGCAGATGGCTTCCTGTGTTTTTCTGCTTGAGGGACGCCTCAGGAGCAACTTTCTACCAATGAAAACAAGCTGGTGGACTAATATCCCAGGACAGTTCTGAGCTGTGTTCTACACAGTCATTCAAAAAGTCCCTGTGAGGATGAGCTCCAGTTGCCTTCAAGGTGATTCACTAATTCACGTATCGGGCTTTTTTCTCTTTCCCTTTTTCGCTTCTCTCCCTTACCATGCTTTCCAAGATCACCTCTCAAAAAAAGACTTATGCCCAATTCCTTTACTCAGGATCTGGGAGAATCCCAAGTTAAGAAAGTCAGATTCTAAGGATACAACAGTGAGCTTTCATTATATGTATTTCATTATATGTATTATATTGCATGAAAATAGTAATGTCAGCTACACAAGGACAGAGATTTTTGTCTGTTTTATTCACTGATATATCACAAACATCTAGAACAGTGCTTGAATCATAGCATTTAATAAGTAGTAGTAATAGCTAATATTTATTGAGTGCTTAGTATGTGCTTGATATATGATTTTTTCAGAAAGCATTTAATCATCAAAAATAACATGATATAGCTATTATTATTATTATTCCCCTTTTGGATATAAAGGAATTAAGGATAAACAATGGACCCATAGCACCTATCTTTTAAATTGTGGATCCTGGCTTCTAACTAAGGTCCCTTTGATACTGGACCCCGTTCTTTTCTAATTTTTTGTTTTTGCTTTGTTTTGTTTTTGTTGTTGTTATATGTCTGACTCCTCCATTGGTCTTAACTTTTATGAAAGGTAGGGTCCCTATTCAACTCTGTATCCCCAACACCTAGCCTAGAAGCTGGAATAAAGTAGGAACTCAGTAATGTTTGTTGAATGAATAAAACGAATAGTGGCTTATTTATACATATCTATGTTGAGGAAGAAAGGAAAAGGATGTATTCTGGATCCAATTGGAGAAAAGCCTTGAATATAACCTGAGATATGGTCTACTTTAAGACAAGGCATTTTTAGGATTCTGCCATTTAAAACTCCCCTGAGGGGCTTCCCTGGTGGTGCGGTGGCTAAGAATCTGCCTGCCAATGCAGGGGACACGGGTTCAAACCCTGTCTGGGAAGATCCCACATGCCGCGGAGCAGCTAAGCCCGTGTGCCACAACTACCGAGCCTGCGCTCTAGAGCCCACGAGCCACAACTACTGAGCCCACGTGCCACAACTACTGAGCCCGCGAGCCTAGAGCCTGTGCTCCACAACAAGAGAAGCCACCGCAATGAGAAGCCCGCGCACTGCAACAAAGAGTAACCCCTGCTCGCCACAACTAGAGAAAGCCCGTGCGCAGCAATGAAGACCCAACACAGACAAAAATAAAAATAAATAAAATAAATAAATTTATTTAAAAAAAACAAAAAAACTCCCCTGAGATTTTGTTTTTCCCTTGACCGCACCCTGTGGCATGGGGAACTTTCCCAACCAGGGATGGAACCCACACCTCCTGCAGTGGAAGCTCGGAGTCTTAACCACTGGACCAACAGGAAAGCCCTAGCCTGAGATTTTTGATTCCACCACCAATTCAACCTGGAGTCTATTTTAGCTAGTGTTTGGAGCTGACTTCCTTGTTGAATTTTCCTTCATCTAAGAATTTAACCCATATCTCTTTCTTTCATTTAGAGGTTTCCTGGCAGAGATATTTAAACCACTTCTGAACCTGAATTCCTTGTATCCAATAATCTGTAAGTCAATGAAAATGGGACTCTTTTGACCATTATTGTATTAAGTGCCTGGAATGCAGTTGGCACTCAATAAATGCTGTTAAATGAATGAATGAGGCAGAAGTAGAGAGTCGAAATTGTCTAGTTTCCAGTGATTATCCATGAACAATTAAAAAATATGTATATCTTCAACGCTTTACATAAGTTAATACTTACTGGGTTTGTGAAAAGAGCAACTTCAAATTTATTTATTATTTATTTATAAATTTAATTTATTTTTTTGGCTGCGTTGGGTCTTCGTTGCTGCATGTGGGCTTTCTCTAGTTGTGGCGAGTGGGGTCTGCTCTTCGTTGCAGTGCATGGGCTTCTCATTGCAGTGGCTTCTCTTGTTGTGGAACATGGGCTCTAGGCGTGAGAGCTTCAGTAGTTGTGGCAGGTGGGCTCAGTAGTTGTGGCTTGCAGGCTCTAGAGTGCAGGCTCAGTAGTTGTGGCTCATGGGCTTAGTTGCTCTGTGGCATCTGGGAGCTTCCTGGGCCAGGGCTTGAACCTGTGTCCCCTGCATTGGCAGGCGGATTCTTAACCACTGCGCCACCAGGGAAGTCCCAACTTCAATTTTAGATAATGTGAAATTTTAGCAAAACGAATCTTAGTGCTTCAACTATGATGTGAAAATTGTACTTTTAAATTTTTCTGTGACTAAAATTAATATTTATTATGAATCTATGTCAGGATGCTTTAACTGTGGGCAATAGAAAATATAACTCAAATTGACTTAAACAATAAAGAATTTATTGGCCAATGTAAGAGGACATCCAAAAGTAGGGAAGAATTCAGGGTTGGTCTATTGGTTGAATTACGTCATCAAGGACCAAATTCTTTTCATCTTTCTGCTCTGTCATTCATGCTGTTGGCTTCAAACTCATTCTGGTCCCCCTCATGACTGCAGGGTGGCTCTCAACAGCAGTTGGGCTACAAAGATGTCTTGTTTCAAAGAAAGATAGATTGGCTCCCATTGCTGACTCTAAACTTTCCCAGAAACTTCCATAAATTGCTTTAACTCATAATTGCTCAGAATTGGGTCACTTATCATTCTTGAATTAATTAATGGCAGGGGGCAACTGAAATGCCCTTGTACCAATCAGGTATATCACTTGAGTCAGGATCAGCTTCTCAAGTTTCATTGCTGGTCCTCAATTAGAGAGAGAGGGAATAGCTACTAGGGAGTCAAACACAATGTCTAACCCAACCCTAGCTTATACCTAGGTTGTAAAAGCTTCATCTCAGTCAATTCAGTGTTGCTATGCTTTGCCGCAGTTTTGGTGGAGAGTGGGACTTTGGAAGTGCCATAACTTTGAGGAAGCATCCTGGTCTAGTTGTCACCCATCCACCCCTGTTCTTGGTTTTTTTTTTTTTGGTGGGATCTTAGTTCCCAGACCAGGGATTGAACCCCTGGGCCCTCAGCACTGAGAGTGCAGTGTCCTAACCACTGGACTGCCTGGGAATTCTCGTGTTTACAGCTGACCCGTCCTCTTTCTCTTCCTCTCGCACCACTCTCTTTTGAGTAAACAGAAATACTCTGCTGAGGCATGTTGGGAACTGTGTGGAGTATTTTCACGTCTGTCTGTCTAGTCAGGGATTTTAAACTCAATGCCTGGGGACTTCCCTGGTGGCGCAGTGGTCAAGAATCCGCCCACCAATGCAGAGGACAGGGGTTCGAGCCCTGGTCCGGGAAGATCCCACATGCCGCGGAGCAACTAAGCCCGTGTGCCACATGAGCCTGCACTCTAGAGCCCGCGAGCCACAACTACTGCAGCCCACGTGCCTAGAGCCTGTGCTCTGCAACATAAGAGAAGCCACCACAATGAGAAGCCCGTGCACCGCAACAGAGTAGCCCCCGCTCGCTGCAACTAGAGAAAGCCCACGCACAGCAACGAAGACCCAACTCAGCCAAAAAATAAATAAATAAGTAAATAAATTTTAAAAATTAAAAAAAAAATACATAAATAAACTCAGTGCCTGTAGGGGAAAGTCAGTATAGTAGACCAGGAACAAGATAATAGGGAGTGAGGACTGGTGAACCTAGGAAGGGCATGCTCCACTCAAAGTCATTCAAAATCACATTGTTTAAAAACCCTGTGCTTGCCAGACAAGACCTGCTTGTGGGCAAGATTCATTCTGTGATGCACTTCACTCTGGGGTTTTGCCATTTCTCTAGGTCCTACCTGGGGAAGTGGATACACATTTTCCCTGCCTTTGGATCGTCCCAGTCTCTGTTGTCTCTTTCATCCTGCTGGGCTCAGTCCTGGGAAGTAAACAGGTAGTCAGGTAACCCCTTCTTTCCAGGAAATCATTTTCACTTAACTTCTCCTCTGACTTTCTCATCTTCCTAACCAAGGGGATTTTTCCAGTTTCAGGATATGGGAAGCAGAAAGCTTTCTACCATTTGCAGACTTCCAAATCAATTGTATTTACTAAGCACAAGCATTTTTTTCCACTTCTTCTGGGGCCCTAGCCCCAAACCCAAAGCCAAGAAAAGACTCTTGGCTTCTCTCTTTCTGCTGCATTACCTCTCTTAAGATGATGGGCATAACATTCCTCAGCTGTTGCATGAAAAGGGAGAAGGATCATGGGGTGAAATAGGGGAAGATGTTATCCTGCTATAGAAGAAATATAGTGTCCAGAACAAGGGAGCATTCATCAGACTACACAGGGAATGTCTTGTATGTTGCTGTGTAGCTCATCTTAGAAAGAATGTATTTATCCACAAAGATCCAGGGAGGTAAAGGGATTCTGAATCACATTATATAAGTATCTAATCAATAAGACTTCTATACAACATTCAGCATCCAAGGCTGAGGATGTAACAGTCAAGATAGGCTAGTTTATGCTGTGATAGTAAATGACCTCTGCTCCATGCACAGCTGGGTTGGCCCATGCTCTGGCTGGCAGCGAGCTTTAACATCTGGAACCCGACTGGGGCAGCGGGAACCTGCGTGCAGTGGGCACGGCCAATGCACCGGGCTGGAGGGTGAGCCTTGTGCCCGGGGTGGGACACAGCCGACACCTCCAGATAAGGCCCAGGGTGGCCAGGGGACCTCCGGTGCCAGGTGAAAATATCTTCCTGTCTGCGCCTAACCTCATAGGTTATGCACAGATTGTCTTCACCATCATTTCTTTCTACTTCATGCTCTGCTGCCCCCTCACGGCCTCCTCCTTCTACCTGCTCAGTGGATTTCTGGACGTTTTTGATGGACACGCTGCTCGAGTCCTTAATCAAGGGACTGGGTTTGGGGCCATGCTGGACATGCGGGCAGACTGCTGCTCCACAATGTGTCTGCTGGTCAACCTGGCCCTACTGTACCCTCACGCCACCCTTCTCTTCCAGCTCAACGTGAGCTTGGATGTGGCCAGCCACTGGTTGCACCTCCACAGTTTTGTGGTCTGAGGCAGTGAAAGTCACAAGATGATTAACCTGTCTGGAAATCCAGTGCTTTGCATCTACTATACCTCCAGACCTGCTCTATTTATCCTGGGTGCTGGAAATGAGCCCTTCTACTGCCTTCTCCTCCGTCATGTTCTCTGTAATCCTGGGGACCAGTCCCACCCCTGTGATGTCTCAGGGACCTTTAGCTGGCTTTGTGGGTCTTTTCCGAATGTGCCTCTGGATCACCACCTGATCACAGCCGCCTGCAACATGGCTGCCTTGGACGCAGCAGATCGTGCCAAGAAGACGTGACCCTGGAACCCCCAGTCCCTGGCTGCCCACCAGCCCTGGGAGTCTCACTGTGCCACGTGGCTCCCCTGTCGCTCCTAGGAGGTCCCAGGCTCATATCTTCCCAATGTGTCATCCAACCTGCTGGGAAGGGGGGCCAGCCTCTTTGGTGATGTCATGTTCTCCATAATCCTGGGGACCAGTCCCACCCCTGTGGTCTCCAGGGACCTATACTTCAAATCAGGAAGGATGCTCAGGAGGGCCCATCCACACGGGCAGTGCTCCTGGGGCCCCAAGAGAGCTGTCTGAGGACTGGGTATTGTCACACCCGCTGGCTCAGCCCTGGGATCTGGCTTGGCCTGAGACCTTAGGGACACTTGAGTGAGGGAGGTGGGGTAGGGGCCAGGTTTCCCAAAAGGCAGGGATTCAGACCTCTGCCCCTGGCTAGAGTAATCCTGTGGGTCTAATGGTCAGGAGAGAAGGGGCTGTCGATATCCCCATTGCAATCTCCTCTGTCCTGGCTCTGAAAACCTTGATAATGAGGGTGGGAGTGTCACTGGAAAACAAAGTAACAAACAACAAAAAAACCCTAAAAAATCTTGGTGACTTACAAAATCAAAAATTTATTTCTTGCTCCTGTTACATGCCAATCACATTTCATTCTTTTCTAGGGAGATGGAGTCAGCTTTACTCTGGAACACACACCATTTGCTGACCATTTTGGCCAAGAGGAAATGGACAAGGGGAACCCTGACTCTTAAAGCAATTGCAAATATTTGCTAAAGTAAATCACTTTATGGCCTGAGATGGCATGAGATGGCAAAATGAGGAGGGCTATTTCATGATGGGAAATCAGAATACTTCATGGACAGTTATATAATCTACCACGTAGGAAGTCCTGTATCATCTTCTTTGGGGGTCCTCTGTGGATCATCTAAGAACCCCCAGGGATTTACATGGTTCAAAATGAGGTCTCATACAAGGCATAGTAATATTTAATATATATTAGCTGTCATTGTTATTATTATTAATATTTCATTAAGAAGGGAACATTCTATATGTTACCTACATATAAATCTTTTGAGGATGAACAGGAGAAATTTCTGTTTTTTTCTTTAATTGAAGTCTAGTTAATTTACAATGTTGTGTTACTTTCAAGTGCACAACAAAGTGATTCAGTTATTTATGTATATATATTATTTTTCAGATTCTTTTCCATTATAGGCTGTTACAGGACATTAAGTATAGTTCTCTGTGCTATACAGTAGGTCATTGCTTATCCATTTTATATATAGTAGTGTGTATAGGTTAATCCCAAACTGCCCATTTATTTCTCCCCCCCTTACCTCTGCTAACCCCTTTGGTAACTATAAATTTGTTTTCTATGTCTGTGAGTCTATTTCTCTGGTATTTCTTGCTTGAACAGCAAAAGACACACTGGTGTGCTAGTCTCCAACAAGATACCGTATTACATAAGGAATGGTTGAGTAATTCAGAATATTCAGCTCGAGGAAGAGAAGCCACAGGTGGGACAATATGGCTGTCTTCAAATATATGAAAGTCTTTATGTGAAAACAAATTCCACGAGCAACGTGCAGGTCCTCGGGAGACAGCTCTGGTAGTGGAATAAATTTGTCTGGCAGGCTTAATTCTTCCAAGAACCTGCCTATAGTGTCATGAAGCACAATGAGCTTTGTGGTGGTTGAAGAACAAATAATAATGAAACTTACACTTATATAGTCCTTAGTATATGCCAGGCATTGTTCCAAGTCTTTACATATACTAATTTAAGCTCAAAACAATCCTATGAGATAGGAACTATTATTTTCCCATTTTTCAGGTGGAAAAAATGAAGTACAGATTAAGGAACTGCTAAAGTCACACATCTGTAAGTGGTAGAGCCAATGATTGCACTTGCCAGTCTGTCTCTAGGGTCCATCCTCTTAACTCGTGTGCTATATTGCCTTTGTATAGTTGGAATTCACTTGGAAAGCCTTATTTAATCAGTCCTATAACTGGTCATCAAATTTCTGATCTTTGTTTCGCCTCTGGGTCTTCTGTGCAACTCTACAACAAGACACTTTAAAAAAAGTTGAAGTACAGTTGATATACAGTATTGTGTTTCAGGTGTACAGCAAAGTGATTCAGTTTTATATATATGTATATTTTTTTCAGATTCTTTTCCATTATAGGTTATTACAAGATACTGAATATAGTTCCCTGTACTATACAGTAGATCCTTTTTGTTAATCCATTTTATGTATAGTAGTGTGTATTTGTTAACACCATACTCTTAATTTATCCACCCCCATTTCCTCTTTGGTAACCATAAGTTTGTTTTCTATGTCTGTGGGACTGTTTCTGTTTTGTAAATAAATTCGTTTGTATTATTTTTTAGATTCCAGTGATGTTATATAATATTTGTCTTTCTCTGTCTGACTTACTTCAGTTAATATGATATTCTCTAGGTCCATCCATGTTGCTGCAAATGGCAAGATTTCATTCTTTTATTGTTGAGTAATATTCTATTGTATATATATACACCACATCTTCTTTATCCATTCATCTGTTAATGGACACTTAAGTTGCTTCCATGTCTTGGCTACTGTAAATAATTCCACTATGAACATTGGGGTGCATGTATCTTTTCAAATTAGATTTTTTCATCTTTTTCAGGTGTATGCCCAGGAGTGGGATTGCTGGATCATAGGGTAGCTCTATTTTTAGTGTTCTTTTGTTTTTTGGCCGTGCCCCACAGCTTGTGAGATCTTAGTTCCCTGACCAGGGATTGAACATGGGCCCTCAGCCATGAGAGCACGGAGTTCTAACCACTGGACCGCCAGGGAATTGCCTATTTTTAGTTTTTTAAGGAACCTCCACACTGTTCTCCATGGTGGCTGCACTAATTTACATTCCCACCAACAGTGCAAGAGTGTTCCCTTTTCTCCGCACCCTCTCCAGCATTTACTGTTTGTAGACCTTTTAAAATTTTTATTTATTTATTTCTTTTTGGCTGCATTGGGTCTTTGTTTCCATGCGGGCTTTCTCTAGTTGCTGAGTGGGGGCTACTCTTCGTTGCGGCGCGCGGGCTTCTCATTGCAGTGGCTTCTCTTGTTGGGAGCACGGGCTCCAGGCGTGTGGGCTTCAGTAGTTGTGGCACGTGGGCTCAGTAGTTGTGGCACATGGGCTTAGTTGATCTACAGCATGTGGGATCTTCCTGGACCAGGGCTGGAACCCGTGTCCGCTGCATTGGCAGGTGGATTCTTAACCACTGAGCCACCAGGGAAGTCCCGTGTAGACCTTTTGACGATGGCCACTCTGAACGGTGTGAGGTGATACCTCACTGTAGTTTTGATTTGCATTTCTCTAATAATTAGCGATATTGAGCATCTTTACATGCACCTGGTGGCCATCTGTGGGTCTTCTGTGGAGAAATGTCTATTTAGGTGTTCTGCCCATTTTTTGATTGGGTTGTTTGCTGTTTTGATATTCAGTTGTATGAGCTGTTTGTATATTTTGGAAATTAGCCCCTTGTCAGTCCCATTGTTTGCAAATATTTTCTTTACCACACCTTTTCAATTATACTCAATTTCTACCCATTTGGTTTGTCACTCAGAATGAGTGGTCTGTAGTGACATCTCACACAGTTGGGGGGGGGTCTATGACGGAGGCTGGAGAGCTGGGAGCCAAGTTTGGAATTGGTGTGGTATAGAGGAGGCAGTGGTGGCAGGGGAGGGCAGCTAGAATTTGACTCTGGAGTTGGTAGGCTGGCCTGTGGTTATGGGGTGGAGAACAAAGTGAGAATGCCATTTGAGAGCCAGATCCACAGTGAGCCAAGCTCCAGTCAAAGGGGTCTGGCAGCAAGATCTGGGGCACAGCAATGATTTGGCAACAGGCTGGCAGCGGGAGGCTGACAGATGAACTGGCAGGTTCAGGAAGGATGTAAGTTAAAACCTGCAGAGATTCCTGAGACGGAGGGCCTAGTGGGAAGAACCTTTCATAAGACCCTGCTGGCCTCACCTAGTTGTTTAGCAAGTAAAGCCAGGTTGAACATAAGTGACTTTCTCCTTGCTGTTAGTATTTCTCTACAGAGCAGCAATCTGGTGCAAAGCCCTCCTGATAGTCTTAGGACCCTCTTCACTCAAGTACTGGGGAGACTGGGTAGTGGTTATGGGTTATGTTCCTTGACTCTGATGCCTGGGTTCAAATCCCAGCTCTGGCTCAGTGACACTGGGGGATAAATTACCTAACCTCTTAGTGTCTTAGTTTCTTCATCTATAAAATAAAAAGATAACAGTGTTACTTCTGAATCAGCATAGCATAGTGATTAAAGAGCACTGTCTCTGGAGTCAGAATGCTTGATTTATGTCCTTAATCTTCCACTTATGTCTGTGGGACCTCAGGCAAGTTACCAGATGTCTTGCTCCAGGTTTAAGGTCTATAAAATGGACACAAAATAATAGGCACTTATGACATAGGGCTGTGACAAGAATTAATATTATATATAACATAATAATATAATATAATTTTATATATATATATACACACACACACATACAGAGAGAGAGAGAGAGAGAGAGACACTGGCACATAGCAAATACTCAATAAATTATATTAATTATAGTTAATTATAGTCTATACTGCCCATATCAGAAGACCAAACTCAGAAGGCTCCCACAAGCAGGATCCCCTTTACCCATCGAACCTGATGAGCAATACTTGGGCGGAATAAACTCAGTGTTCAGTTCCAGTCCCTTCATCCAGTTGGAGAAGGAAGAACGTTGCACTCCCCCTGGCAGTCAAATTGAAACAGAGGAAAGACACAGTCAAAGGCATCCAAAGTAGAGAATTGCCTACTAATCGCAAGGCAACTCTAGGAAGGAGTGATTGTGATTAGGAAGGTGGCGTGAAGAGTGAGAATGACACAGTTTGTTCATCCCCACTACCAGATATGCATATCAGAGAAAAGTTCTGAGCAAGATATCATCATTATATCACTACATTTGGAGGGTAGAGCTTAACAGATTGTTACCTTGCTTTTTAGTGTTTCACAGTGAAAAAACCTAGGGTGGGAGTTCAACACCTTCATCTCCCGAGGAAGCACCTCTATCATAGACTGTTATTCCAGGAGCAATTTGTAAGTAGTCTTTTGCTCATGGAGAATAATGGGTCATGCCAGGTAAACATGAAGAATGTTGATTTCTTTCCTCCCAGTTCTTTTCTTAACTGCTTGGGAACTTTTTTTTTTTTTTTGGTCTGAGAGCAAGCTTGTAAAAAAAATGCTGCTGCCTCTTTTCAATAACTGTTAAGATGTTATAGGTTAATAACCATGTGAACTAGTAAAATTTGGAGATAAGATGATTCTTTCACTTGTAAGAATGTGCTACTGTCACACATAATGCCATGTTAGTCCTCACCATTTATTCTTCTCTCAATACAATTGTTACTGAGTACAAGCTCACTCTACTCGCCACATGACAGGCCAATAAATCGGGAGACGAGGTGTTGAGGCAAGGAATAGTGACTTTATTCAGAAAACCGGGCATCTGAGAAGACGGCAGACTAGCGTCCTAGAGTACCATCTTATCAGGGTCTGGATGATAGTTTCTTTTATAGAACAGAGAGGGGGAGGAGGTGAGGAGGTAAAGTAAAAGTAAAAAGGCCAGAAGTCTTGCAAAATATCTCCTGGTTTGGTCAGCCTCAGGGAGGGGATGTGTTAATTTCTTCTTCCTTACAGCCATTCACAGGTGGACAGGGTCAGAATGTTTCCCTGAGAGCTGAACAAAGGCACTTTAGTTTAACATTCAGGCAGAGGGGCAGGTTCCCCAAAGCAGGCCATTTTGTATGCTTAAAGCTATAGACAGATTCTACATATATGGGTTAGCATACGGTATTTGTTTTTCTCTTTCTGATTTACTTCACTCTGTATGACAGACTCTAGGTCCATCACATATATATGGAATCTAAGAAAAAAAAAAAAGTGTCATGAAGAACCTAGGGGCAAGATGGGAATAAAGACACAGACCTACTAGAGAATGGACTTGAGGATATGGGGAGCGGGCAGGGTAAGCTGTGACAAAGTGAGAGAGTGGCATGGACATATATACACTACCAAACGTAAAGTAGATAGCTAGTGGGAAGCAGCCACATAGCACAGGGAGATCAGCTCGGTGTTTTGTGACAACCTAGAGGGGTGGGATAGGGAGGGTGGGAGGGAGGGAGATGCAAGAGGGAAGAGATATGGGAACATATGTGTATGTATAACTGATTCACTTTGTTATAAAGCAGAAACTAACACACCATTGTAAAGCAATTATACTCCAATAAAGATGTTAAAAAAAAACAACTATAGGCAGCATCCTTTTAGCGATTATAGCAACAAAAAGCAACGGAGAACAAAAGTTAAAGTAAAAGAAACAGATCCAACATAGAGTCAGATTTTGTTCTTCCCTTTTACACAATCTTTTCATAAGTGCCTACAGGGAGAAAGGAGTCAGGCACTCTGGGGCTGATATCTTGTCCCTTCTTCCATTATTTTACATCTTTCTTTTCCGAACCTTGCCATTTCCAAGTCACTAGCCTTTCTTCTGTCTGTCCAGAGACTTTATCCACTCTTCGTTCAGCTGTGAGTCAGTCATTCAGTGATATTTACTATGTCTGGAATCGATACCTAACTCTGTGGAGGCCACGATATACAAGATGAAGCCACTTTGTAAGCAGATAGATTGGGGGGGGTCCCTGGAGAAAGAGAACCAGGAATGGCTTTCTTGACACAAGTGAACTCATTTTGGCCGAAGCCTAGCCAACATGAGTTTACGATGCTCGCCCTTGAACAGGTGTTGGTAATTAATGATCTTAAGGGAACAAAGGAATGCAGGAACAGAGAAGAGGCAGTCAAGGGATAGTGCAGTGACAAAGCAGAGTTCCAGTTCCTCCTTAAGGGATATACATAATAATATATCTTTGACTTCTGCAGGAATTAAGACCCCCACCCAGGTGTAGGACAGGATGATGATGTTGATGTTGACTCTTCTTACTTCAGTCAACTAAGACTTGGACTCTCTGGACATTTGCCCCAATTTTATGCTGAATTCTACTTTACTCAAGACCCTTCTTGAATATGCATGTACCCTTAGCTTAAAACTTTCCCAGTTTGGCTGTTTGGGGAGACACTGCTCTGGGAAAGATCTCTGGTGTTCTTCTTACTTGCTGTAAGTAATAATAAATCCTTCCTTCTCCCAATCTTTGGCTTGGTTGTGTCTGTTGACTCGACACCCACCAAGAGGCAAACCCAGTTTTCGCGTAACAACTATGTTCAAGGAACCTACGGTCTATATTTATTTATTTATTTATTTTTTAACATCTTTATTGGCGTATAATTGCTTTACAATGGTGTGTTAGTTTCTGCTCTATAACAAAGTGAATCAGTTATACATATACATATGTTCCCAGATCTCTTCCCTCTTGCGTCTCCCTCCCTCCCACCCTCCCTATCCCACCCCTCCAGGTGGTCACAAAGCACTGAGCTGATATCCCTGTGCCTATGGTCTATATTAAATACAACAGAAGTATGCCTGAAATGATGATAGAAAGACAGTGATGGAGAATGATAGTGTGAAGAATGGGGATGGGGTGGGGGTGTGAGGGTTAATGTTTGAAGTGAGAGCAGCATAATATCTGTGAACTATGGTTGAAGTGGTCACATCATTTAAAAAAATCCTGGTGAGATTATATTAAATTACGTTTCAAGGGTACACCTTGAAGTATGTGAAAGCCTCCCTGATGAAGCAAGAGATAATTTGATGTGGAGCTAGAGCTGATTCTAGGTGGTACATGGATCTGGCTTTAGATAATAATAAACTAAATGTTAAGAAAGTATTTCCTTTCTAATCCTATTTTCAAAATATATTTTAAAATATTTATATATTTATTTGTCTGTGCCAGGTCTTAGTTGCAGCACATGGCATCTTCATTGCCACGTGCGGGATCTTCAGTTGTGGCATGTGGGATATTGCAGCACGTGGGATCTAGTTCCCTGACCAGGGATCGAACCTGGGCCCCCTGCATTGGGAGCGTGGAGACTTAGCCACTGGACCACCAGGGAAGTCTCCCTTTCTGTTTTGAGCTGTACGTTTATAGACAAACAGAAAGTCTCATTTACATGCTGCACGTCTTTATTTTTTGTTTTGGCTAACACTTGGTAAACAACACACTTACTTTTTTTTTTTAAACAAAGGTTAAGCTCAGAAACTCAAGAGGTAGATTTCATCTGGAATTTGGTAACTTTATTTTATTTTTCTTGCATTTATTTTAGTGTATCCTTTTATTTATGGTTAGTGAGTTATATACAGTTTCTTTTCCAAATAAATTATTTAAACAAATTGAGTCGATATAAAGAAACATGATAAGCAGATTAGAACCAAGGTGGCACAAGGTTATGGCAAAATTGTGAAAGCAGTATGGAAGTGACGGAAGTTTAGCAAATAAGAGCACTATGCCTGGAATGAGAAAATCTGGGTTTGAGTCCCTGCAATACCACCAACTAGCTCTGTGACCTTGGGAAGTTCATCTAATCTCTCAGAACCTTAGTATTCTCATCTGTAAAATAGGAAGAAGAATCTCTACATGAACTTCTTTGCAAGCTTGTGAGAATCTGATGAAGGAAGGTGTAAAGTGTGAACAAATGTTGACCTTATATTATGTGAAGCGGCAGAGAGGCAACATGGCTTGATGGTGAGTGTGTCAGGATGGGGAGGGAGATTTGCCAACATTTACAGAGTACTTACTATGGGCAAAATGCTGTAGATTTTTGAAAGTAGAAAAATGAATTCAATTTGGCCTTAGCCCTCAGAGTTTACTGTTTGTCTATGGACTAACACATAGATGTGTATTATTCTGTAGACTGTGATACATATTACAAATGGGTTTAAAACCCTAGGCAAAGGAAATAGGAAGAAGCTGATTACATGAGCGTTTGTGATAAGAATAGCTACCATTCTGGCCCTTCCAAGGGCTAGGGAGTCTGTTAGGTACTTTGTCATACTAGCTCATAACTCAGGAACTGAGATCAGAGAGGCTAAATAATTGTTCCATGGTTAATCATGGTGATGTTCATGAATAAATATTTATTATATGCCCAGTCCTGTGCTAAATTCTCTTATACATTACTTCATTTAAGCCTTATCACAAGCCTGTGAGATAAGTCCTATCTCCCTTTTACAGATAAGCAAACTAAGATTCACAGAGATCAAGAGGCTTGCAGTTAGTGAATGGTGCCGTTGCAGTTTAATCCTGGGGTGTCCTTTGATTGCAAAACCCATTTCTTCCAATTCTACGGCTTCCAATCAGTAGCTGAGTTGTGGGACTGAGGATGGCTGTGCACAAGGAAGGTCCATTCAGGGCTCTTGAAATGTTAGGTTCTAATCTCAGCTGGGCTTCTCTAAGTTTACTATGTCGCAACTCCTCTTTTGTTTCATAATATATGTTCCTAAACTCTTAAAGGACCAAGTCCTAGGACCATGTGAGTGGCTAATATGGCTGCATGACACCATAAGGTGATATTGGTGAAGATATTTCAAAACCAGGCAGAACTGGGTGAGAGGGCAAGGTAGGCTATCTACATCTAGTTTGCGGGGGCTAGAAGCTCTCTTTCCTGTGGGAACTTACAGAATCAATTCTTGGTAAATGCAAGGGGACCTTGTGCTAAATCCAATCTCCTCAATTTAGAAAGAGACGTTAACGGCCAAAGGTCCCACAGCAGGCAGAGGAATGAGACCGCACAGCTCCCCTGTCTCAATGCTCATTTCCCAAGAGCAGTGGTTTTCAGTGTGCTCTCCAGATCAGCAGCCCTAGCACTACCTGGGAACTTGTTAGAAATGCCCACCTCAGAACCACAGAGTCAGAGACGGTGGAGGTGGAGCTTAGCACTCTGTTTTAACAAGCCTTCCGAGTCATTCTGATGCATGCTCAGGTTTGAGAATGACTGCAAAGTATCTGCTATATACTATACATCACATGGCAGGAAGAACAGTGGAGATTTGTCATCACGTCCAAACCCCCAGAAATTCTTCTCCCTCTTTGTTCCCAGGAGGACTGAAGGGGCTCAGTGTAACAACCCCCCGAGATCCACAGAACACTGAGATATTTTAGACAGGGGGATGAACCTATGGAACAAACACTGGCCTGGGGTTGGCAGCCTGGGTGTGCTCCCAGGTAGCCAGAGACAGGTGCTGTCTGGCCATCAGTGTGTGGAGGAGAAGGGCTGGGACCTGGGATACCATCAGGCTTCCCCACCCCCAGTCCAACACAGACAGAGCAGCCAGGAGTCTAGAGAAGGCACTTCTCCACACTGTCCCTCCGAGTCTGTGAGCCACGAGTTGGGCACACTCAGAACCCTGCAGTGGATTTCCCAAAGGCGGGAGGCTGGAGGCCTGTGGAAGGAGGGCAGAGGACCAGAGCTGGTGGGATGCAAAGGTGTATGGAAGGCACCTGTGTGCCCCTGCTGACGATTTTTTGCTTTATGTTGAAGGGACGATAATATCTGAGGTGGGGAAATAATGGAAATTGATTTGCACTTTAGCAGTATCTCTGGCAGCTGCATTACGGATGGATTGGCGGAAGCCGGAGACTTGTGGGCAGGCGGTTATCACGCTAAATCCGAGTGGGAAATGAAAGCTGTGTGTGGTGTGGGAACAGATTTCAGAGAATATGGATTGGGATATTTGGTTATGCCTGGGAGGCGAGGGAGGAGATAGTACCCACCGGGACTTAGTGAGTTGTAAACGTAGTGCCAAAGTCCTGGCTGCTGAAGTCCTGGAACCAGTCGGCTGCAAGATCCTGAGGGCTGGATGATCTCCCCCGTTCCCGCCCCACCTTTTCCTCCTAACCCAAGGAACCTGGGCTTTGGAGTCCGGCAGATGAGAGTTCAAAATTCCCGCTGGGGCTTCCCTGGTGGCGCAGTGGTTGAGAGTTCGCCTGCCGATGCAGGGGACACAGGTTCGTGCCCTGGCCCGGGAGGATCCCACATGCCGCGGAGCGTCTAGGCCCGTGAGCCAGGCCCGCTGAGCCTGCGCGTCCGGAGCCTGTGCTCCGCAACGGGAGAGGCCGTAGCAGTGAGAGGCCCGCGTACCGCAAAAAAAAAAAAAAAAAAAAAACCCTGGAATGTAACTTCCACCGGGGCAGGATTCTATCTCTGGTTCGCAGCTATATGCTGAGGGACTAAAACAGTGCCTGGCACATAGTAGGGGCTCAAAAAACATTTGCTGAATGAATGAATCAATGAATGAATAGCCATACTCCAAGTCTACTCTCCTCCCTTGTGCATACCCTACTTGGAACGGTTGTTGCTGAAGGAAATCAACTAGCCTCGAACTTGACGCACAGTAGGCGCTCAACATGTTGTGTTTTTCCTTCCTCTCCACAGGAGACCGGGTCCCCAGGCGATCGCAAAAGGGGGTTTTTGTTCCTTGCCTCTTCTCCACCTCCCTTCGCCCCCGCGGGCCCCACGGGGTCTTGGGGAGCAAGTGGGCCGGGGAGGCGGGTGGGAGCGGAGCTACGAGGCGGGGAGAGGCGCGGGCGGACTGACAGGCGGCTAGCGCGGAGCCGTTCTCCCCGCTTACGTAAGGCGCGAGTCCCGCGCGGCCGGCCGGGGCTCCGAATGGGGGCGGGCGGAGGCGGCACCGCCCAGCGGGATCCGGGCTAGAAGCCTTGCGGAGCGCCGCGTCCCGGCGGAGGTGTGTGTTTATTTGACTGCTCCGGGTGGAGAGGCGCCGAACTCCGGCTCCTTACAGCGGAGAGCGCATCCGTCAGCCCTCGGCGGAGGTGGGCGCTGGGCCGTCCGCGCGGGCGGCAGCCGCTGCGACTCCCCGGGAGGTGACAGCCGCCGGGAGGGGCCGAGGCGCGGACCAAACGCTGCCCACGTGCGGGGACCCGGGTTGCGGCTCACCCCCAGTTCTCCCGGGGCGTGGGCGACTGGAGGCGCGCCTGGAGTCACCGCCTAGCCCGGCCCCCCCACTCGGGGGAGGCTGGCGTGAGGATGCCCTACTCCCTCCTCGGACGGGGCGTGGGGCGCGAGGTTTAGGAAGGGATCGAGGTGGGGCGGTCCGGGTGGACTTCCGAGCCCCCGACGGCTGCCCACGCCAGGGGCGGGCGCTCGGGCGTTTGCTAGAATCGCAGCGTGGGGCGAGGAGGGCGGGGAGGTGTAGCGTGGCGCTTACTCCGCCTTCTAGCCGCCCCGGCGCGGGGCGGAGGCGAGGGGTTGTCTCAAAAGTCTCTCCTTCCCCTGCAGGGGCGGCGGCAAGTCCCCGCGCGAGCTCAGGGTGTCAGAGGCTGAGGCAGAAGAAGCAAAGTTCCCGGGGCTTCTTCGAGGCCGCTGTCCGGGTTGCCAGTTCGGCTTCCCCCTCCTCGCCAAGGCAATGGCTTCCAAACTCCTGCGCGCGGTCATCCTTGGGCCGCCCGGCTCGGGCAAGGGCACCGTGTGTCAGAGGATCGCCGAGAACTTTGGCCTCCAGCATCTCTCCAGCGGCCACTTCTTGCGGGAGAACATCAAGGCCAACACGGGTGAGGACGTGCGGAGGCGAGGGGCGGGGTGAGCCGACGCGGGATCGGGTGAGGCTGGGAGGCAAAGGCAAAGGGCCGGCGAGGGGCCGGGTCTCTTCGGTCCCCGGGCGCCCTTCCCCCGCCCGCGTGTGGTAGGGCAGGCTCCTACGTGCCGGGGCGCATGCAGCCGGTGGCCCGCTGCCGTGCGGCTTAACCGCGCCAGGGAGGAGGCCAAGGCTAGTTGGGAGGAGGGTGGGAGGTGCACGCGGCCCCTCTCTCCGCGCGGGCTGCTTTTGCCGTGGCGAGAAGCCGGTTACCACCCAGCTGAGGAGCGAGATCCAGGCATCTGAAAGCCCCGAGCTTCCCTCTCGCCCAGCTTCCTTAAGGCCAAGCCATCCCCGTCCCTCGGCCGCCTCCTACCCCGTCTACCGCGTCCCTGGTGACCCGAAGCGTCCCCTCCTCTCGCCCGAGCCCCCCGGGCCGAGCGCCGCCCACCTGTGGGAGTCGGGCGGGGCCGCGCGCTGGGGAACCTGTGGCGCCGCGGGGCTCGCAGCCGCGCGCTGCTCCAGACCCTCCGCTCCGCCTGGGACCTCTGGGCAGAGCCCTGGGTGGCTTTGAAAGGCCTGTCTGTTCCCTGCCGCCTTCTAAGGTAAACTCTCACCACTCACTCCCCCCTGCTCTCCAAGCCGGGGCCTGGCCGTTAGGAGACAAGGAGACTCGTTCTGATAAATTACATTTTGAATCCAGCTTCCCTGGAAATGGCTTCTTGAGAATGCCTCCTTTGGCTTGCGTGGTGAATTGGGGGCTATAGATCTCCTGCTCGCTTAGCCTTTCAGTACGGCCCTTCTCCCCTCTCCTCCCACCCCACGTTCACACCAGTTCATAATGAATTGGCGTTCAAAGGCGAGAGGGAGCTGTGGTGCTCCTGCGAGGTATATATACATGGCCCTTCTGGGATGCAGATGCTCACGATTAGCAACTCCTTTATGAAAACTTGTTATTGCAGACGGGGTGCTTCACTGTGGCTTCTGTTCTCATCAGTGTCCTAGGTGGTTATGGCCTATTATGGGCTAATTATCCAGGGATCTTCATTACAGAAGCACAGATTAGTTTGGTGAGGTAGGTGGAGGACGGTGCTGGAAAACAAAAAGCCTGAAAGTGGGTAATTAAGATGTATCTCAAAGGCGGAGTTTTATTCATTACCTCTTAAGCAGGTTGTAAAAAAGCAAGCTTTTATTTTGATCTTCAAGAATCCTGTCACCCACCCTCAACATACACAAGTCCGAGTTCTGTGTACCAGATTGCACCTGGAATTTTCTCTTGTGGGTATTGTTACCACGATTGGGTCTATTTTAATTTTAATACCACATTCAAATGCATTTTATTCCTTCCGTGTTTGGAATGCAGTTTGGGCAGGGGTGAGAACTCTGTGAGAGGGAAGGCTGGCTCTCTACCCAAGGGTTTTGTGGTCAGGTGGGGCTTCTCGTGGTAGGCATAATGAGGGGAGGAAACTGCTGGGTGGGAGCCCATTTTTCTGCATTCTCTATAGCAACTGACTTGGTAACTTGTTTCTTCTGGCATGAAGGGCTTCACACCATCCATCCTCGTTCTGGATTAGTGGCTCTTTCCATTTTTAAAGAGAATATGATGGGAAGTAGTTGATTTCTGCACTTTTTTAGGGGTTTTGAAAACTTTCCACTTGCTGTTTTCCTTTATTTTGTTCATTTTAACTTTCCTTTGTTCTGAATTTTAGTTTTCATTCTCTTTCAAATGCTTTCACTTCCCTCCCAGTGTTTCTCCCTGGAGTAAGAAGTGACTCTGCAATGTTTAAATTATCTTTTTCTGTTGGGAATCACGTAGTTTATGCATGAACAATTAAAAAGCTTTATCAGGGAAAGAAGAAGAAGAGGAGGAATAAAGGACAGTGGTTCGTTTTGAAAGTGGCCTGTTTCTAGTGGACTTGGAGGGTGTTCTCAGATTATTTTTTCTCTCTCAGAAGGTCTAAGAGTCTTACCGGCTCATTGCCTGGTAAATAAGAAAACATTCCACAGCATTTATTTTTTCTGTTAGCTGCTGTTTGCTTTTCCCTAATTTCCTGGTAGAGAAGCACAAGGATCCCTCTGTAGGTACCCCTTTATAGCTGAAGGTTTGAAGGAGATGATGAAGCACAGCAAAACCTCAGGAAATAAAACCTTGGTAGGAATTTAAGTTGGAAAGTAGCTCAGGCCATCTGCTGCAGCCTGGATTGGGGCATACTCCTGTCCACGAGGTTCTCCTGCAGCCACTCCCTGGTGGCTTCTCCAGGGAAGGGCTGGCTACTCATTGCTTTTGGGCAGTCTTCCCTCACCTGCCCTGGCAGAATTCGTCTCTTTCCTCTGCACATAGCCTGTGGATTCTGTTGCTGCAGTCACACACAGTTATGATGCAGTGCAGCAAATGCCTTCTGATTTATCCAGTAGAGACTTACTGAGTACCTGCTATATATATCAGTGTTCTAGGGGCTGGGGACTAGAGGGATATTTTTTCTACCTTTACCATGTTCCAGTTTCCACTGAGAGACTTAAAGGACAGGGATCTGACACATTGCCTAATGCATAAAAGGAGTTCAACAAGTCTGATGAAGGCATGGGTCACGGATTCTATCTACATTTTTTCCCAGAAAGGATCAAACAGCCTCTAGCGATCAAGTCCATTTTGCTTAATTAGCTCTATGATTTATGGTAAAAGTTTGTGTTTACTGTGGATCTGAGATTAGCCTCATGATAGATGTCACCCGTTGGCTTTGCCTAGTCTGCCTGGAGTAGTGCAGGCTGAGACTTATCAAATACCTTATTTGAAGACCCACCCCCAAGTCTTTGGCTTACATTTTCTTTAGCAAGTGAGTGAGTAAATAGATGGGAGAGTTCTCTTAGGCTGCCAGAAGCAGGGTCCTACAGTCTGTCATAAAGAATATTAGCTTTCCTTGGGGCTTCCCTGGTGGCGCAGTGGTTAAGAATCCGCCTGCCAATGCAGGGGACATGGGTTTGAGCCCTGGTCCAGGAAGATCCCTCATGCCGCGGAGCAGCTAAACCCGTGCATCACAACTACTGAGTGCGCCTGCCACAGCTACTGAAGCCCGTGTGCCTAGAGCTGGTGCTCCTCAACAAGAGAAGCCACTGCAGTGAGAAGCCCGCGCACCGCAACGAAGAGTAGCCCCCGCTCACTGCAACTAGAGAAAGCCCGCACAGCAACGAAGACCCAAAGCAGCCAAAAATAAATACATTTATTAAAAAAAAAAGAATATTAGCTTTTCTCTATGTGTGCGTGCGTGTGTTGTTTGCAGACATATGCATGAGCCTGTGTGTGCGCGCGAGTGCATGCGCACACACAGGAACACACAGAGCTGGCACTCAGTAGTGAGTTCTATTAAAATTTATATTTAGTGGTACCTTCTTTTGTTGAGTGATGGGTGACTGAAACTTCCTTCTGAAGGGTGTGAGAATCCTGTTTTAAGGATTATACTGGATCTACTATCTCAAGTGCAGGAAAATTGGAAAGTTTCCATTTGGAAGCATCCTGGACTTGAGAAAAGATGTTCAAGAACAAACCTGTTTCTGCTCTTAATATTAACTGCAGCTCTTGCTGAGGTTTGCAGACGGGACTGGCATTTCAAATTAGTCAATGGGCTGAGCCTCTCCTCTGAAAAGATGACCTAGTTCAGAGGGCTTAGGGGTTTTTTGTTTTTTGGTTTTTTATACTCATTAAGTATAAATGTGTGTCTTTTCTTATGTAAGAATGAAAGCTTCTGAGAATTGGAGAAGTATTAAAGAGACTGATGTTCAACAATGTATCTAAAACAACTTTAAATAGTTCATCTTTTTGTAGATCATACAAAGTCTTGGCTTATTCTGCAATATCTGGAGTATGGTATATTCCTTTTTTTTTCTCCCCTAGCTTGGTGAGACTCGGAATGTAGCCCAGGTCAAGGGTCTGACCAGCTTGGAGGCCTCTGTCCGGTCTACAGGTCCACTTCCACATCCCCCTACTTTTTCTGGTTTCTTTGTCTGAGGGTTTTCACATGTACTTCGGGAGAACTATTTGACTTGAATAAGGTGGCCCATGACAGTAAGACTGACTTTGTCACATTCACAGCTGAATCTGAGCATCCTTCCGGTGTGGTCATTTTTTAAAGTAGCTTTTTCTGATCAAAGTCACGCCTTGTAGAAAATTTGGAAAATGTGAAGCTGTGGAAGAAACTGAAAAGGCAAGTGAAAATTACCCACAATTCCACCCCAACACTTGGAAATTCCAACAGAAGTTATTTTACTTTTTTTCTTTTCTGTGTATTTGCCCCACTACCCCCAACAAACTTGGTGTCCTATTAGTTGATAACCGTTCCCCCTCCCACTTAGATATGTATTGTAAGCATTTTCCTGTGTTCTTAAGGCTTCTTCAAAAACATTTAAAATTTCTGTATTATAGTCCGTTCAGCAGATATTTTTTTTTTTTTGCGGTACGCGGGCCTCTCACCGCTGCGGCCTCTCCCGTCGCGGAGCACAGGCTCCGGACGCGCAGGCCCAGCGGCCATGGCTCAGGGGCCGAGCCGCTCCGCGACATGTGGGATCCTCCCGGACCGGGGCACGAACCCGCGTCCCCTGCATTGGCAGGCGGACTCTCAACCACTGCGCCACCAGGGAAGCCCCAGCAGATATTTTTTTGAGTATCTTTTGAGTACTCAGATATCCCTTTGTTCTTTTTTTTCTTCTTTTTTTGTCTGTGTCGGGTCTTCGTTGCTGCATGCAGGCTTTCTTCTAGTTGCAGCGAGCAGGGGCTACTCTTCATTGCAGTGTGTGGGCTTCTTATTGTCGTGGCTTCTCTTATTGCAGATCACGGGCTCTAGGCATGCGGACTTCAGTAGTTGTGGCTCGTAGGCTCAGAAGTTGTGGCTCATGGGCTCTAGAGCACAGGCTCAGAAGTTGTGGCTCACGGGCTTAGTTGCTCTGTGACATGTGGGATCTTCCCAGACCAGGGCTCGAACCTGTGTCCCCTGCATCGGCAGGTGGATTCTTAACCCCTGCGCCACCAGGGAAGTCCCTCCCTTTGTTCTTAGAGGTGAGAGTCCACAGCAAGGTGAGAGGATGTGGACATTGAGGAGACAGGAGATAGCACATATGGAATAAGCAGCATAGTATTTGATAAAGGTGCCTGTTATGAAGGAAATGAAAGGGTGATGAGTTAGTGATGAGGCTAAGGTGATTATCCTAAGTTGTGTGATTAGGGAGTGCCTCTCTGGGAGGTGAGTAACCGCAGGGATGAACATATAATGATCCAGGAGTGGAGTGTTCCAGGGAGAAGGGACAGCAAGTTTGAAGGCCCTAAGGTGAGACTAGCACAGCTTGTTTGAGGAACAGAGAGACAGTGAATATGATTGGTGCCTGGTGAGCAAGGGGGGTGTGGAAGGAAGTCATGTGGAGCCTTGAGGGTCCTGGGAAAGATTGGACTTTAAAGGCACTGGAAAGCTATTGAAGAGTTTTATAGGACAGCAGCACGAGTGGACTGACCTTCTAAAAGTTGACTTGGGGTTCTGTGTGAGGTGACAAGAGTGGTACCAGGTGGATGAAGAGAGTGGACCGTGGCTTGGACTGGGCGGTGGCGGTGAGAAATGAAGGGATTTAGGGTGTGTATGAAGGCAGGGCTGACTGGAAGGCATGAGTTGGCTCTGAGGGGTGATGGAAGCAAAACAGTGCACAGTGAGTCCTAGGATTTTGGCCTGAGCCTCTGTGTCAGATGTACCTTAGGGTTGAACTAGAGTCTGCCTAACCAGTGTGGTATGGAACACTTGGGTTATTTGCTGTTTAGTAATGCTCTTATGAACATCATTGTATGTAAACCATTGAGCAGATATCCTCTCCTTGGGATAGGTTACTGGGAATAAAATGACTGGATCAGAATAGTTTTTTAAAAAATATATTTTATTGTTTAGTTTCACTGGGTCCTAGGTGTGGCAGTTGCGGCTCGCAGGCTCCTTAGTTGCAGCTCGCCAGCCCCTTCGTTGTGGCATGCAAATTTTTAGTTGTGGCATGCATGTGGGATCTAGTTCCCTGACCAGGGATCGAACCCAGGCTCCTGCATTGGGAGTGCAGAGTCTTAACCACTGTGCCACCAGGGAAGTCCCCAGAATAGTTTTTAAACCATAGGGTAATGAGAGGTTTGGTACAATATTGCTTCTGTTTTATGTTTTGGTTTTTTGGCCCCAGGCATGTGGGAACTTAGCTCCCTGACCAGGGATCAAACCTGCACCCCCTGCATTGGAAGGTGAAATCTTAACTACTGGACTGCCAGGGAAGTCCCGCAAGAGTTTTAAACTTAGCTTACAAACATCCAGACAAGGTTTTGGTGTAAAGGTATCTAATAGGTGCTACTACTATATTCATGTAATTTTTGGCTTACTAAATATTTTATTTAAGTACAGACATAGATACACATACATTTGTACCTATGGTTTTTTTTTTTTTTTTCCAGCCATGCCGCATGGCTTGTGGCATCTTAGTTCCCCAACCAGGGATCGAACCCCGGGCTCTCAGCAGTGAAAGCGTGGAGCCCTAACCACCGTACCACCGGGGAATTCTCTGTACCTATGTATTTAAACTCTTTCCTTTTTTTCTGATTATAGAAATAGTTTGTATTAAGTTATCAAAGGTTTAGAAATCCAAGAAAGATAAGGAAGCAATAAACTTGTAATCACACTAACTGGGAGGAAAAAATACTGTTAATACTTTTTATATGCAGTATATCTTCCAGACTGTTTTTCAAGAATATATTATGTATTACTATTTTAAAAATGGCTTGTTTTATTTCACAATGTATCATTTAATATTTTACAGTGTCATTGAAGTCTGTTCTTTAATGTGAGTTTAATGCTTTGTACTATTTCAATATAATTTTTATTCCACTCTTGATTTTTTGAAAAGGTAATACATGCAGATGGTAAAGTTTTCAAATACACTAGGAGTGGAGTGGAAGATCTCTCTCCCATCCTGCCCTCTGGTTCCCCAGTTACTGTCCTCAGGGATACCTACATTTTTACTTTTCTTGGATGTTCATCCAAAGAATTTGTGTATACATATATCTCATGTATGTATAGTGGTGCCTCTTTTAAAAAAAATGTACACATGTATACTTTGTTTTGCCTTCTTTTTTTTAAAACTTTGAAGTATAGCTTCGACATTGGTTTCTACTAGCACTTATCAACCTACCACATTCTTTAAAAAAAAAGGCTGGATGCATACTCTTATTGTACAACTGTACCATTGTTTCTTTAGCCAACGATTCTCAGGTGTTTTGGTCTCCGGACCTTTTAACATATAAAAATCACTGAGAACCCCAAAGAACCTTTTTTTGTTGTTGTTGGGGGTAGGAGTTTATTAATTTATTTATTTTTGCTGTGTTGGGTCTTCGTTTCTGTCCGAGGGCTTTCTCCAGTTGTGGCAAGCGGGGGCCACTCTTTATCACGGTGCGCGGGCCTCTCACTGTCGTGGCCTCTCTTGTTGTGGAGCACAGGCTCCAGACGTGCAGGCTCAGTAGTTGTGGCTCACGGGCCTAGTTGCTCCGCAGCATGTGGGATCCTCCCAGACCAGGGCTCGAACCCGTGTCCCCTGCATTAGCAGGCAGATTCTCAACCACTGCGCCACCAGGGAAGTCCCTAAAGAGCCTTTTTTTATACAGGTTCTCCCTGTAGATACTAACTGTATTAGAAATTAAAACTGAGAAATTAAAACTAATTCATTAAAGCTAACAATAATAAACCCATTACATGTTAACATATGTCTATAAAAACATAACTATTTTCCAGAACATACGCAATGAGAAAGAGTAGTTTTGTTATGAGTATTTGCAAATCTCTTAAGTTTGGCTTAATAGAAGAATGCTGGATTCTCACATCTGGTTCTTCACTCAGGCGGTGTGCTATTTTGTTTTGGTTAAAGTATTGGAAGAATATGTGTCTTCACCCAGATATGTCGTTAAAGGGGGAACTCACAGACTCCTGGAAGGGTCTCATGGACCCTCAGGGATCCTTGGACCATACTTTGAGAATGGCTGGTTTAACCAGTCCCCTGTTGATGGGAGGGTAGGTTATTTATAGTCTTTCAGTATACAAACCATGCTGGGCTGAATGTCCTGTAAATATGTCTTCCAACAAATGTGTGAGTGCCAAGCAGTGTTGGCTTATGGGACAGAAAGAGGTGAGACAAGGTCTATTCCCTGAAGGAGCTGCTAAGTTTAGTGGGAGAGGCAGTCAGGCAAACAAGTATGAAGTCATGAAAGGGAGCAAGATGAGCGTTTGTAGGTCCTGGGGACATAGGGAAGAGGCAGCCTACCTGGCATTTAGGAGGGGGTAGGGTTTGGGAAGGCTTTTTAGAGCTGGAGGAGACTCCTGAGCTGAGTTTTGACAAATGAGCCCATCTGCAAGGTGAGGAAAGGTGGTTGTTGCCACACAGAATTGGAACACCCCCTCTAGAGCTTGTTTGTGGTTCACAGGGATCTTTTGTGTGCTTTTGTGGCTTGATCACACCTTGTATAATATCGTTTCAGACCTCATTCATCTCTTAGCTGTACGTACCATCAAAGGAAAGGGTTATTATTATACCTGCTCCAGATCACCTTTTCCAGTTTCCATTACTTGTGCTTACCTTTAAGATACATACACAGAGCTTCCCTGGTGGCGCAGTGGTTGAGAGTCCGCCTGCCGATGCAGGGCACACGGGTTCGTGCCCCGGTCCGGGAAGATCCCACATGCCGCGGAGCGGCTGCGCCTGTGAGCCATGGCCGCTGAGCCTGCGCGTCCGGAGCCTGTGCTCCGCAATGGGAAAGGCCACAACGGTGAGAGGCCCGCGTACCGCAAAAAAAAAAAAAAAAAGATACATACACATATGGTACCAGGAAACCTTTAATCTTCTGCCTCAGGCTTCCTGGAACTCACGTGATGGCAACTGATTATGAAACTAGTAAACTGGGTACTAGACTATTAGCTATAAATCCACCCATTGGGAAGGGCATATAGAGTTGCCTCTTAAATTGTTGAATGGTATGTAACAAGTAAATTGCCAAGTAAATTGTTACATGGTATTATGCTAGTCTGCTCAGTAGCACTCTGTGTGGTCCATGTTGTGAGAAGATTTAAGACTCAGAAATTGTTTTTCTGGTAAAGTTTTAGACAGTATGCTTTCACAATGGATCAGATAATATCAACTACATATTGTCTTTTATCAAACTAGATAGATACACATTTTTATTCATATATTTTTAAAGCAGATAGTAGAGGCTTTGGATTACTCTGCCTTTTTCCCTCCACCACTTGGTATTTAGTTCAGGTTGGCCTTTAAGACATAGTACAAAAGGTCTCATTTGTAGAGCTTCCTGCAGTCCAGTTAGATGGCTGATGTTATATTTTAACAGTCTCACTCCAAGTTCCAAGAGTTCTTGTACTGGTTAAACGACAGGTCCAGCAGCAAGCATCCCTTCCTTAGCCAGAAAGACTGATGGTATTGAAATAATGCAAAGTCAGTCCTGCTCATCAAATTCCCAAGAAGCTAGAAATCAACTATTTTCTGTACTAAAGCACTTTTTTGTATCACAGCAACCTGTGACCCTGGCACTTTGTAATTCTTGTGACTGTAATTCTTGTGACTTGATCGTTGTAACTAACGTTTGCAGTGGGTCAAGCATGCGCTAGGCCCTGCAGGGGCTAATGTACGCACATTCTCTAGTTTACGCACACATCTACAGGGCAGTTGGAATACATCATTTTACAAATAAAGAAATGACCTCAGAGAGGTTGAGTTACTTACCTTAGGTTAAACAGTTAGTTAAATAGAGAAGCTAGCATTCAAACTTGGGACCACATGGCTGGGATTAAACTTCCCATTATGTCGTGCTGCTATGCAGGTACTCCAGTAACTACTGAAACTCCACTTCATGTCTTAGAAATGCCACACTGGGACAGGAATGGCAGGGAACCTTTGCAGCTTAGTTCTCCACAAGTCCACTGAGATTCGGCTTTAAGGGTGACCTAGAGATATGTGGTTTGTTCTTATCATTCTGTCCTTAAAACATTAAAAAAAAAAACCTAAAAAAGGACCCACTTCCTCCTTTCTCCTAAATAAAGGGCCAGAAAAGGTCTGAAATAGAAACCATGTGTAATTGTGAGGAGGCAGAAATTGCTTCTCATCAAAATGGTAAGATTTCTGGAATAGTACCTGCACTTGTTTTTTTATTAGTTGTTTGACAGATGTTTCTATGCCTGCGCTAGGTGGGGGGAGGCATGCACAAGTGCCCTTGAAGCATTTATGGTTTAAGATTCAAGTTCTCGGTTCCACGTTATAGTCCTATGAGTCACGGTGGGGTGTATGTGGGTGAAGTGTTGGTCACGGACACGGTCGGGGAGGGTGTTATGCAGAGGTACCTTTCTCCCATAATGCCTTTCACACTTCCATTAATTTCTCAGTCTGTTTTCAGTCCCATCACTTCCATGAAGCTTTTCCACAGCTGTTGCAGCTACATGTCAGTTTCTAATCTGGAATTTCTCTCATCCCCATCTGTACCTCTAACATGGCATTTATTAATACCTCCCTGTGAGATGATCTATTTCATAACTTCAGTTACAATCTTTCACCATCTGAATAGTACGTTCATTAGCGTCAGTGCAGCTCAACAGATGTTTTGATAGCCTATTAGGGCAGGAGGGACAAACAAAGGAAAAACAATCAAGATAAATTGTACACCTTATGCCTTATAAGTACTATGAAGAAAATGTAATAGTACAGTGACAGTGACTAGGAAGACCACTTGGGAGTGTGAAGTTGGAGGAGGGCTGTCTGAGGAGATGATGTATAAGCTGAGCTCTGAACATGCGTGTGGAAGCCAGGTATATGTAGACTTGGGCAGAGGGAAGACCATGTGACAAGACTGTAACATAAGAGTGAGCTTTCCATGAGTGGAGAGGAGAGGAGGCAGGTGTCTCAGGAGCACCGTTGAGTGTGGAGGAGATGGCAGAAAAGGAGGCTGGAAAGGTAGGCCTAGGGCCTTGCAGGCTGGCCAGGAGTTTGGGCTTCATTATAACTGGATGAGAAGTGATGGGGTTTGTTGTTGTTGTTTTTTGTTAGTTTTGTTCACTTTTTATATATAACAGCTTTACTGAGATATAACTTGCTTATAGTAAAGTTTCTCCTTTTAGAGTGCACAAAGCAGCGCCTTTTAGTATATTTTATAGAGTTGTGCAACCATCACCACTATCTAATTTCAGAACATTTTCATTACCCCGGAAAGAAGCCCTGTACCCATTAGCAGTCATTCCCCATTCCCCCCTCCCTCCAGGCCCTGATAATCACTAATCCACTTTCTGTTTGTATGCATTTGCCTTTTTTGATGCTTCGTATAAATGGACTCATACAATATGTGATTTTTTTTGGAGCTGGCTTCTTTAACTTTGCATGTTTTCAAGATTCAACTATGTGGTAATATGATATGTATCAGTACTTCATTCCTTTTTATTGCATGATAATACTCTGTTGGATGGCTGTACCACATTTTGTTTATTCTCTCATTTGCTGATGGACACTTGGGTTGTTTCCTGCTGTGAACCTTAGTATACACGTTTTTGTGTGGACATATGTTTTCATCTCCCTTGGGTGTATACCTAGCAGTGGAATTGCTAAGTCATGTGGTAACACTATGTTTAACATTTAGAGCAACTGCCAAATTATTTTCTAAAGCAGCTGCATCATTTCATAGTCCCACCACCTATGAATTGAGTTTTCCAATGTTTTCACATCCTCATCAGTGCTTGTGATTGTCTTTTTCTTTTTTCTATTAGCCTCCCTCCTGGGTGTGAAGTGGTGTCTCATTGTGGTTTTGATTTGCATTTCCTTAAGGACTAACGACGTTGAACATCTTTTCTTGTGTTTCTGACCATTTGTATGTCTTGTCTTCGTTGGAGCAATGTCTATTTAAATCCTTTACCAGTTTTTACGATTGGCTTATTTGTCCTGTATTGCTGAGTTCTTTATATATTTTGGTTATAAGTCCCTTATTAGATACATGATTTGCATATATTGTCTCCCATTCTGTGAATTGTCTTTATCTTTTTGTTTGTGTTTTTGTTTTTTATTGGGCCGCACCACGTGGCTTGTGGGATCTTAGTTCCCCGACCAAGGATCAAACCTGGGCCCTCGTCAGTGAAAGCACCGGGTCTTAATCACTGGACCGCCAGGGAATTCCCTGTGAATTGTCTTTTTACTTTCTTTTTTTTAAAAAATAAATTTATTTATTTTTTGGCTGCATTGGGTCTTCGTTGCTGTGTGCAGACTTTCTTAGTTGCGGCGAGCAGGGGCTACTCTTCATAGCGGTATGCGGGCTTCTCATTGTGGTGGCTTCCCTTGTTGCGGAGCATGGGCTCTAGGCACGTGGGCTTCAGTAGCTGTGGTGCATGGGCATAGTAGCTTTGTGGCATGTGGGATCTTCCGGGACTAGGGCTCGAATCTGTGTCCCCTGCATGGACAGGCGATTCTTAACCACTGTGCAACCAGGGAAGTCCTACTTTCTTAATGGTGTCCTTGGAAGCATAAAAGTTTTGAATTTTGATGAAGTCCAGTTTACCTGTGTTCTTTTCTTCTTTTGCTCTTGTGATTTTGGTGTTGTGGCTAAGATACCATTGCCTCATCTAAGGTGAAGCCACTGTTTTTAAATATGGAATTGACAATCTGGTTCACATTTTTTTCAAATTAGTTTTTATTGGAGTCTAGTTGCTTTACATGATTCACATTTTTTAATAGATCACTCAGGCTGTTTGGAAACTGGACTGGATGGTTCTAGAGTGAAACTTCCAAAGACAGGTAAGAGGTTGTTACAGTATCCACAGACAAATAGGTAGACTTTAAACTTCAGTAAGTATTTGTTTAATCAAGGTATTCTAATAGCATCCTGTTAGATGGGATGTTTCTCAGGGAAGTTCATTTGGAAGTACCCATGTAGGTTTGGCATAGCAAGTAGTTGGCACGGAGGTTGGCTCCATGGCACAGAGGAAATATAGTTGGGCTTTGGAGTCATGCATACCTCGGGCTCGACCTCTAGTAATTGTGTTGTCCTTCTGTTTTCCTTTGAATTTGTCTTGTTTCCATTCTTGTCCAAACAAAAATACTTACATTAAAGTTAGGTGTGTGCCTCTTTTGGAAGACTCCCTTAACGTAAAAGAGCTTTTTAAAAGTTGTGTCATCATGAAAAAGGACAGTTTTCTAACTTTACCTATTTGTCTGATTGGATAGATTTTTCTCAAGGTCTTTTAATATCCAGGGTAGCTGACATATCTGATTCAACTTTTGCTTTGCTTGGTTTTCCTAAATTCTAACACAACTGCTTCTGTAGTTTTTCTCCTACATGACCCCTGTAGATCTTGGTAAAAATAACCCATGTGGTTTGCAGGAGAGCTATAAAATATTGATTGCATGTATGAGTATAGTTTCCCAGTTTTCTTAAATGGTGACTATAAATACCAACCCAGGACATAATTTAGTTTTTCCAAGAGGGAGACTGATTTTCAACTTGCATTACTTCAGTGGGCTTAGTTTTTTTTTAAAAAAATCAGGGGTACAGCTTGGATTGAGATGAAAGTGCAAAACCTTTTCATTGAGCTCATAGTTTTGTTTCAGTTTTCTAGGGTTCTTAGGAACTAAACACTATGCATAACAATGACTATTAGTTTAATTATTTGTTCCATTTCTTAGCATCTTAGAATTGGAAGGGATTTTAAGTCCTTCTGTCCAAGTGGCCATTCTGCGCTAGATCCCCTCTATAGAAGCTGACAGCCAACTTGCAGGTTCTTTCATTGCTGGACAGGTCTAATTGTTGGAAGATTTTTTTTCCTTATACTGGTATGAAAGCCAACTCCTTGAAACTGTCATCCACTTATCCAGCTTCAGTCTTTTGGTGTCACATAAATTAAACCCACTAGCTCTTCAGATAATTGAAAATAGTTGCTAGGCACTGCTTCCCTGACTTAAGTTGCCTTTTTTTTCCCCCAAGAGAAACAGCCCTAGTTCCCCCAGCCATTCTCCCCATGATACCATTTCTAGATTCTTTTGCAGCCTAATTTCACTATGACCCTTTTAATCTGCAATGGCCACCCTTCCGAACAACTGGCTGAATGTGGCAGGATCATTGTAGCTATGTCACTGGAAAGCCAGGTTCACGTCTTGGTGGGTGTCAAGCCAAAACACACAACCAAGGTGAAGAATGGGAGATGGAAGGACTTCTTATTACTTTACAGCGAGTAATTTGGGATCTTTCTGAAAGCAGCATCCCCAAACAGCAAAACTGGGGAAGTTTTAAGCTAAGGGGACATGCATATTCATGAAGGGGCTTGAGCAGAGGAGAATTCAGCTTAGAATTGGGGCAAAGGTCTAAGTCTTGGTTGATTGAAGCCTAGTGGGTCAACATCATCATCCTGTCCTCCACCTGGGTGGGGGCTTTAGTTGCTGCAAAACTCAAATATGTATATTGTGCTGTGTATCCCTTGAGGAGGAAATAGGACTCTGCTTTATCACTGGACTATTGTTTGACTGCCTTTTCTCTGTTCCTACATTCCTTTGTTCCCTTAAGATCATTGATTACTGAGACCTGTTCAAGGGCGAGCATTGTGGCCAAGGCTTAGATCACAAAATGGCTTAGGCCAAAATGGGTTCTCTCATGTCAAGAAAGCCATTCCTAGTTCTTTTTCTCCGGGACCTTCTAACCTATCTGCTTACAGTTATATAGATTTACTTCTGTATCCTACTCTAAATGAACATGTCATTTGGGAGTATTTCTGAACATTGTCCTGCAGTGCACAGTGTAGTTCAAGTAGCCTTGTAAAGCTGACAGTATTTGAGGGTATGTACTAGGGGCATCTCAGACCTAAGTACAGACACCAGCTACTCCAGACTACTCAACTCTATAGTCCTGTCCTTGAGTGAGGGTCCAGGGATCCTCTCTCTTCCTTGGCTCCTTCTGAAGGTTAGAATAGCTAAAAAATTAGGGACAAATTAGAAAGATTCCAGGACGAATTCCAGATGGAATTAATCACTTAGTCTAAAGATTGCAGGACATGGATCAGCGATGAACAACTCATGACTAAATTTACCCAGATTGTCATTAATTATAGTTTCTTTGGATTGTTTTCCACATATTATTTTATGAAACCCAGGACTGTAGAGACTTAGGTTACTGAGTGAGAGTTGGAGTGCCTGATGCACGGTGAGGCCAAATGAACGGAGAAGTCGGAGTTTGGAGCAGGCAAAGTTTTATTGCAGGGTCAAGCGTGGAGAACGGGTGGCTTGTGCCCAAAAACCCCTGAACTTCCTGATGGTTTTTGGGGAAAGGTTTTTTTTTTTTTTTTGTGGTACGCAGGCCTCTCACTGTTGTGGCCTCTCCCGTTGCAGAGCACAGGCTCCGGACGCGCAGGCTCAGCGGCCATGGCTCACGGGCCCAGCCACCCCGCTGCACGTGGGATCCTCCTGGACCGGGGCACGAACCCATGCCCCCTGCATTGGCAGGCGGACTCTCAACCACTGTGCCACCAGGGAAGCCCTGGGGAAAGGTTTTTATAGGCAAAATTTGGGGTGAGGGCTGCAGGGTGTGTGACTTCCTTCTGATTGGCTGGTGGTGAGGTAACAGGACGGTGCTCCAAGAATCTTGAGCTCAGCCTGAAGTTACGTTCCTCCACCTTCCACCTGTGTGGGGCCTTAGTTCCTGCAGAAGAACTCAAAGATATTGTTATGCATATCCCTTGAGGAGGAACCTGGATCCTGCTTTAATCCCTGCACTGTAGTTTCTTGATTGTGCCTCCTTTGTTTCTTCATTCCCTATTTCTCTGATTAGTAGCTGTTTGAACCTGCCCTTTGGAACTCAGGGAAGGTTTAGGAGGCTGAAGCCTTTATCCTGCAAATAAGAAATGGGGACCTGGAAAGGCTTTTGTGCCCAGGAGCTCCCCACAGGGTCCTGCTCAGTTTCACTTATGCTAAATATTTTAGCGATGCAAAGCTCTGAGATGTAGTCTTTAAGAGTTTGGGCTCTGACCTACATAGCTAGGTTTGGAATCTGACTTGGCCACCCTACCTGTATGAACTTGGGTAAAGTAGCTAACCTAACCCTAAACTTCTTGTGTAATGGTAGAGCTACCTCACAGGGTTTCCTTGTGCGTATTAAGTTAATATGAGTTGGCAGGGCTGAGGCTAGGATGAGATGAGCAAGGCATTTTCCTTGAGTAAAAGATTTAAAGGGGTGCCAAAAAAATCAATAAACAAGGTAAGTGGTAGTGTAATGCAGTAAAATGAACAAATGCCAACATTTTAAATAAAGACCAGATCCGACAGGACTGAGATTAGGGTGAGGTGAGTGAGAATGAGTTGTGTGCAGGGTTGGATCCTCTTCAAAATTTTCATAGTTTTTCATCATGGACTTTTTCCTGAATTTGATATTTGAAAACACTGGATTAAAATATCTATCTTGGTTACTAGAGCTTGTTTTCTCTTGTACCCTCTCCAAATTTTTGCCCAAGGTGAGTGCCCTGGTTGCAGGCAAATGTGTTGTGTGTTGATGTCTGTTTGTAGTTATGCAGGGATGCAAGTCTGTTTGCAGTTATGCAAGTCTGTTATGTAGTTACTGCAGGGATGTTAGTTTTGTGGAGGAAATGCATTCTAAGAGCCTTGTGGAAGGATTACTTTCCCCAGCCTAGATATTTCTGTGACGTTATCTCAGAGTGCCCGTCCAAATCTCGTAATCAAGGTCAGTTTTAGGTTTCCAAATGTCATGCTTCAAACACTGCTGAAGTTCACACCCCAGAGAATAAAAAATGCATGCACTGAGCTTATGTCTAGGGGAATCCAGCCAAACCAAACAGCACTGCAACATTGATTCTCCTCAATGGTGGGGATTGTGAAAGACAAACACAGATGGTGGCTGAGCCGGAGCTGGAACTACTGTTAGTCGGTAGGAGATGTTCTAAGTGACAGAAGGCAGGACCCCACTGGGGGTTGGGAAACGGTGTTTCTAGAAGTTGAATTATGGTGATAGAGTCTTTCTGTAATTCTGCTTCTGCTCCAGTTTGCCTTTAGTTATACAGGCCTGATGCTTTTTTTTTTTTTTAATTAATTTATTCTTGGCTGTATTGGGTCTTGGTCGCTGTGCAGGGGCTTTCTCTAGCTGCGGCGAGCGGGGGCTACTCTGTCGCGGTGTGCAAGCTTCTCATTGCGGTGGCTTCTCTTGTTGCGGAGCACGGGCTCTAGGCGCGTGGGCTTCAGTAGTTGTGGCACACGGGCTCAGTAGTTGTGGCTCGTGGGCTCTAGAGTGCAGGCTCAGTAGTTGTGGCACATGGGCTTAGTTGCTCTGCGGCATGTGGGATCTTCCTGGACCAGGGCTGGAACCCTTGTCCCCTGCATTGGCAGGCGGATTCTTAACCACTGCGCCACAAGGGAAGCCCCAGGCCTGATTATAAACATGTCCTGCAAATCTTTTTCATAGTTAGTGACCAGTGAAGGGCAAAAAAAAGCTGCAGAATGTTTTAAACCATGTTCTTGACAGTCCAGATGTTACATAGGCAAGGCAAGCTATCTGCTGGGCACCACCCTATTGCAGTAGTCTTTCCTTCTTTCCTTATACAGATTTATCCAATGTTGCTTTTCGCACAAAGTAAGAGAAATAGTTGTTCTTAAAAGGTTACGTGAACTGGGTGGGTGTTGTTGATGCTTTGCATAAAATACGTAAAACTAAATAAACTAATAATCACCATAGCAGTTTTCATTGGCTTTGATTAGGTTTAAATTTACCTGCAGGTTTTCTCATTTTGTTTTTATGTTCCAAAGAGTGGAATCCAGTTATATACTTGAGAAGTGGAATGAGTTAAAACATAACTTCATTTTGTTGGCTGCTGCCAGACAGTGGTGCTTTGCTGTGTCGAGGTGGCTCTATTGCATGAATTTGATCACTTTTAGAGACTCCAGGTATCTTCTGGCTTAGCATTTAAAAAAAAAAAAAAAAGGGATGAGAAATTCTTGTCTCAAAAGAGTGTATGTCACCTTCTTTGTACCAGTTTTTAGAGAACAGCTGTGGCAGTTGCTGAGCTATATATGTCTGCTTTGTTTTCCTTCTTTCATTTGGTGGGTGGAGAAAGTGTGAAAGTTTTAAGTTGAGTCTAAAATTGTATATCTGGTGGAGCATTCAATTGCATGTATGTGCATATCTAGCAAAAGATGTAGAGACCTGAGTGCATATTCCACACTCAAGTGTAGTGTAGAATTCAGCTTCATCGAGGGGCCAGCAAACCAGTGGCCCTTTCATTTACAAGGGAAACATCCTCAGTTATTGAGGAACTCCTTTTGGAATAGAGGCAACTAACTGGGCATACATTGTCCTAGCCTGAAAGCAATCCTTTGGTTTAATGGGCGGAGGTTTATGTTTCCTGTTGGGTAATTTACCAGCTCATCTTCAGATTAGTTAGTGAGGTAAGACTTCCAGAGTCAGAGAGAAGTGCTTTCTTCTCTTCTTCCTCATTACTTCTGCTTCTGGGCCAGCTTGATCTGAGTTTTAAAGAGATTTGCAAACCACAAATCTTGGTCGTTAGTGTTGAGTCATTACGATGTGTGGCCTGGTAGTGACTGTGCTCAGGCATAGACGTGCTGTCATGGTGTGGGTGATGGGCAACCCTGGGGAACAGTCTGTGGCACTTGGCTGGTCCTCCAGCATTATCTGTTGAGTTAGGAAGACTCAGGTTCCCATCACCTGCTTGGTCAGTGCACAGCATTTCACTCCACCATCTACGGTACTGGCCACTCTCTAATCACTCCTTTTTCAGATTTCACGCTTCCCTGGAATTCTTCACTTCTGCTTTTCAGTCTCATAAGGGCTGCCGTCTTCTGCATTCCTCACTCCTTGTTGGACATTAATCTTCTTCTTCCAGAGGACTCCTAATCTAAGGTGGTTGTATTAAAGGTTTGGGGGTGATGAAGGTTAGAGGCTGGCATAAGCAACATCTTGACATGGCATATTATTATTATTTTTGGCCACACCACGCAGCTTGTGGGATTTTAGTTCCCCAGTCGACCAGAGATCGAACCCGGACCCCGCTGCAGTGGAAGCATGGAGTCTTAACCCCTGGACCGCCAGGGAAGTCCTGACATGGCATATTAGACACCACTGTCTGAAAACCTGTCTGCCATTCCCTACACACCCCTTTAGCCCTGCCTGCCCCTCTCCTACCTTCAAGTTCAGTTTACCTTCCTGTTCTTCTCCCTTCTGGAAATTTTGCTCTTTTTCTATCTACCAGCTTTCAATCATCCAAAACCTGTTGTTACTTTCTTATCCAGAGCAGTTTACGTTTTCAGCGTCTACCCCACAGATAAATCCTAGCCCTACCTTTGCTGAGCCAAAAACTCATTAAATTGCTTTCCCTGAATGAAGTGTAGACATAGGCTTTAAAACTTTAGTGTGTTTTATAAATCTTATTAAATTTTAGATAAAAGTTTCTTATGTCCCCTCAAGTACTTCTAAGAAAGAGAAGAGTATTATTAAGACTCAGTTTCCCAAGACTTCCCTGGTGGCGCAGTGGTTAAGAATCCGCCTGCCAATGCAGGGGACACGAGTTCAAGCCCTGGTCCAGGTAAGATCCCACATTGCCGCGGAGCAACTAAGCCTGTGCGCCGCAACTACTGAGCTCGCGTGCCACAACTACTGAAGCCCGTGTGCCTAGAGCCCGTGCTCCACAACAAGAGAAGCCACCGCAATGAGAAGCCCGCGCACCGCAACGAAGAGTAGCCCCCGCTCACCACAACTAGAGAAAGCCCCTGTGCAGCAACAAAGACCCAACACAGCCAAAAAAAATAAATTTATTAAAAAAAGAGACTTAGTTTCCCTTTGCCTAGGACAGACCCTCAAGTGTCAGGGTTTATTTATTTATTTTTCTTGCTACATTTTGCTTTCCTTCCTTTTTAAAAAATTCTATTTTTATTTGTTTACTTATTCAACTTTGAAAACCTCTTGAAGGCATCCTTTGCTCCCGGAGGCTTAGTTTAGGTCACTCATCTAGACCAGACCTGCAGTTGAGATGTTCTCAGTTCAGAAGGGGAGAGGGCAGATGGCTGAACAAAGGATGGCACTGTGGGAGGAATTGGGAGGAAGAGACTAGTTGCTTGAGGAAGTGGAGAAAGGCTTGGAGGCAGGGCCAGGGAATCCAGCACTTTCGGGCATGTAAGATACAGGCTCTGGGAATGCATCGCCTGGGAAGCTAAAGCACTTCGTATCTCCATTTCTTCAACTATAAACCAAGGATAATAATGGTACTACCTCTGGGACTTCCCTGGAGGTCCAGTGGTTAGCACTCTGCTCTTCCACTGCAGCGTGCACGGGTTCAGTCCCTGGTGAGGGAACTAAGATCCCACATGCTGTGTGGCGTGGCCAAAAAAAAAAAAAAAAAAAAAATGGTACTACGTGTTAGCCTTGTTGTAAAAATCAAATGAGATAATGCATATAAGTGGCTTGAGTAGGGCTTGGCCCAGTGTTTAATTTGTTTAATGTGACCCATAATAAGGTTGAAATAAATTTCTAGGCCCAAGATGGAATTGCTTCTGCTTGGTGTGCCACACCAGCAAACTGAAACTCAGGTAAGTTTCGTGTCCATGTCAGTGTTCTGCTTGACCATAAACGTGGTACATCCAGTCAGCCAGTCGCCAAATGCCAAGCCAGCTCTAGGTCTTCTCACCCTAAACCAGATCGACCGACGATGTGGCCCCAGCCAATCAGATATCTTTTTCTTGTCTCTTCCTTGTTCTTTATTCTTTATCCTATAAAGGGCTTCCTGCCTTCTGCCCCATTTTGCAGTTCTCTGAAAGGAGACTGTGTCCTTTATGAAGTGCTTAAAGTTTGTCTGTATCACCTAAATTGTCATCTTTAATCATTTTTTGAACAGTAGGAATTAGTAGAACTTTGCAATTAACTATATACATACAAATACATAAAATGACATACATTTAAAAAATTTGTAATACTCTCCCTTTTTGTGTACAAAACACTTTTTAATTTCAAAACCAGAATTGTGATACTGACAGCAGTTTGACAACCACTGGTCCAGCACTTAAGTGTTTAATGACTGTTGCCTCTGGTATTTTCCCCCATTACACTCTATCTGTCTGTCTATCTCTCTGTCTATCTGTCTATCTTATCTATCTATTTTAAATTGACCTGATTTTATTTTATTCATTTATTTTTATGGAGGTATAGTTGGCATACAACATTATATTAGTTTCAGGTGTACAACATAATGATATTTGTATATCTTATGAAAAGATCACAGTAAGTCTCGTTAACATCTGTCACATAGTTAACAGAATTAATTTTGTTAATTCTCGTCTCTCTCGTGATGAGAACTTTTAAAATCTACTCTCTTAGCAGCTTCTCAATATGCAGTACAGTATTATCAACTGTGGCTGCCATGCCGTACATTACATTCCCCATGACTGACTTATTTTACAACTGGAAGTTTATACCTTTTGAGCCCCGTTACCCATTTTACACATCCCTCACCCCCTTCCTCTGGCAACCACCAGTCTGTTCTCTGTGTCCATGAGCTTGGTTGGTTTTCTTTGTTGTTTTTTTTAGGTTCCACATATAAGAGAGAGCATATGGTATTTGTCTTTCTCTGACTTCCTTCTCTACTTTTATTTATTTATTTAATTTTTGGCTGTGTTGGGTCTTAGTTGCAGCATGTGGGATCTTCGTTGCAAAGCATGGGCTTCTCCCGTTGTGGCACATGGGCTCAGTAGTTGCGGTGCACGGGCTCTCTAGTTGTGGCTCTGGCGTTCAGCAGTTGCGCGCACAGGCTTAGTTGCCCCGTGGCATGTGGGATCTTAGTTCCTGGAACAGGGATTGAACCTGCATCCCCTTTATTGGAAGATGGATTCTTAACCACTGGACCACCAGGGAAGTCCCTGTCTGACTTATTTCACTTAGCATGATGCCCGGAAGGTCTATCCATGTGGCAAATGGCAAGATTTCCTTCTTTGTTATGGCTGAGTAATATTCCGCTGTGTGTGTGTGTCTGTGTGTATATGAGTGTGTGTGTATGTATGTATGTAAGTATGTATTTCTCTCTCACCTCTCCTTTATCCATTCATCTACTTATGGACCTTTAGGTTGTTTCCATATCTTGGCTATTGAACTGTAGTGAACATGGGGCTACATAAGTCTCTTCAAGTTGGTGTTTTCATTTTCTTTGGATAAATACCCAGGGTGGAGTTGCTGGATCATATGGTAGTTCTATTTTTGATTGTTTGCAGAACCTCCGTACTGTTTTTCATATGACTGCCCTCTGGTATTATTATTGTTGTTGTTGTTGTCCTTGCTGGTGTTAAAGGGTGATTGCATGTCGGCCTTCTCAGTGGACCACGTGACCCCGCTGGGAGCCCTAGCAAAAAGAGTGGTAGCGGCAGCTGGTTCCCTCCTTCTCTTTCCCTTTGTTCGCAGGACTCTCTCCTACCAGCCATGGGAGGCTGGGGAACGTGTACCTCTTCGGTGTTCTTGGAGTAGTGCTTGACCAGAATATTGCCGGAAAGCTATGACAAAGGGAGGGAAAAGGGAGGGAGGCAGAGAGAGAGAGAAAAAAAGTCCCCCATGGGCAGCAGTAGCAATCCATTCTGTGTGAGCAGATGGCACTGGAGGAAACAGCAGCTTCCCTTGTACAGATCTGCAGCCAAGATCCTGCCCAGAGAGGCAGCCGACAAGACGCCTGGTACAGCCAGATTCCACACCCGGGATCTTCTGCAATGGGAAGGAGTTCCTTTTTTGTTGCTTTAAAAGTGAAATTCCTCCCTGTCCTCTGAATGGGGCTAGTAGTTGGGTTGTGATAAGGTCACAGGGGAGTTGAGAAAATCTAGAGAGCTTGTAAGATTTGAAGTATGATCCCACCCCTTGGAGCTGAAAGTACCCGGTGTGGTGGATGCCAAGGCAGACTTGCAGAACTTGAGCTTGAGGAGATGGTTAAATGCTCTGGGTCTAAAACTAATCTTTGATTTTGGTAAACCTTGTGGATTACTATTACTTGCCTTTCCCCATTTGTTCCCTTGCCCAGATTCTGTTGCCTTCACCCCAATCTTCTTTTTCTCCTTTGCTGCTTACATAAGGCAGCGTGTGGTCCTTCTCCAGATGTTCATGGTGTGTCTATAAATGCATGTGTTCCTATTCTAGGCCAAGAAAATATTCCCGACGTAGGACATCCAGATTTTTTTTTTGGCTTAATGAAATTCCAGTATCTTTTTCTTTTCACGATTTATTTAAAGTCTTAAAATGAAGTTACTGTACCATTTGATTCTTTGAATCTGTGTGTGTGTGGGGGGGAGGCGGTCACATAATTGACCTGCTAGTGGGATGAGAAGGCTTAAGGGTATTCCTTGTGCTTAGATATTGGATCACCTTCTTTCTCAGTAATGCTAGCCCCTACCCTATCCAGAGTCATGGTTTCTGTCCATGCATATTTTTATCTTGGCTATTACAGAAACACACCCACGGCCAACATATTTCTGGACCCAGGGTACAAAATTAGACTAAGTGAATGCAAATATCCAGTCTGGCTAGAGAGGAAAAAAAGCAAAGAGGCCAAACAGAGCATTGGCCCTTATTCCCAGGCAGATTGTCACGCCCGAGTTCTGGTCCGGACGCCACTCCTCACATCTAGAATGGGCGTAATGATCAGTGCCTTAGCTGCCCATGAAGGCAGGGAGACTCTCAGTCTCTGGGGTCCCTGTCCTCACCTCAGAGGTAGAGTCTTGGTGGTGGAAAGGATCCTGCTGTGGTTTCAGGCGTACTGAGGAGCCAGCCCTCTAAGCCAAAAGCCAGGTACGGGAAATTGAAATTCCACCTCTGGGATGGCAGAGGAAGAGCCCACCTCCCTCGCGCAGATGAGGAAACTTGAGGCCGCGATAAGTGAAGGACATTGATGTGTTCAGTCCTGTGGGCAGAGACTTGGAGGCAAACTTCAGATCAAGACTCCAGATTCCCAGCCTGGTGGTAATTTATCGTAGCCTATTGGCTCTTTGCCTCATTATGAAGCCGTTAACAGTAGTTTTGAAACGGTATTGTCCCTTGATAAAAATGCAGATATCACGAGTAAATAAACTGTATGATCTCACTTATGTGGAATCTAAAAAACACACAAAACAAAACAAAAAAACCTTGAGCTCATAGATATGGAGAACAGATTGGTGGTCAACAGATTGGTGGTCGCCAGAGGCGGGGGCTTTGGGGGATCAAAAGGTACAAACTTCAGTTATAAGAGTCCTGGGATGTCATGTGTAACATGGCGGCTATAATTAATAATACTGTATTACGTATTTGAATGTTGCTAAGAGAATATATCTTAAAAGTTCTCATCATAAGAAAAAACGTTTAGGGACTTCCCTGGCCATCCAGTGGTTAAGACTCCGTGCTTCCACTGCAGGGGGTGTGGGTTCGATCCATTCGTCAGGGAACTAAAATCCCACATGCTGTGTGGTGCAGCCGAAAGAAAAAAAAGAAGTTTGTAACTATGTATGATGACAGATGTTAACTAGACTGATGGTGGTGATCATTTCAAAATATATGTGAACATCAAATCATTATGTTGTAGGCCTGAAACCGATGTAATGTTATATGTGAGTCATATCTCGATAGAAAAAAAGAAATCACATTACAAATTCTTTCATTTTAATCTCAGAATTAGTGGTAAAGAGATAAACATTTGTACTTTACATAAATTTGGGCTCAAATCTAAAAAGAAAAAGAAATTTTTTTACTGTTAACATCCTTTTGATGTAGGGAGTAATTGATTATATAGATCACGGATTTAAATAATTTTTTGCTGCAATTTCCTTTGGTTAAAACACAAATAATAATTGACCCCATGATGAGCTAAATTTTTTACCCTGAGATTGAATGGCAGAGGAAAGGTTTTGAAGACAGGTGTAGTTCATGTGAAATCAGGAGAGAGATGTGGTCAGTGACCTGAACCTGTTGGGCATCTTAGTCTGATGATGTCCAAAGGAACAAAGAACAAATAGGATTAGTCTTTATAGTTTCAAGATTTTGCATTATTTTACAATAAATAAGTTATAAATTTATCTCAGGTCCCTTCTTTTTAAATTTTATTTATTTTATTTTATTATTATTATAGTTTTTTTTGGCTGCTTTGGGTCTTCGTTGCGGCTCAGGGGCTTCTCTTTAGCTGCGGCGTGCGGGTGTTCTCTCTCTAGTTGCGGCACGTGGGCTCTGTAGTTTGTGGCACGCGGGCTCGCTTGTTGAGGCGTGCGAGCTCAGTAGTTGTGGTGCGTGGGCTTAGTTGCCCCGTGTCACGTGGGATCTTAGTTCCCCGACCAGGGATCGAACCTGCATCCCCTGCATTGGAAGGCAGATTCTTTACCGCTGGACCACCAGGGAAGTCCCCGAGCGTACACTTTTTTTTTTTTTTTTTTTTTTTGCGCGGTACGCGGGCCTCTCACTGTTGTGGCCTCTCCCGTTGCGCAGCACAGGCTCCGGACGTGCAGGCTTAGCGGCCATGGCTCACGGGCCCAGCCGCTCCGCGGCATGTGGGATCCTCCCGGACTGGGGCACGAATCCGTGTCCCCTGCATCGGCAGGTGGACTCTCAACCACTGTGCCACCAGGGAAGCCCCCGAGCATACACTTTTTAATAATTATGTTCATGAGTCTGTCCCCACTCCTCATTCTTGGAGGTGTTCTTACATTTGTATCTCTTGTGCCTTGCGTGTGGTAGATGCACAGAATATTTTGGTTAGATAAGTGGCACGTTCCTGGGGAAGAGAGTTTTCACCTGTGGCTCTGAGTAATTGGAGTGACTCGCGTACACTAGGGATAAAGTGGGAGGTCTCTGGTAGGGTGCTGGCAGGGTCATTGCACAGCTGGTTGGAGGCCCATGCCACAAAACACCCTTGTCATGGTTGTCCTTACGCTGGAACTTTCTGGGCTAGTTACTGAAAAAAGTATTTGACAAAGAAAGACACAAGACAGATATATTCAAATCAAATAAAAAGACCTCACTTGCCTTTGCTTAAAGTATTAATAGTAGTTGAGGTTTGGTTTCAAGAGACTTCCATTCCAGTAGTGGATTTTACCTGACTAAAGTTGATTATCTTTCTTAATCTCCACCTTTGTTAAAACAGATCTTTTTGTCTCCAGTGTCAAGAGATTAAGGGATCCTGGTTGACTTTCTGTTAACTCTGGACTAGGATTTTAGGGATAACTCTTCAGTGGTCAAAGGTGAATTAGCTGGCAGGTTGAATATTGGACCAAATACCCTCATTTAGTTTGTGACCAATAGCCTCTTTCTGTTTCAAAATATATTTATACAGAATTTTATTGACAACGTAAGAGCTTGTATAACTTAATGTGATAATTACCGACTATTTAATTTTTTTAGCTGACAGAGTAAAATTCCATAAAATTTTGCTATTGAAAGCTTTCTGTGGCTGGCATCTGATCCCCGTGTTTAGGTTCTGAGCTCTGGGACAGGCCTCCTCTGAGGTTGGCACAGGGCCTGGCCCATGGTAGATGCTGAATAAATATTAACTGAGTGAGTATTAAGTGGATTCAGAGAGTATTTAAACCATGAAACCAACCACATCCCATATTCTCCAGTTTCCCCTGAGTGAAGTGTTTACCATCTCCCCCCACCGCCCCATTCCAGTAATCTGCCTTTCACATATTGGACCTTTATGCATTTATTTCTTTTTGGAAGTCATTCAGTCTCTGGAATGTTTGAGCTGGCAGTTGTGAATATTTAGGGCGGCTATAGAATGGATTTTGTGTCACCTACTTATCTGCGAGTGTCTTCTCATGGTTTTTCTAAAGAAATGTTATTTGCTTAGTGGCTCTCCTAGTTATTTAGACAAAGGTATTTTTTTTTCTTTTCTTTCTTTTTTATAAATTTATTTTATATTTGGGTCTTTGTTGCTGCGTGCAGGCTTTCTCTAGTTGCGGCGAGCGGGGGCTACTCTTCGTTATGGGCTTCTCACTGTGGTGGCTTCTCTTGTTGCGGAGCACGGGCTCTAGGCACGTGGGCTTCAGTAGTTGTGGCACGTGGGCTCAGTAGTTGTGGCACGCGGGCTCAGTAGTTGTGGCTCGTGTGCTCTAGAGCACAGGCTCAGTAGTTGTGGTGCATGGGCTTAGTTGCTCTGTGGCCTGTGGGATCTTCCTGGGCCGGGGATCAAACCCGTGTCCCCTGCATTGGCAGGTGGATTCTTAACCATTGCACCACCAGGGAAGTCCCGGTGTTTTCTTTGTAATCAAGATAATTCAAATCGTGTGCCCAAAATCTTCCCCTTTTAGCAGTGGACAGTGTTTTGCCATATTTGCTGCCCAGAATACAATGATCTATGTCAGTCTGTTAAGGCGAATATGGACAACTTTAATGTGAAAGAACTGAGGTCAATAAAAATATCTTCCATAGCCTGGAAGCCTGAGTTTTGGAGAAATGACCTATTTAATAGGTACTTAAGTTCTGTGTTATCTTAAATTTTTCTATTTGGTGTTATTTTAAATATACAACTTAATAGGTAGTGTTAAATTCTGAAAACTTATATGTTGTCTGATCTGGCTAGAAATTGAAAATATATATTTCTCAAGGTAACCAAGGTCATGTCTATTTTAATTTATATTTAGTAGTAATTAAATGGAATAGGTTTTTAAGATGCATTGCTACAAAATTTATATTTTAAAAGAGGTGTATTTTCTTCTAATACATTTAACATTGACAATGGTAATATATATCTATACATACACGTACATACATAATTTTATAATACATACCATTTTGTCATCTGACACTTTCCATTTCTGAAGAAAGTTTTTCCAAATGTGGCCTTAATCTCTGGTGTTCTGGTCAATCTCATAAACAGATGATTAGTTTTATTTTTATTTTTTAGTTGTTGTGACACTTAAGATATGCAAAGCTGTTGGCCTTTATTTGAATTACTCTTAATTTATTAAGTTTATTTTTGAAACCTTCCTGGTCGTTTATGGTTTATTATTTTAGTGAGTGTGTGTGTGTGTGTGTGCGCGTGCACATACGTGTACACACTAAGGATGCAAAACTAGTGTAAGACAACGTATGTGTAGGTACAGCCTTTCTTTGGAATACTGCTTGAGGAATTGGAGCAGGTATGTGTTTTATCCAAACATGCTGGCATTAGCGTTTAATGATACTGCTTTCTCCTCCAAGCAAACTGACAAGGGCAGATGAAGGTCCTGTTTTCTGGAATGGGCTTGTCTTCTAACTAGTGTTTTATTTCAGATTGCTGCTATAGTGAAGTCTTCATTCAGGTGTAGATATGTTAAGGCCACTTTGCTCTGGCTGCTCTTGGCTTTTCCTGGTTTTTAGGGGGGGTGGGGTGTGGAGTGAGAGACATGGAGCAAGTTTGATTTTGTATCAGATTAGAGGGCATGCTGTCTGTCCTGCTCCAGAGAAGAGCCCGGGCTGCCAAAAATGGGAAAGGATGCTGCTTAGATCTTTCTCTTCACTAGTAAATTGGATTAAGATGGTTCTGGAAGTCTTCCACAGGGTTATTTTGAACTTGGAGTTGCACAGTCTCCGTTGGGTTAGCTCAAGGTACTCTCAAGGGCCAGAAGGTCTTCTGATGTTACCTCTGCTTTGGACCAGGCCTGTTTGCGCTTGGATTATTGTCACAGCCTCCTTGGCTTTCACCATGCCAACCCTGTCCAAATTTCACATCGCCGTGGGCATTGGCTTGTGTAGTCACACAAGGCCCTGCGCTTAGTGTAATGCTCTGCTGTTGCCATCTAGAAATTTTTAGTTTTTGAACAAGGAGGCTCCATATTTTCATTTTGCGCTGGGCCCTGCAAGTTAAATAGTTGGCTTTAGCTGTGGGAATGGCATTTCTGGAACTACCCATTTTTCCTTTAGTCCCTCGAAGCCCAGACTCCTTAACCTACCTGTCTAGCTCTCTCTCATGGCGTGGTTTTGTCAGATGTCACTAATTGAAGTTCCTCGAAGTATGCCAAGCAGCCCCATGCCTCTGCAACGTTGGGTCCTGGTGTTTCCTTCTCCCCAGTTTTCCCTCCCTGACCTCATTCATTGCTATTCATAGTTTGAAAGGCTGAGGAAATAAGACTGAGCTATGAAACCCTACATGGCCGTCTCACCTAGTTAGTACTGATCACACTTCGTCTATATTTCCCTTGAAAAGGTTGATACCTGGCAAAGTTGAGCTATCTATGATCTTGGGGAAATGCTTCTGTAATAACTGTATAGGAAGATCACATTGATTTTTGCCAGGGGAAAAGAATTCTCTGTAATCTTCAGTATTCATTCATTCATGCAACAAAATTTTATGGAGTTATCTATACATGCCAGATTATATTCTAAGCACTGAGGATATGGCAGTGAGGAAAGTAGTATTATTTTTTCAATGAACTAATAGCAATATTCTGATGGGGGAGGACAGAAAGTGAATTCACAAATACATCAATATACAATATGTAAAGTCTGTAGTTCTAGAAAATAATGCACAGTAGGATAAGAGAGTAGAGGGTGATAGGGGTGTGTGTTTGTGCTTGTGCTGCTGAGATAGGGTGGGAAGCCCTTTTTTTTTTTTTTTCGCTGTACGCGGGCCTCTCACTGTTGTGGCCTCTCCCGTTGCGGAGCACAGGCTCCGGACGCGCAGGCTCAGCGGCCATGGCTCACGGGCCCAGCCGCTCCGCGGCATGTGGGATCCTCCCAGACCGGGGCACGAACCCGTGTCCCCTACATTGGCAGGCGGACTCTTAACCACTGTGCCACCAGGGAAGCCCCAAGAAGCCCATTTTGAGGTGATACTTAATCAGAGATCTGGATGCAATGAGGGCTTGACCCATGTGAAATTCTGGAGGACAGAGCGTTCCCTGCGGAGGAAAGAACAAATGCAAAGGTCCTGGCGAGGGCACATGCTTATGATCTTCAGGAAAGTGCAAGGAGGCTGTTGTGTCTGGAATAGGATGGGCAATGAGGAGAGAAGTAGGAGATGGGGTCAGAGAACTAGGGCCTAATCACACAGGGCCTTGGAGACCAAGGTGAGGACTTGGCTTATACTTTCAATGAGATGGGAAGTCATTGGAGGGTTATGATGGGCTTGCATTTTAAAAGGATCACTCTAGCTGCTGTACTTATTGCAAAGGAGCCATCTCGCATGCTACTGACAAGCCAGGTAAGCTAAGAATTGAGAATTGGCTGTTAAGGTAGTCTAATTATTTATTCTTTTGGTTGACTGATACGTGGAACACCCCAGAAGCAATCTTTTGATTTTGTAGATGGTCAATGATTGGTATGGGTAAAGGACCCACTTTGATCTTAGCTATGAGACGGTTTATCAGTCTGTTGGTTCTCTGACCAATTGTCTCCTCTTCACTCTATAAAGATTTCTAAATTAGGTTTTGGAGTGTATCTAGCTGCTGCCTTCCTTTGGCTCAGCTTTCTGAGAAGCCATGCACTCCTGTTAACTACCAGGGTGGTCCAGGGCCATCGCTGCCCTTCTCTCTCCTCACAACGACATAGCCTGTTCTGCAGCATCCCCACAGCTTGCTCAAATTTGTTGACCAATTGTTACTGTTGCACTATTATGTTTTGATCAGTTGTCTTGGATATGAGAGACACTGTGGAAGTAGAATTTCAAAATCTTCATGTTCAGTTAGATATAAAAGAATGGGGAAAATCAAGAAAATCAAGACAACTGTGCTTAACCTTAGGTGACATCCCCTTATTCATGGGGAATAGGTTCCAAGGCCCCCAGTTGATGCCTGAAACTACAGAGAGTACTGAACCCTATATATATACATATATATATGTATATATATATATAGTATGTTTTTTCTCTATACATACATACCTAGGATAAAGTAATTTCGATAAAGTAATTTTATGGTAAAGTAATTTATAAATTAGGTAAAGTAAGAGATTAACAACAATAATTAATAAAATAGAACAAATTACCAAAATGTTCATTGCAGCTCTATTTACAATAGCCCAGAGATGGAAACAACCTAAGTGCCCATCATCGGATGAATGGATAAAGAAGATGTGGCACATATATACAATGGAATATTACTCAGCCATAGAAAGAAATGAAATTGAGCTATTTGTAATGAGGTGGATAGACCTAGAGTCTGTCATACAGAGTGAAGTAAGTCAGAAAGAGAAAGACAAATACCGTATGCTAAGACATATATATGGAATTTAAGAAAAAAAAATGTCATGAAGAACCTAGGGGTAAGACAGGAATAAAGACACAGACCTACTAGAGAACGGACTTGAGGATATGGGGAAGGGGAAGGGTGAGCTGTGACAAAGCGAGAGAGAGGCATGGACATATATACACTACCAAACGTAAGGTAGATAGCTAGTGGGAAGCAGCCGCATAGCACAGGGAGATCAGCTTGGTGCTTTGTGACCACCTGTGGGGGTGGGATAGGGAGGGTGGGAGGGAGGGAGACGCAAGAGGGAAAAGATATGGGAACATATGTATATGTATAACTGATTCACTTTGTTATAAAGCAGAAACTAACCCACCATTGTAAAGCAATTATACCCCAATAAAGATGTTAAAAAAATAAATAAATAAAAAATAAAATAGAACAATTATAACAATATACTGTACTAAAAGTTACGTGAATGTGGTCTCAGAGTATCTTATTGTACAAATTTAATGCATTTTTCATCTTAACTAAGCCCTTATCATGCACTGTGTTCATAACTTCCGCAGTTTGAGGTTCAGCAGCAAAACTGGCATGAATTTCTTTTTCCTTCTTCGCAATTTCACGGATAGATTTGTTCTTACCATATACCTTAGCAGCCTCAGCATACAATGTTTTTCGTTCCTCCTTAAGTCGAACTTTTACCTTTTCACTTAAACGAAGCACTTTACAGCTTCTCTTTAGCACACCCAAATGGCCAACATCACTCTTCTTGCACTTTGTGTCATTATTATGTAAAATATGGTCACTTGAAGGTACTGAGACAGTTGATCTGATAACCAAGACAGCTACTAAGTGACTAACAGGTGGGATACTCCGGACCAAGGGATGATTCACATCCCAGGCTGTATGGAGTAGGACGGCAAGAGATTTCATCATGCTGCTCAGAACGGCACCCGATTTAAAACTTACGAGTTGCTTATTTCTGGAATTTTCCATTTAATATTTTCAGACCGTGGTTGACCTCGGGTAACTGAATCCAATAAAACTGCGGATAATGGAGGACTCCATTACTGAGGAGGCAGGAAACACTAGGTTAAGAGCAGAGTGGGAGGGGAATGTTGAGTTTGTACAGGATACGTGTCAGAGGTGTCAGTGGAAGCCATGTAGGAGAGTCAGGAGATAATCAGAGGCCTTAGACGTATCATTTTTGATACTGTTCTCCATTAAATTACTGAATTCAGATATATCCTAATACCATAAATCCTCCATCTGAAGGGACCTAAAACATGAATTAAGCCCAATCCCCAATCCAGTTTTCAAAATCTCTCTATAATATCCCTTCCTGGGCAGTCTCCATTCAAACATTTCCTTAGACAACTTTTCCTGTCCATTTATAATTCCTACTACTAGTCCTAATTCTAAGCCCTGAGGATTAAATAAATTAATGCCTTTTCCATGGGCCAAGTATCAGGTTATGGGTAAGTTGTTGTCATGGCCTTCTCTGGTTCTTCTCTTTTCCAAACAAGACAATTCCTACTCATTACTGTTTCCTCATGGGATATTTGGAGGCAGTTCACGTCTTGGTCTCTCACCTTGGAAGATGTGTATTTGTTGTTTATATGTACCTTAAAGTTTGGTGGATGAGACTAAGAACAGGGCTCTGGGGCTGGCCTGACCATTGCAGAGCAAACACCAAGCTTGTCAGTTACTCTGAGCGTTCTGTCTGACAGTGATTTTTCAGATATAAAACATATATACCTTACAGGTATTACTGAAGAGAACTGAAAGCATGCATTCACACAAAAACTTGTACACTGCAGCATTATTCAGAATATCCAAAGAGTGAAAAGAAATATGATATGTCCATACAATGGAATCATAATATTAAGCCATGAAAATGAATGAAGTACTGTAGGTGGTACAACATGGATGCATCTTGAAAACATTATGCTAAGTAAAGGAACCAGACACAAAAAACCACATCGTGTGCTTCCATTTATGTGAAATGTGCAGAGTAGGCAAATCTATAGACAAAAAGTGGATTAGTAGAAGCCAGGGCCTAGAGGGAGGAGGAAATGGGGAATGACTGCTAATAGATACAAGGTTTCTTTCTGGGGTCATATAAATGTTCTGAAATTCGGTAGTGGTGATGGTTACACAACGCTGAGGAGGCATTAAAAAACCACTGAATTGTACACTTTAAGATGGTGAATGTTGTGGTGTGTGAATTGTATCTCAGTAAAGCTGTCATTAAAAAATATGGGTATTACCTCCTGTCTAAAGTTGAGGATCTTAGGAATCAATGAAATAACACGTATAAGTGCCTGGGATAATATGTACTCTCGGTTAAGATTGTTACTGTTGCGCTTAAGGAAAGTAATACTGCTTAGAGATCAGTAACTGCAACTTTTAGTCACTGTTACATTTGTCGAATATTACCTGTTAAATCGTATGCAGTCAACAAATCCTTGTTGAATGAATGTGTTTTGTTCACATTCATGTTTAGCCACATATATGTTCTGTTTCTTGCACGTTACCGAATCCACATCATTGGGCCTAATTTTGAGATCCTTGTCCAGTGATGGGAACTCTTCACCGCCCACGTTTCAGTGTTGAAGTCAGAGTTGGGAGTATAGGCTCAGTCTGGGGAAGGAAGGGCTCTGCCTTAAATTCTAGGTGAAGGTGGAGGCTAAATGATTCTTGAGCTTTTTTACCTAGTAATATAATTCTGCTATATGTTTTTATAAGAACTTAATTGGCCTGTCAAGAATGTGTTTCTTAATGGTTCATTATCAGATCCCTGGAGAGCAGAGGACTTCATCTTGGTTAAAAAAAGAAATTCAGTTCCTAGAAATTTAGCAGATTTAAACTGCTAATTTGTTCTCCTGAACCCAACTTACAATTTCCACATATAAGAAATTGTTATTTTAAATTATGATATGAGCATTTTTTTCTTTGAAAAAAATTTTAAAATTCACATCTTTTTATGAACTTGGCATTCCACTAATAACACTGCGTTGCTTCTACAACTGCGTCAGCAAGGTGCCATCTGCTTATCCTGAGGCTCATGAAAAGAAATAAACCGGTTGATGTTTGTGTCATCCAGCATTCTTTCTAGAAGAGCAGTGGAAAATTTTTCCTTTGGTCTCTAAGGAGTGGTTGTGCCTCTCAGCTTCCCCGTGCCATCAGGGAGGAATGAGAAAGAAGGCAAAACTGTCAGAAAAGAGTTTGTAAGTTTTTTTTTTTTGAAGCTTCTTTTTTGAGAGTGTCTTTTTCCTGTCTTTAATAGAAGTTGGTGATATGGCAAAGCAGTACATAGAGAAAAGTCTTTTGGTTCCAGATCACGTGATCACACGCCTCATGCTGTCAGAGCTGGAGAACAGGCGCAGCCAGCACTGGCTACTGGATGGTGAGTTGAACGTGTGGGTCCGCTGGACCTCTGCCAATAGTGGGTCGTTGTCTCCTTGCACACTCCCGTATTTCTTACAGGTTGCAAAATGCCCTTTTCCCCTAAACGTTCAGTCATCTATTTAGACATATTCCAGTTTGGCAACGTGATAGAAACCTCACGTGGTGAAACCTTTTAATTCCTCTGTCTGCAGACCACCATCCCTAGAGCCGTCAGCTTGAAGCAAACCTTCACTGAATTCCTGTTATTGTTCCAGTTTTGATCGTGCCTTTGTTTCCATGACTAAGTTGTCATAAGTATGACTCATCTTAAATCAGAAGTTCTTTCATTCAAAATAGGCCACATAAATTAAAAGCATTAGTTATCATTTTTTACCTGTCAGATTAAAAAAGATAGAAAATCTGAAAACCATAAGAGTATAGGAAGTAAGTATTCTTGAGAGGATAAAATGGGCAACCTTTGGAGGGCAGTTTAGCAGTCTTTATATTTTTTGATTCAGCAATTCCCTGCTTGATTTCTTGCCTAAAGATGTATGTTAAAGGATGTTTGTTTTCAGTGTTATTTGTAAATAGCAAGACACTGGTAACAACCTATCTATCTATCATAGGGTTGCCTTAAATTTTGGTATGTCCATTAACCAAATAATCTGTACCTCTGTGTTGATATGGATAGAGCTCTAAGGTAAACTGCTGAGTGAAAAAAGCTAGTTGCAGTATAGTTAATATCATATTACTATTATCTCCATAAAAATGGAGTGACAGTATAATATTACTATATATACTTACAAACACATACATAAGCTGTCTTTGGAAGGTTATAAAAAACTGATACTAGTGGTTGGCTCTGGGTAAAGATTAGGGTTGGGAGAGAGATTTACCTTTCACTGTATATACCCATTCCTATTGTTTGATTTTTAATATTTAAATGATACATAGGCCTGATTTTTTTAAAAAAACTCAGACAAATATCATGTGATACCACTTATATGTAGGACTAAAAAAATGATACAAAATCAACTTACTTACAAAACAGAAATAGACCCACAGACATAGAAAACAAACTTATGGTTACCAAAGGGGATAGCAGTGGGGAGGAGATAAATTAGGAGTTTGGGATTAACATATACACACTACTATATGTAAAATACGTAAACAACGTGGACCTACTGTATAGCACAGAGAACTATATTCAGTATCTTGTATTAACCTATAATGGAAAAGAATATGAAAAAGTATATATATTCAATTATACATATAACTGAATCACTTTGCTGTATACTTGAAACTAACACAACATTGTAAATTAACTATACTTCAATTTTATAAAAATGGTTAAAAAAAACTCAGTCACTCCTATGGTACTTAACCCAGGAAGATGCATACAGATGCTCACACACACAATACTGCACAGTTTTGTACTCGAGGAAGCTGGAATTAAGAATCATCTACTTTTAAGTGTTACCAGTATAAATCTTTTCATTTATTAAAGGGAAAAAATGGACTGGATGGATTATTTGTCTTACTCTTTAATAGCAGGATTCCTTGGCAATGAAAATAAGAACTTGGTGAATATACTGCTTTCTAGGTACAGAAAGGGTAGTGAGATTTATATATAAGAAACTTCTTTCCATTGCAGGGTAGTTTTCCTTCAGTTCACACAATGCTCTTTTTCCTATCTCAGCAAGTTGCAACAGCTGAAACTTTGATGTTTGCCAGCCACAGAGAAGCCAGAGTGAATTGTCCTACATTTTAACTATCAGATTGCCTATATTTCTCCTAACGTCTGGAGCCGTAAATCTCCATAATGACCAACTTGTGGTAGAGTATTTATTCTATATTGGTGTTTCTCAAAGTGTATAGTGTGCAGTGTTAGTAATGGCTAGACAAAAAACAGACTTTGTAGTTAAATGTGTTTAGAAAATGTCAATTTAGAGCTTCCCTGGTGGCGCAGTGGTTGAGAGTCTGCCTGCCGATGCAGGGGACACGGGTTCGTGCCCCGGTCCGGGAAGATCCCACATGCCGCGGGGCGGCTGGGCCCGTGAGCCATGGCTGCTGAGCCTGCGCGTCCGGAGCCTGTGCTCTGCAACGGGAGAGGCCACAAGAGTGAGAGGCCCGCGTACCGCCAAAAAAAAAAAAAAAAAAAAGAAAATGTCAATTTAAATGTTAAATGTTGCTTGAATTTACTGAGCACTTACTGTATGCCAGGTATTGTTCTGAACATTTGATATTTATTATCTCATTCAATTCCTACAATATCAAGGTAGAGACTGTTATTTCCATTTATTGATGAGAAAACAGAAGCAAAGGAAGGTTCACTTGCCTATCCAAAGTTAGTAAGTCCAAAGTTAACCAATTTCTTAGGACTTTAATGAACCTTTAATATGATAATGTGATTTAACTCTTCATAGAAGGAAATGTCACGAGACGTTCTGAATGTATATGATCATAGAATCTCCTACCCTACCTATAACCTCTGGGATTTGTTCTATGGTCCATTCTTTGTGAACTATACTATTCAACATTTATTCTTCACTTTGGAGGTGTTCTGAAAAGTTGACTATAGAGTAGATCATGTCTTTCTAGAATGCCTTCCATTTAAAAAAATCAGGACCTATGTTCTCATGGGACTGAGACTGAACTGAAAACTTTTGTCAAGAGAAAGGCTATAATGGCCCGTGGAAGGCATGTGTTTATCAGGCAGTAATGAATAAAGCTCCTACTGTGTGTCAGGCACTATCAGGTGCTGTTGATAAAATGACAAGACACTTTCTGTATTCTTACGGGACTTATATTACAGTAGGGGAGTCAGGTGTGTAAAAAATTGACAGTATAATAAAATCATATACATGTGGTACACTGAAGACACAAAGGAGAAAGTTGTCGGTTCTATTGGTGGGAGGCAGGAGTGGAACAACTTTATGGAAAAAGAGATGACTAGAGACATGTCCTGCAGGTTGACTAATGGGGGTTGGGAAGAAGGATTTTTTCAGCAGAGGCGCAATGTGAACTGGGTAAGAGAGGAATGACTTAGCCTAGTGTTTTCCTGGGCCTGCAAACAGAGAGACAGGGGAAATCCTGGGGTGATGGACTTTGATTCTATGCAGAGATGGTAGAACTGGAAATTTTTGGCTATAGGGACCACTGAAGAGTTAAAAAGGGGAATAACATAATCGGATGTATTTGTGTTTCAGAAAGACTATTCTGTTAGCAGCAGAGCTATTAGATGCTGGGGTAGGGGAGGAGGTGGTGACTAGAAGCTGAGTAAGAGATTGTTGGCACAATTGGGCCAAGAGATGCTGAAGGCCTGAATTTAAGCACCAGCAGTGAGATGGCGAGGAGGCACCATTCCTGAAAGACTGCATTGAGGAGGAAGAATTGACAGGAGTGTGACTGATGTTAGGCACTGTAGCCCTGGGGTTTTCTTTGATCGCCTTCCCAGCTTTTGGAGTTTCTTGGCTGTCATCACCTTCCCTACACTTCTCCAGCTATGGTAATTGCTCCAGACTCTGAATATTTAACTCAAAAAAGTTAATCTCCCACTACTTCTTCTTATGTGGGTGTTCGCCGGGACTGATAAACTTTAGCTCTGCCACCACCTAACAGTAATTTCTCTAGTTTAAATTCTTTAATTGTAAGGCTTCTCACCTTATAAAATAAACTTGTGTAGTTTTAAGTGAACTTAACTGTTTTACAAAAAGGATCATCTATGTTAAACTCCTTTGGGAAGGTGGTTAGTATAATAACCACTGATCCCAGTTAGAACCAGACTACCCCCTTTGAATTCCAGCTCTGCCATTGTCAGTGCCCTTGGGCAAGTTACCCGTAGGTCTCTGCGTTGTTTTCCTCATGGAAAACAGAGATTACAAAAAGGATGAAGTAAGTGAATGTCCAGAAAGTGCTTATATTTGCCATATAGTAAGTGCTATATGAGATTTTGTGACTTGTTGTACATAAGGTCCAGGTCATGAATTTTTGTTTTTAGGTTACTACATGAAGTGTTAAGTTCAAAAATAGTTTAAAAAGTATTCAGCCATGTGAAGTTGGAAAAGTCAGCTTCAGTTGTGAAATGTTTTATGTATCTTTTCACTGCTTTGTTTTGCTATGACTTCCTCTCGGTGAGTAACTGAAGTTCTTTTACCTCAAAGGCCTGTTTTTAGTAAAGGACGTCAGTCTCCTAACTGATTTAGTTTGTATCTTTCTAAACACATCTGGTCATGGTTTCGGTTGTGATTTTTCTTTAAAGCTCTGGAATAAATCCATTTGGCAAAGTGAGGACCATCAAGAATGCTAAGTTCTGTGTTCAGTTTGAAACTCCTTATGTTCCAGGGCACGTGTTCTGCGGAGGACGTGCCTATGGAGCGTGCTAAAGGTGATTGCATGTGGAAAGGTCAAGAAAAGAATTCTGGATGATAGATGATTCATCGTCTTGGTCCATATGGCTGTAAACAGGCATCCTGCAAATGGTGGGTGGAAACACGTAGCATGGATGCAAACCAAGGGGACGCCAGGGGTAGCAGTGGATGGGCTTGGTGAGTGCTCTGTGGTTTGGTCAGCTATGTCCTTGCTAAAAACAGTTCAGCACCGCCTTGCCTTCACAGTGTGCTTTTTAGTTGGATAAGAAACACTCTTTTATGTGTTAATATGTGTATATAAGTGTGGTTTTTCCCCTCTTTTTTTCTTTCTTTAATTTCTTTAGACGTTTAATGTGTGAGAGCGGTTTTCTGAAAATAATTTTAATTTTTAAGACAAATATTCAACCAGAGGAATGTCATGCACAAGCCTTCTAATTTTGCTATGATGGTTTTGGTTTTTTTTTTTTTTTTTTAAAGAGGGTGTTTACTGCTTACTAGGTGATCTTAAGGTGAAGTAACTAGGGAACAATAACCAGCTCTTATAAATAACCAGCTCAAATACAAATTCTTCACTTTTTAAAAAGCAGCTGGCAGTGAGATGGGGCCCGTAGGGAGGTGTGTTAGGTAGTAGATTTTTTTTTTGTTTCTAAACTTGGTTGCCGAAACCTGTGCATTTAAACAGTAACCTGCAAGTTCTCAGGCTCAGTCCCAATTTATCTCAAGATGTCACAGAATTGTCTGCCAGGTGACTTTAGGTGTCATCTAAATATTTAAATTTGTTGTCAAAGTTAGGTTTGACAGAAAGCAATCAAATTTTGGAATTATAAGTGGAATATAATTTAAGCCTTTCATTGGAGATAAAGATAACTTTACAAGGAGAGTCATCATTCAGTCCATGGTTGTATATTCCATTTGATTCATTCTGAGCACTAGCTGGTGCCTTCTGTGGGTAATTCTGGGATTTATTTATTTATTTTTAGCACAAGTCAGAGCCACTTCAGGGTGTGCCGTGTTTGTATGTGTTTGTTTTCCCTGAGAGGTGAATGATCTCAGACCTAAGATATTCCGGGATACATGCTCGTTCAGAGCCCTTGGTATCCAAGTAGAAGGTGGATGCTGGGAAACCAGACTACAGATGGTGGAGCTACAGTATCTTGTCCTGATTTTGCAAATGTGTTTTACCATACTGGACTGTACATAACTGCTCTGACCTTATCCCCTTCATATTTTTCTTTCTGAATCAGACCTCTGAATGGTTTTACATCCCACTGGGCAACATATGCCTACAGAAAAAAAAGCTGACAATCCCGTGTCTTCTGAATCACATCTTTTAAGAAATGCCAAGGGCAATTTTTTTCTGTTGCCCTTGTGAATGTAGGATATGTTTCAAAAATAAAATGTATAATAGGTTTGTTTGGAAGGTCACGGAAGATATTCTCTTTGGAAAAAAAGAATCAGGCTTTCTTCTCGTGTGTGTGTGTGTGTGTGTGCACGTGCGTGTGTGCATTTAAGAGGGTGATAGATTATTTTACTCATTTACCTTCAGATGTGTTTTTTTTTATTGAAGTATAGTTGATTTACAATCTCAGCTGTACAGTAACGTGACTCAGTTATACACATATAGACATTCTTTTTTTATATTCTTTTCCATTATGGTTTATCACAGGGTATTAAATTTAGTTCTCTGTTACACAGTAAGAGTACCTTCAGATGTTTAGTCCTGAAAAATATTGTCAGATAACATTTGTATCTTCGATCACTGTTAAGGCAATATGTATACTGTCATACCTTGGACAGAAGGTTTGAAGCAATTGGAGTGACTGCTAAAGAATGGAGAGTCATAGACTTGATGGAACTTTATTGGGTACAGTGGCAGTGTTCATGCCTGCTAAGCACGGACTGAACAATTGTAATCTTTGGTGCCTCACCAGGCTCATCCTTCTTGACGCGCTCATATGTATAGGAATGAATATGAAAATGAAAAAGATATGTATATGTACAGATACCAATACAGATATTAGAACTTAGCATTTCAATAATAAACTGCTGAGAAATTTAACAGAATTTAACAGAATGTTAAGTCTTTGTGAGGGTCATCTTTGGTTTAAATCACAGTATAAGAACTTTTTTTTTTTGACTTTTTATTGTATATTGGAGTATAGTTGATTAACAATATGTTAGTTTCAGGTGTACAGCAAAGTGATTCAGTTATACATATAGATGTATCTATTCTCTTTCAAATTCTTTTCCCATTTAGGTTATTACATGATATTGAGCAGAGTTCCTTGTGCTGTACAGTAGGTTCTTGTTGGTTATCCATTTAAAATATAGCAGTGTGTAGCCACAGCAATCAGAGAAGAAAAGGAAATAAAAGGAATCCATATCGGAAAAGAAGAAGTAAAGCTGTCACTGTTTGCAGATGACATGATACTATACATAGAGAATCCTAAAGATGCTGCCAGAAAACTACTAGAGCTAATCAATGAATTTGGTAAAGTAGCAGGGTACAAAATTAATGCACAGAAATCTCTGGCATTCCTATACACTAATGATGAAAAATCTGAAAGTGAAATCAAGAAAACATTCCCATTTACCATTGCAACAAAAAGAATAAAATATCTAGGAATAAACCTACCTAAGGAGACAAAAGACCTGTATGCAGAAAATTATAAGACACTGATGAAAGAAATTAAAGCTGATACAAATAGATGGAGAGATATACCATGTTCTTGGATTGGAAGAATCAACATTGTGAAAATGACTCTACTACCCAAAGCAATCTACAGATTCAATGCAATCCCTGTCAAACTACCACTGGCATTTTTCACAGAACTAGAACAAAAAATTTCACAATTTGTATGGAAACACAGAAGACCCCGAATAGCCAAAGCAATCTTGAGAACGAAAAACGGAGCTGGAGGAATCAGGCTCCCTGACTTCAGACTATATTACAAAGCTACAGTAATCAAGACAGTATGGTACTGGCACAAAAACAGAAAGATAGATCAATGGAACAGGATAGAAAGCCCAGAGATAAACCCACGGACATATGGTCACCTTATCTTTGATAAAGGAGGCAGGAATGTACAGTGGAGAAAGGACAGCCTCTTCAATAAATGGTGCTGGGAAAACTGGACAGGTACATGTAAAAGTATGAGATTAGAATACTCCCTAACACCATACACAAAAATAAGCTCAAAATTGATTAAAGACCTAAATATAAGGCCAGAAACTATCAAACTCTTAGAGGAAAACATAGGCAGAACACTCTATGACATAAATCACAGCAAGATCCTTTTTGACCCACCTCCTAGAGAAATAGAAATAAAAACAAAAATACACAAATGGGACCTAATGAAACTTCAAAGCTTTTGCACAGCAAAGGAAACCATAAACAAGACGAAAAGACAACCCTCAGAATGGGAGAAAATATTTGCAAATGAAGCAACTGACAAAGGATTAATCTCCAAAATTTATAAGCAGCTCATGCAGTTCAATAACAAAAAAAACAAACAACCCAATCCAAAAATGGGCAGAAGACCTAAATAGACATTTCTCCAAAGAAGATATACAGACTGCCAACAAACACATGAAAGAATGCTCAACATCATTAATCATTAGAGAAATGCAAATCAAAACTACAATGAGATATCATCTCACACCAGTCAGAATGGCCATCATCAAAAAATCTAGAAACAATAAATGCTGGAGAGGGTGTGGAGAAAAGGGAACACTCTTGCACTGCTGGTGGGAATGTGAATTGGTACAGCCACTATGGAGAACAGTATGGAGGTTCCTTAAAAAACTACAAATAGAACTACCATATGACCCAGCAATCCCACTACTGGGCATATACCCTGAGAAAAGCATAATTCAGAAAGAGCCATGTACCAAAATGTTCACTGCAGCCCGGAGATGGAAACAACCTAAGTGTCCATCATCGGATGAATGGATAAAGAAGATGTGGCACATATATACAATGGAATATTACTCAGCCATAGAAAGAAACGAAATTGAGCTATTTGTAATGAGGTGGATAGACCTAGAGTCTGTCATACAGAGTGAAGTAAGTCAGAAAGAGAAAGACAAATACCGTATGCTAAGACATATATATGGAATTTAAGAAAAAAAAAATGTCACGAAGAACCTAGGGGTAAGACAGGAATAAAGACACAGACCTACTAGAGAATGGACTTGAGGATATGGGGAGGGGGAAGGGTAAGCTGTGACAAAGCGAGAGAGAGGCGTGGACATATATACACTACCGAATGTAAGGTAGATAGCTAGTGGGAAGCAGCCACATAGCACAGGGAGATCAGCTCGGTGATTTGTGACCACCTAGAGGGGTGGGATAGGGAGGGTGGTAGGGAGGGAGACGCAAGAGGAAAGAGGTATGGGAACATATGTATATGTATAACTGATTCACTTTGTTAAAAGGAGAAACTAACACACCATTGTAAAGCAATTATATTCCAATAAAGATGTAAAAAAATAAAATAAAATAAAATATAGCAGTGTGTACATGTCAATCCCAAACTTCCTAAATACCCCCACCTCCAGAACCCTTCCCCCCAGTAACCATAAGTTCAGAGAACTTGGTTTTTATTCCATGACTCTTCCTTTGTTCAGTGTCCTTGGTGTCTGAATGAGCTCAGAGTATGTGACTGAAAAACATGGTAAAACTCTGGATCTCTTCTTCTTAATTTTGTTGGATTCTCTCCTGGAACCCTGTCCCTGTGTCCATTTCTGGTCGGTTTCTTCTGATTGATCTGAGTGCTACCCCAGGATCAGGAACAATCTGAATATAGTAGACAATCCTGACTTTGTTTAATTCGGTTTGTGTTTTCAGGGAATGACTAGATTTTAACATGCGAGCACTAAGGGCCATATGGGAACCATATGTATACAGGTATTTGAACACATCCTAGAAAAACTTGGTTCAGAGCTCAAAAAACAAATTGAGTATACATGATTTGTGTATCCCATCGATCCATCAAAAGAGGGAGTAGCACACTTCCCGACCTCATAGCCCAGGAGGAGCAAACGCTGCATTAAACAATCATAGTGTAGGATCTTGGGAGCACCAGTGAAGGGGGTGAGAGGGGAGAGGTAGCACAGAGGAGAAAGTGACTGGCCCTCTCTTGGGGGTGAGGGAGGCAGCTATTAGGAAGGTTCCTGGGAGAAGGTGACACCAAGAGCAAAATTTGGGAAGGGGGAATAAAGCATATTCTAGATGGAGGGAACATCATGTACAAAAGGTACAGAGGCATGAGAAAAGAATCTAAAAAAGAGTGGATATATGTCTATGTATAACTGATCCACTTTGCTGTACAGCAGAAACTAACACATTGTAAATCAACTATACTCCAATAAAAATTAATTTAAAAAAAAAATGTATAGAGGCATGAAACAACAAGGTGTGTTCTGGAAACCACAAGTAGTTGGATAATCCTAGAACTGAAAGTACGAGCAGATGAGGCTGGAAAAGTGGATGGGGCCAAAAGTTAAACACTTCTTGAAATTCAAAAACAGGGAGTTAAGTGTCAAAGTTAATATTATAAATGAGGTGGAAGGAAGTTAAAAATAAAATTTAAAACTGAGTTTGAAAGAGTGAATAATTTATATTTTAACTTTCCTTTCAACTAACATTTAAAAGTTAACTAAATTTAAAAAAAATTTTAAATTCAGACATACTTTAGGTATTAAAGCATGGTTTCCCTGTAGTTGGGCCTGTCGTGTCGTACACTTTCAGATGCACTTAGCTCATTTGCTAATGCTGCTTACTTAGAAGTCTGTAAAGTAAGGCACAGGATGAAACTAATTTTAGATGTTAGGAGAGGCTCCTTCCCTAATTTAGGAAGCAGGTATCTTGGGACTTGGATGAACTAAGACAATTCATTGCAAAACTACATCCAAAGCTTATGAGGTATACTTTGCTGGTTTAATAGTAAAACAATTATTGTACACTTACTATGCACAAAGTTCCATACTAAGAAAACAGTTATGTGGTGGAAAAAACATGGACTTAGGAGTCAGGCCTTATTAGCTTGTAGTCTTGAGCAAGCAAATTTACCTTTCCTGGTTTCTTTTTTTCTCATCTGTAAAATAGGAGTATGTATGTCATAGGTTTGCAAGGATTGGCTAACAAATGTAAAACTTGTAGTGGAGTTCTGGAACACAGTAGGTGGTCAGGTGTTAGATGTGTGTTCTTATTTTCAGTGTAAAGAAAATTTAATTGATAATTATTATTAATGTAAATATATACATAGACACTGATATAGATGTTAGAACTTAACATTTCAATAATAAACTGTTGAGAAACTTAACAAAAATATTGTCATTCTAATAAATAAGGATCATTTTTACCCCTCACTAAGTACACTTGGCTTACGTAAAGCCTAAGTAAATAAAATCAGTCATCTTCCATTAAACCTTACCTAGTAAATGTAAAATAAAACTCTCTTGATTTTCCTATTACTAACTCTGATTTTGGAAAGAAGAACAAGTCGATTAGGGTTAAAAGTAGAAGGTGATGTGGAAAAATGCCGACAACTTATTTTATTTTGGGGCTGCACTGTGCGGCTTGCGGGATCTTAGTTCCCCAACCAGGGATTGAACCCAGGCCCTCGGCAGTGAAAGTGCCAAGTCCTAACCACTGGACTGCCAGGGAATTCCCACAGACGATTTAACTTCACCTTTTTTATACTGTTTTTATAGAAATTATACATGATCACTATAAAACACTCAGGCCATATGGAAAAATGCAAAGAAAGGCAACAAATTGCCTAAAATCCTACTAGCCAGAAATAACCAGGGTTAATAATTGCAAACAATCATTGTAGATACCTCTCCATGCACATATGCAGATAAAAATCTGTAAGAATGATATCATCCTTTACATTCTTTAAAAAAGGCAATTAATTTTACTCAAATTTAATATAGCAAAAGCTAAAGTGAACCCTAAGGAATTATCACTGAGTTTCAGATAAAACTTTCTTCATCACCAGGGATGTTAATTCCTATGGGAGCCCCTTAAGAAGATGAAAGATGGGACTTACCTGGTGGCACAGTGGTTAAGAATCCGCCTACCAATGCAGGGGACACGGGTTCGAGCCCTGGTCTGGGAAGATCCCACATGCCGCGGAGCAACCAAGCCTGTGCGCCACAACTACTGAGCCTACGCTCTAGAGCACGCAAGCCACAACTACTGAGCCTGCAAGCCACAACTACTAAAGCCCGCATGCCTAGAGCCCGTGCTCTGCAACAGAAGAAGCCACTGCAATGGGAAGTCCGTGCACCCGCAGCAAAGAGTAGCCCCCGCTCACCGCCCACGTGCAGCAACAAAGACCCAACGAAGCCAAAAATAAATTTATTTTAAAAAATGTGAGGGGCTTCCCTGGTGGCGCAGTGGTTGAGAGTCCGCCTGCCGATGCGGGGGACGCGGGTTCGTGCCCCGGTCCGGGGGGATCCCACATGCCGCGGAGCGGCTGGTCCCGCGAGCCATGGCCGCTGGGCCTGCGCGTCCGGAGCCTGTGCTCTGCAGCGGGAGAGGCCACAGCGGTGAGAGGCCCGTGTACTGCAAAAAAAAAAAAAAAAAAAAAAAAAAATGTGAAAGACATTAGGAGATGACAAATTTGTTTTTTTTTAGTCTCACATTTCAAATTTAGAGAATATACTTCCTCCCATCTCCTCTCCCCTTCCTTCCAATTTTTTTAGCTTTTATTGTTAAAATTTATTATAAATTTCTCTGTAACTTTAGTTTCCCATTTTTTTGGTCTTACAGTTAAGAAATTTTAATGAATTCTGTGCACTCGTTTTTTTTCCCACTACCACTTCTCTTAATTTTATTTTAATTAATCTTAGTTATGTCCCTGAATATCCCAGAAACCATTGAATAGTACACTTTAAATGAGTGGCTTGTATGATATATGATTTATATATGAGTAAGGCTGCCCTACTTTTTAAAAAAGTTTATTGTATTGAAGTATAGTTGATTTACAATGTGTTAATTTCTGCTGTACAGCAAAGTGATTCAGTTATACATACATATACATATATATATACACATACATACATACACATTCTCTTATTTTATTTTTTTAATTTTTAAATATTTATTTATTTTGGCTGCACCGGGTCTTAGTTGCGGCACGTGGGATCTTTGCTGCAGCACGTAGGATCTTTTAGTTGTGGCATTCGGACTTCTTAGTTGCGGCATGTGGGACATAGTTCCCTGACCAGGGATCAAACCCGGGCCCCCTGCATTGGGAGCATGGAGTCTCACCCACTGGACCACCAGGGAAGTCCCCTGTGCTTTTAAATGGTTGGGAAAAAATAGTATTTCGTGACATGGGAAAATGCCCTGAAATTCACACTTCGGCCTCCCTGAACAAAGCGTTCCTGCCACACAGCCACGCTCTTGGTGCGAGGACTGGGGCTGCATTTTCACCCCCACGGCAGAGGTGAGCACTGCCACAGAGACCACACGGCTCACAAAATTGAAACAGTCACTATCCAGTCCGCTGACCTGTGTCCTAGGACACACACGGAGAGTCTGGAGGTGGGGAGCCCATCAACCCATTGTCGGCTGCTTGTGTGAGAGCAAAGCTGGGGATCTGATCTTGAGACGTGCTTCTCATTTTTATATAACAGGCGAGTCTACATAAATTGCATGAAATTTAAACAGTGAAATACTGTTTGGCCGCTCGGCCTGCAGGATCTTAGTTCTTAGGGTCACGGCAGTGAGAGCACCAAGTCCTAACCACTGGACAACACGGGAATTCCCTGTGAAATCATACTTTAAATGCACTAAGAGATCTCGCGCTTTATGAGAAACATGCTGAATTACTTTAACAAAGGAACCTGTTTTGTCCTAAAAGAACGCCCGGTGCTGATGGAGGGTGCAAGAGGGAGCCTGGGGGCCCGAGGAACCACCTGCCTGGGCTCACCAAGGGTGGGGGTGGGTAAGGATTACCTTCCATCTGCCCCCTGACCCCCAGAATCTGCGAATGTCACCTTATTTAGAAAAGGATCTTTGCAGACAGATGTAATTAGTTAAGGATCTTGAGATGAGGTCCTCCTGGATGAGGGTGACCCTAAGTCCAATGACCGCTGTCCTTATGGAAGAGGAGAGACAGACACAGAGGAGAAGCCACGTGAAGATGGAGCCACAAGCCAGGGACGCCTGGGCCCCCAGCAGGTGGAAGAGGCAGGAAGGACCCTTGCTGGAGGCTTGGGAGGGAGCGCGGTCCTGCCGCACCTGGATTTCTGAATTCTGGACTCAGAACTGGGACGGAGTAACAACTGTTTTAAGGCTCTCAGTCTGTGGTGCTTTGTTGCAGCCGCCCCAGGACACCAGAACAGGGATCGCCTCACTCTTCCCCTCCCCCGGTCCACGTCCGGAAGGGTTGGTGTAGGCCTGGTCTGGGTGGGAGGGTGCGGCGGGGGGCGGTGGTGACAGAGCTCCTCGCGTCCCCTGGGGCCTAGGACGTCCCGGCAGGGAGTGGATGGCGTGGGGCCCCCAAGTCAAGGCCGTGGCCCGATGTGCGCTTCAAACAACCTGCCCAGCCCCGGCCGATGAGGCAGGAGCCCTGAGAGCCCGCGGTCAGTGGCCAGGCCCAGCACGGACAGGGCGGCCTTCCGAGTCACAGCGTGGGCACCGCAGTGTGGCCCGACACCAGCCTCCCGGAGACGACGGGTCAGGAGAGAGCTGGTGGGCGTGGATGGGTTGGGCTCAGAAGCTCCTGGGACCCGGGTCCTGGTGAACCCTCATGGCTCTGGCTCGGGAGAGGTGGGCAGAGGTGCGAGATGGGACCTAAGCAGGAGGGCGGCGCCCGCCTCCCCTTTAAACTATAAAGAAGTCAAGACGGACTAATTCTTCAAGTCCCCTGAGGGGCCCGGAAGCCCGGCGTCCTATGAGATGCGAGACCCCTCTCCTTGCCCGCGGGGTCGGGGGGTGGGGCGATTGCTGGGCAGCCCTCGGCAGACCGAGCCCCAAGCACTGAGAAATCCCGGGGCGCTCCTGAGAGCAAAGTGCACAAGTCGGGCTCTGCCTGCGCCCCTCCCTGCCAGAGGTGGGCCCCGGGGACCCTCCCCTCGGGGCAGCCCAGCCGCTGTCACTGGGGCCCGTACCCCTGTCCAGCTCTCGGTCCTGGAAAAGTGCCGGCGCGTGCACAGGGCACAGCTGGCTAAACGCTGGTCCTGATCAAAGCGGCTACGGGGACACGGGTTCCACGACCCACTCTGGAGTCCTGGGCCGACCTGCACACATGGATGAAAGCTGCCCCCGACGGAGCAAGAAACGGGAAGGAAAACAGGGCCGCCCAGTGCGCAGAGGGACCTGTGTACCCCACTGTCTGCTTCATAGGTGCCTGTGGGGCTGAGACGCAAAGGAAAAGCTGGGGAGGGCCTGGGAGATGGGCGTCAGTGGAGGGAGACCCGCTGCAGCACATCACACGCTTCCAGGGGAAGCTTCCTGTGGTTCTCACGGGGCTTCTGAAGGCCAACGAAGGCCACAGACGCAGGCCATGATGCCGCCCGCCCCCGAGGCCCTACCTGCTGCGGACATCCTTGGTGCGGATGGGCACCAGGAGGCTGAAGGTGGACCTGGCCCAGTGAAGGGACGTCACGGGCCAGGGGGCTTGGGGGCCGGCCGGGGTCCAGGCTGCTGTGGGCCCGGAACAGTCTGGCCTGTAGCTGCACCTTGCAGTCCGCGTGAGCCCAGTCCACCTTGTTTGCTGTCCGCAGGGCGTCGGAGGCGGCGTTGCCGTCCATGGCGGGCAGTGGGCGCCGGGGAAGCAGGCTGGCCAGCCGGTGGATGCTCCCGGTCGAGGCCCCATCCCGGTGCAGAGGTCCAGGGAAGTGCTGATCATTCCGGAAAGACAGTTACCCCATGAGCAGGGGCCTCCGCTGCCCGGGGCCCTGCGGGTTGTGGGGATCTCCTGCAGGGAGGTGCTCAGGCAGGGCAGGGAGCCACTGCGGGCCGGGGTCCCGGGGGCCTCGTCCTGCGGGGTGCCCCCGGAGGGGCTCGCCCCATTCCTCGCGGCCAGGTCCTCACGGCTGGTTTGAAACCGCCTCTTCCTCCAGCCTTTCTCATCCAGGGACAGTGCTCGCTCCAGCCTGGGCCTCGGCGGTGGCGGCGGCGGCGGCGGCTTCAGACTGAAGGGTCTTCCGCTGGCCTGTGGGTCCTCATTGCTGACTTGCGCTGGGGTGTCCAGAGAGAGCACTGGGCTCTTCTCGGGTCCGCAACGGTGGTCAGTGGCCGGGGACCCCGGGCGGGCGGCGAGGTCTTCATCAGTGTTTGGAAGCTGCCCCTTGAGCATCCTGCCTTCAGGCTGCAGATGCTGCTGGGCGGCCTCCGAGTGCCCCAGGCTCGCCAACTTGGATGGCAGAGTCCGGGCGCCAGCCCTCACACCCGGGGGCAGACTGGCCGAGCCGGGAGATGGCTCCTCCTGGGGCTGCTGGCGACGTGCAGTGTCAGGGATGTGTGGTCAGCCGTCGCTGGGCAAGGCGCGGAGGAGAGAAAGGGCAGCAGCTCCCCCTCGGGCTGGGGTGGTCCAGCTGGAATACAGCCAGCTGCTGCATGGCGGGGAGCCCTGATGGTCAAGAGTCCCCGGCAAGTCCCTCTGGGCGCCGCCCGCTCCCCAACCCCGCGGGCTTCGGCAGCCGCTCCCCAACAACCGGCGGGCAAGGTCGCCCACATTCTCTTTTAAAAATTTTTCATTGGAGTATAGTTGATTTAAAATGTTGTGTTAGTTTCTGCTGTATAGCAGAGTGAATCAGCTATACATATACGTATATGCACTCCTTTAAAAATTCTTTCTTCATATAGGTCATTACGGAGTATTGAGAAGAGTTCCCTGTGCTATACAGTAGGTCCTTATTAGTTATCTGTTTTATATATAGTGGTGTGTATGTGTCAATCCCAATCTCCCAATTTATTCCCCCCACCCCTTATCCCCCCTGGTAACCATAAGTTTGTTTTCTACATCTGTGACTCTATTTCTGTTTTGTAAATAACTTCATTTGTACTACTTTTTAACACAACTTTGCCATTCATCACCTGGTTGACTGGATTTTGTTGAATCCCTCTCTCCTCTCCTCTCCCACCCTCCTTGCAGAACAGCTCATGAGGTGCTATATTCCATGAGTTTTTGAGTTTGAAAATATCTCCTTATTGTTCAACAGTTGAGCTGACTGTGATATTCTTGAGTGGTCCTTGTGTCCTTTGCAGCCATGCTTCATCATCTTCTGGCCTGGATTATTGCTCTGTAGAAACCTAAGGCCAGTCTGACTTTTTTCCCTTTTGTGAATATAATTATTTTGTCCTGTATAGACTTCCTGACGAATTGTTTCTTCATACTTTAAGTAAGTAGAATCTCTCTATTGGTTTTGTATTTCCTCTTATATATAGTATGTCCTTTTAATCTCCAATTCACTTCTTTCCTTTCAGGGAAGTTCTCCTGTATTATGTCGTTTTTTTGGTCCATCTGTTCAGTTTTTCTATTTCAAGAATGCCAGTTATATTGGATGCTTTGTTGAATATTCTTTGTCATTATCGTATTTTGTTTAAATTTTTCTTACAGCTGTGTTTCCTTTTGCCTTCAAACATGTTCAGGGCAGAGGAGAGCAAAACTTTATTTATATTCCATAACTACTTTATAATTTCTTTACCTTTTGTTGCCATGCATGCTATGCTGTAGGGCCTTTGCACTTACTATGCCCTCTGCCTGCGATGCCCTGGCTCCTGAGATCCATGTGGATTGCTGCATTCACATCTCTACTCAGGTATCCCCTCCTCAGTGAATCCTTCGTGTACCATCCTATCTACCCATGTCACTCTTTCTTCTTACCTTATAATCACATGACATTAGATATTTATCTGCAAATTTGGTGTTGTGTACCTTCCTCATGCTCCCACCCCCAATGAAGTCTTCAGAAAGCAGAGATTATATCTGTGTTGTTCATGGTTGTATTGCCTACCACTGTGTTTGCTGCGAAGAAAAGGCTTACAAGTATATGTCTGATTATAGAGAGGTCTGGCCCACAGCCTGTAGCTAAGCCTACGTACGGGATACTTGGGGCAAAAATGTGGACCCTGGTGAAATCATTTACAAATTCAAATCCCTTTTGTCTCAATTGAGATACAGTGGGGCCAATTTTCCCCTAATTTGTTTCTAGAGACTTATGTTCAAAGAATGACCAAGCAGAATTCTTAAACAGAAGGGCCTTTAAGCAAAGGATTTGCAGATGATGGCTGCTTCCTCAGTGCAATACCCATTTTCCCTTACTGGGAAAAGGGCTCCGTGCTGTTAGAATAACCTGTTTAAGAACAAAGGTTTTAAGTTAGTAGTTGTCCTCTATGCCCTTAAACAGGAAAAATCCTTAAGCTAATGCCAGAGGATGTCCACGCCATTTGGGAATCTCCCCAAGAATGCCTACCTAATAGAAATTCTTTAATTTCAATAAGCCATTTTGAAGATCCAAACTTGTGGTTTAAAGCCAAATGTTCTGTATCTTGTATTTATCAGTGGATCACTAAGTAGTGATTATAGCATATCTCGGTTTTTAAATCATTTACTACTAACCTATATAAGCTCTTTGAGAGCAGTACCCATTTATTACAAATCTCTTAAACTCGAGGATGTATAACAGGATTTCCAAGTGTCCCTGGAAGGTTTCAGTGAGCAGGAATTAGTCCCTCGAGCTCTCTTGGCATAGTGAGAAATGTGGAGCTCACAAAGTGATAGGAGGTAGCATAAGGTCCATTTGCCAACATCTGGAGCACAGCTGCTTCTTAATCTTTTCACCATCTGTTAATAAAAACTGGCTGAAAAGGAATATGGAGGTCTCAGATACACATAGAAATAAATATTGAATAAACAGATAAGATATAAGAGAGAAAAGGCCTTCACAAAACAGATTTTGATGGTGATTAATTTTAAGTTATAACTAAGGCTTCTGGTGGGTGGTATGAATGGTCTGAATGCCCCACTGGGTTAGGGAAGACCATGGAAGAATAACTGACTGCTTTCAACTTTAATCCTTCCGTGATTAATTGTGATGAACAATCTGTAACCTGGTTCTTGTTTTTCTAACAACTGGGAAGAGATGGGTGGTCAGAAGCCACCACGTTGGCCCCAGATCTTAATGGCGGTAGGAAGGGGGCCTGATGTTGCTTGGCCTTTTCACAAGCTGCCCATCCCAGGCGGATGTTGGAAATTGCCCTTCAGAGCTGCCCTTTTATTTCCATCAAGTGGAGGGCTTGCTTTTCTGCCTGGGAATGTGGTGGTGGACTCTGGTTCTGTGCCCTTCCTCTGGAGTGAATGCACTCCAAATTAGAAAAACAAACGTCCTAGTTCCCTCTTGCCCTCCACTGCCTGAGCTTGTTGTTGCGGCACCTCCTGCTTCAGCTACCCTCCCTCAGGCTCTTGGCATGGCTGACAGGAGTCGGTGCCAAGGCCCAGTGGCCAGCACTGCTGGGAACATAATACCAGTCAAGACTTTAGTGACATCTCCCTGCACCTGGTAAATCTTTTGGGGAGTTTTTAAAAAACAACCTGTAAGGCACCGTAAGTAGTGATGCACCATGATAGCTTCTGGGAGACTGTATAAAATTTCAGCTTTCAACGTGGATTGGCTGTTTGAACAGGACAGAGCAGCTTTTCCAGGCCAGGTTATGAGATGAGATAGGGATACCATGAGGTAGGTTTTCCATACTCCTGATCAGAAACCATGCAGTGGAACAGTGTCATATGTGTAGTTAAAGGGAGGAAAGCAAGCTTTCCATGCTTAAATATGATCTTTATTTTACTTTACCTGTTGGGCTTTCTGGTTTCCTCAACAATGGAATGTATTCACTGGGAATAGGCTGTCTAAGGAGGCTGGAATACTGCTAGTCATTTAAAAGCATGTCTTTCAGGATTAGTTTTAGTAAAAACAAAAGCATACCACAATTGTTGCAGTTCTTTAAGTGGAAAAATTATTAATGCTGCCACCTGTTGACAGAATTTGAGTATGCATCAGCCCACTTGGTTAGTAATCCCTGCCCGCCAGGAATACCATATCCATGTGAGATCTGACACTATCCCGGGCATTTCAGGATTAAACACAGCCCCCGCCCTCAGGGATCTTGTAATTTTAATAGGCTCCATGAGCAAGCATATTTAAAGAAGAAGAAATAGCCACAGCTAGAGTGACAAGTTTTCCTTGGGCCTGCCAGTGTAATCATAGCCTGCCTCGTCTAAATCACTTAATTAAGAGACGATAATCTCTTGGTTAGAATGTATTTAAATACTTTGCATATGCACTGAAACACTTTCATGTTCAGAATGGCTACTCCTATTTAGATACAGATTTTCTGTTACAAGACTTCCATGGGATCATGGTTTAACATTCCATACATTAGCTAATTATGTGTTTCCTTCCAAATCCCAGTAGCCTAGCAATTCAAAATACCAACGACTTGAATCTCATACCACGAGTAGATCTCTAGCAGAGAACTTGGATCAGTGGATATCAAATGGTAGCTAAATGTATTCTAGAGCAAAATGCCCACAGTTACCCCACCCCCCAAGTCAATATGAACATCTCATGTCCTGATACAGGGGCATCTTGCTTGACAGGTTTCAAGTAGTCTTCATACTCTGCCCCTCTGACATTATGTTCTTTTGAAAAAATATGTATGGTTGGATAATAACGCTTTTTAAAAAACGGTTTAAAATGTGCTGGTCACATTGCACCTCTTCTGATATTCTCTTCCTGGCAGCTGATTGATGTGAGAATTACAAACGAATTACTTTGGGGCTTCCCTGATGGCGCAGTGGTTAAGAATCTGCCTGCCAATGCAGGGGACGCAGGTTCAATCCCTCATCTGGGAAGATCCCACGTGCGGGGCAGCAACTAAGCCCATGTGCCACAACTACTGAGCCTGAGCTCTAGGACCCGTGAGCCACAATTACTGAGCCTGTGCACCACATCTACTGAAGCCCGCGCACCTAGAGCCTGTGCTTCACAACAAAGGAAGCCACCGCAATGAGAAGACCGCAGACCACAATGAAGAGTAGCCCCCGCTTGCCAAAACTAGAGAAAGCCCGCACAGCCATGAAGACCCAATGCAGCCAAAGATAAATAAATAAAAAAAAACAACAGACATTTATAAAAACAAACAAAGAAAAAAACAAATGAATTACTTTGAGGATTTGCTCAGCCCAACTTGAGACACTGGTGTAAATAAATTCAAGGAATTCTGGAGCTACCATTTATTTTTTTTATTTTTTAATTTTTTTATTTTTGGCTGTGTTGGGTCTTCGTTGCTGTGCGTGCGTTTTCTCTAGTTGCAGCAAGCAGGGGCTACTCTTTGTTGCAGTGCGCGGGCTTCTCATTGTCGTGGCTTCTCTTGTTGCAGATCACAGGTTCTAGGCATGCGGACTTCAGTAGTTGTGGCTCTCGGGCTCTAGAGCGCAGGCTCAGTAGTTGTGGTGAATGAGCTTAGTTGCACCGCAGCATGTGAGATCTTCCCAGGCCGGGGATCGAACCTGCGTCCCCTGCATTGGCAGGTGGATTCTTAACCACTGTGCCTCCAGGGAAGATCCCATGCTGCCTTTTTGAGTACCATTTCCTGTTGTCTGCCCTGAAGTCTTAAAATTAGGGTCTGTAGGCTGAAGGATATTCATTTCTTAATTATCTTATAAGCAGATAAACACTGCTCCTCACTCCATGGAGCCTTTGTCCTTACGACTAACTAGAGTGACAGACGGGACCTGTGCCCCTTCAGGCCTGTGACATTGTACCCCAAACTTCAGTGGGATCCCCGGCCCATCCCCAGGGCCTTGGTGACCACTTCAGGGATGAGGACACCACAGCTGCCCTGAAAATTATACTATTTGAGACTGGTTACTTCCAACTGTGATGCCTGATTATTAATGGAAATGTAAGTCATCCCTCTTACATTACATCCCTCTTACATGACCTTTTAAAAATTCTCTTCTCTTTGTTACTGATTCCCCTCCTCCTGCCCCTAATTCTTGATTCTTCCACCGTACTCTGGAATCCTCTTTCCTTATCAATTTTCTCCACCTTCCACATGCTCTCTCTTTGTAGAATGCTCTGTCTACCTTCTGTCTTAAGGAAAACCTGGGTCTCCCCTTACAATGTTACTTTTTTTTCTTCTTTCTTCTGTTTTGGTTTTTTTTTTTTTTTTTTTTTTTTTTGCTGTACGCAGGCCTCTCACTGTTGTGGCCTCTCCCGCTGCGGAGCACAGGCTCTGGACGCGCAGGCTCAGCGGCCATGGCTCACGGGCCCAGCCGCTCCGCGGCATGTGGGATCTTCCCGGACCGGGGCATGAACCCGTGTCCCCTGCATCGGCAGGTGGACTCTCAACCACTGCGCCACCAGGGAAGCCCACCTCTTCTGTTTTTGAGGCGATTCATTTCTCCCACGTGAAAGCATCCTGTTGGGTGATTGTGGTGGTGATGGTATTCTGTCTCCCTACCACCTCTTTCATACTTTTATAAAAGCCCAAGCTTGTCTTCATCCTTCACGTCCTTCTTACTGTCAAACTTGCTACTTGTCTTTCGACTTCCAGCTCCACGTGGTTTTCATTTTCCCCCATTTTCCACTCCTTCTCCAGCACTTTGCCCTGGGCCAGCCACCATGCTGGGATTTACATATAGTAATTTTTTGAATTAGATATCATCATTCTCAAAGGTACAGAAAGGTTAGGTAACCAACGTCGCAAAGTGAGAAAACCATAGGTGAACCGCCAACTGAGGAATTTTGTCTCCAGAGTCTATATTCATTCTCAGAGTCTGTACTTGCCATGCTGTTTTTCCCTAGTCATGTGTTTAATGGTGTGTGCAGTGATATTTATTGGAGTATACTGGAAACCATTTAGATGTTTAGCAGTAGGGGGATTGGTTAAATTATGACACATCCAAACTAGGGAGTACTCTGCAGGTATTAAAGAGAGTGAGGGAGCAATGTGTACTATGTATAAAAAATATTCAAGATACATTAACAGAAAAAAGCAAGATGCAGAATATTTATTATGCATATGTGGGAACAGAATCTGGTGCGTCTGTGCCTGCAACACTAGACCGGGCAGAACCCCTGAAGCCACCAGGATTTGGGTTTCTCAAGTCATTTTGTAAGCTGACCGCTCTGGTTGCCAGCAGCAGGCAGGCACTGCTTCCCGTCTGAGAATTTGCTTCTCATAGTATGCAGTTTTCTGTTTCAGAAGGAAGACAGCCAGGTGTGGTACATGGTGTGTGATTCTGAAGTCAGATAGCACTTGGTTCCTTGGTTCTAGGTTCCTCGGTTATTAAATATGTGGTCTTGGGCAAGTCACTTAACTTTTCTGAGCCTCAGCTTTTATAACTTTAAAATGCGGATGATGCTCACCTGGCAGAATTGTGACTTTTGAGATATTTATTAATTCATTCAACAAATATTTGTTCAGCATCTACTATATGCCAGGCACTGTTTTAGGCACTAAGGATATGGCAGCAAATAACTTTGAAAGTTCTGCCCTCATTTTGCTTACATTCTGGTGGGAATAAAAGCACTCAGAAAAGAAGTCATAGACAAAAAGTGATGCAGAGAAAAAAAGAAAAAGAATGAAGGGTGAATGGGGCGCCAGTGGTGGGCTGGTTAGAGAAGCCCTCACTAACAGACCTGCTTCGAGCCAAGGCTTCTGAAGCTGAGGGCATACCTGGACATCTGGAGTGAGAGCCTTCTAAGCAGAGGGGACGTGAACTATAAATGTCTTAGGCGGGAGTGAGCCTGCCTGCTTGAGAACAGCAAGGATGTCAGTGATGTGCAGGGAGACGAGGAGAGAGGAGGAGAGAGAAGAATCAGGAACAACAGCAAGCCTTTGCCGGCTACTGCAAGGTTTTGGTTTTTCTGTTGCATGTAATATATCTGGCACATTGAGGATGGTCGACAAATAGTAACCATGATGATGAGGATGTTACCGTGATGCTCTGCTCTTTTGGTTGAAGAAAGATAGATGGGGTGACATTTAGGATTCTTTTAAGTACCCCCCCTTTATACCCCTGGAACAACAGCATAGTAGAATAGAAAGAGCACTTGAAAGACCAGAGACCCGATGTTAAATCCAAGTTCCTCTGTTGACCCTCACTGAAGGCAAACATACTCATCTATCCAACAGAGGGTGATAATTCCTGCTCTGCCGACCTCCTAGGGTTGACGTGAAGAATGAAATAAGTAAACTTATATAAGTACTTTGTAAACTGTAGACTAAAAATACGCGTGAAGCATAAAGGCTGTGTTTACTGAATTATTATTGGAACCTGGAAACCATCTAGTCCAGCTTCTAGAGTTTCCTTGTCTGTGTGAATGTTTCTAGAAATGGGGTGCACGCTGGTGGAAAGGACTGCAGAGCCATACCTTTCTTGGTTTGGGTTCTGTTACAGTTAGTGCAGCCTGCGTGTAGATTAGCTCCTTGCAAGTTGTGTCCCATTGCCGCCACAAGGCACACCTGTACTACCAGCAGCTTGAGGCTGAATCTTTGTGCTGAATCTACCAGTCTTCTGAATTTTAACCTAAATTAAGGCCCATCATGATAAGGTTTTTTTGTGTTTTTTTTTTTTTTTTTTTTTTTGCGGTACGCAGGCCTCTCACTGTTGTGGCCTCTCCCGTTGCGGAGCACAGGCTCTGGACGCGCAGGCCCAGCGGCCACGGCTCACGGGCCCAGCCGCTCCGCGGCATGTGGGATCTTCCCGGACCTGGGCACAAACCCGCATCCCCTGCATCAGCAGGCGGACTCTCAACCACTGCGCCACCAGGGAAGCCCCATGATAAGGTATTGAACTGGATCAGGAAAGTAAATTTAAAGAGCTTTATTATCTAAAAATGAGGTGATGAAAGGGGCAAACAGATAACTAGAGTGGGAAGGTTATTACTGTCATGGCTATGCTGTGCCCGAGCTCTAAGCTATGCTTGGGTTGAGTTCCCTGGTGACTGGGTGGGACCAGAATGCGGAGTCTGTGTGCTGAACTGTAATTGTGGGAGAGCAAAGAGCACCAGTGACCCCCCAAACTCTTAGAAACTCTCAGAAAAGGAATTAAATGTGGGTCTGAATGTGAGAGCCCAGTAGGTTGGCACTGCCCAGCATATTTTTGAAATCTGTTCCTTGTGAATTCAGCTTATTTTGTACACAGTTGCATTTCCCACCCATTCTTCCAGAGGCCCCCAAAGTTCAGAAGCAGTTCTAGGGGAGCTGAGCAGATGGGCTTCTGAACCTCATTTGACAAGGAAACTTTAACCAATAATATTTGAGTTTTTATTTGTCGAAGGAATTGTTATATTCTGTTTTAGAGCTGCCTGTTCTTTCCTACAGCTTTTTTCAGCTCTTAACCTCTACCCAAAGGATAAAGAACAATGTTTTCTTGTCAGGGTAGTGACTAGTGATGCTGGAACAGAAGGCCCCAGGGACTGTGGCTGAGTGATTGCTAAAGTTCTTTGTGCATACTCATCAATAAAAATGTTGTCTACATCTTCAGTATGTGGATATTTATGTATAAATATATAAATACATACAATTTTATTAATATATAACTGGTAAAATGGGCCCTCCCAAATAGAAGATTAAAAAGAATGAGAAAAAAAACAATAGAGGTTCTGTTTCTTTCTTTCTGTACTCTGAGGAGGGTCTCTTTGGAAGCTACTGCTTCAGAAGATGGCTTTTCCTTGAAATTGGATTTGAGGAAAGAGCAAAGATTGATTTGGGATTGTTTTGGCTGCAGGCATCTTTCTAATTCCAGTTGTCATCTTGAAGCTTCAATGAGGTGTAGGTTATACAGGGAAAGGCAGGACCTGGCCATCAGTGGGAGAGTGCCTTTATGTGGAAGGTTTACTGCCCTCACTTTATTGGTGTTTCAATGTAGATTGTACTGGGCAGAGTACCAGGAGATAACAAGGGGAGTGAGACACGTCTTAAGTCCCCACTTCAGGAAGCTCATCTTCTAGGGCAGACTCTGGAGCGTGGTGTAGGCTGAAGTGGACTAAGACTTGGCATAGTGCCTGGGCCTGCTGCCAAAGTGCTTACTCTAGCATCCCCAGCCTGACCTGCAGTGAGCTGTTGGGAGGAGGGAGACAGAAGAAAGCACCTGGCTGAGGATGTGTGTAGTATTCAAAAGGGAATTTGGTGGGAAAGAATTTGGTGTGGTTTTATCTGGACTCTCCTAAGACCCCTTCCCTGTCCCCCAGTCTGTGCAGCCGTAGATAGAATTGAGCCATGAACACCCACATGGGTCCAAATCTTGTTCCTTGGTGACCCAGATAGCATTACATTATTATTTACCTGGTAACTGTCACATATATGGGACTCCAGAGTACACTCAAATGCTATGAAACCCCAATTCTAAAAGTCAGTCTGTTTTTGAACCTCATAATAATCAAAAGAGAAGTTGCTTCATGAATCAATTTTAAAGTAATCAAGCCATTCCATAATAGAGGGTTACATATAGACTTTACAGAGCTCAAGAGTCATATAATTTCATGGAATTATTTACAAATAAGGCAGACTAATCAAAGAAGTATATTCACTTAATAGAAAACTAGAAGGGGACTCCCCTGGTGGTCCAGTGGTTAAAAATCCACCTTCTAATGCCGGGGACGCGGGTTCAATCCCTGGTCGGGGAACTAAGATCCCACGTGCCACAGTGCAACGAAGCCCGCACGCCACAACTACTGAGCCCGTGCACTCTAGACCCCGCGTGCCACAACTAGAGAGAAGGCTGCGCGCTGCAGCGAAGATCCCGCGTGCCGCAGCTAAGACCTGACACAGCCAAATAAGTAAAATAAGTAAATAAATAAATAAGAACAGTAGAAGACAACTACCCTAGTGTTTGCCCACTGTGTACCAGGCGTTGCTGCCTTCCAGAGCTAAGGCCAAGGTGTCTACATTGTACTTAATCTTAGGCAGGTATGATTTGACCTTTTACTTCCCCAGATACCAAGCAGTCATAATCTGATCTGACAGAAATTATGTTGAGATTTGAAAAAAATCTAGTTAGTTTATTTAAAGGCAATATTGTTTTCTATTTTGAAGATACTGTATCTCAGTTCCCATTGCAGAAGCACCCTGAACATACTTCCAGGCATAATCTCCCAACATGCGGGTGCCTTTATGTGAAGGGGATGCTTAGCCAGTGTGGGAGGAAGGAGGGAATACAGCTGAGTGACTATTGGCACAAGAGCCTAGGCTGTAAGATTAGAAATACCTATTTCTCTGATGAAGCCAGCCTGAATGCAAGAGAGATCACAAGAGGACAGCAAATGAGGCTGTGAAAGCAGTTTCTTCTGATGTTAGCTGTAATGTTGGAACAGCTCTGGTGTTGCCTGGTGGAAGCATGTGTTTAGCTTAGGTTGGGCACATGATAGCCGATGAACTTAGATGTGCTCTGCAAGATAAGCCTCTCCTCACCTCTGTTTGAACTTACTCTGTCTTTCCTTGTCATAAGAATAGAGTTGAAATGTGCCCTGGGTTTGGGTCTCTCTGTTCTTGTATCCCTTTGCAAAGAGATACCACTTAATCTCTTAAGAGATCCTGCAATAAACAACATCAAAATTTAGAAACTTGGGGGCTTCCCTGGTGGCGCAGTGGTTGAGAATCTGCCTGCTAATGCAGGGGACACGGGTTCGAGCCCTGGTCTGGGAAGATCCCACATGCCGTGGAGCAACTAGGCCCATGAGCCACCACTATTGAGCCTGCGCGTCTGGAGCCTGTGCTCTGCAACAAGAGAAGCCGCGATAGTGAGAGGCCCGCGCACCGCGATGAAGAGTGACCCCCGCTTGCCACAACTAGAGAAAGCCCTTGCACAGAACCGAAGACCCAACACAGCCAAAAATAAATAAATAAACAAATGTGGGGTTTAAAAAAAATGATAAAGGTTGGCCCAGTTTAAAAAAAAAAAATTTAGAAACTTGGGCCATTGGATAATTTCCCTTACTGGAGAAATTAGAAAAGAAGCTCCAGGGGAAGCCTAGAACAAATTATCTGTAGCGAAAATCCAGTTTTATTTGTTTCCCCAATCCACTGCAGAGCAATCTCTTTTGCCAAATACAAATTACTGGAAAAATTAAAAGAAAAAAACCCAATAAATTCAAGCCCAAATTTTAGATTCAACAGAGTTAAAATTACTCTGTAGAATTGCTATAAAATTCCTAAATGTTTTTTCTCATTTCTGTACTTACTGTGACCAGGGCTTACATTGGACTGCAGATCAGATGTTGAGTTTAGTAAGATATAGGGAATGAATAATTTCAGATGGGACTTGCAAAGACACTTAGATACAAAGTACTGTAAGCAAGTTCATCAGGGCATAAACTTTGGAAATAGCTACAAGGCACTATACTAAGTTGCTCATCTGTGTTAATTTTTTAGAAGCTGAAGGGTATAGCAATGATCAAGACAGAAAAAGTCCCTTTTCTCAGAGTGAGATAGGAATAGAAAATAAGCATAAATACTTGGAAATTATTCATAGTAATAAATAATAGAAAATAAACAGTAATGAGATAGATAGTGGAAGGGGAATGGGACTATTTTAAGTATACTAGTGTAAGAAGTCTCCCTGAGGAAGTTACATTTATGCATATATCTGAAATGATAAGGAGTCATATTCAGAGACCTGCAGGAAGAACATTTTAGGCAGAGGACAGCAAATGCAAAGGCCCTGAGGCAGAGGTATCTGACACTACAAAGATAGAAAGGAGCTAGTGAAGAGAGCAGTATTGAAAGTAAGTCGATGTGGCCAAAGTCAACCTTGGGCATCATGTCATGTGATACTGAACAAAAGAAGAATAAATTATGGAAGTGTGGGTAAGGAAAGTGGTGTCATGGGTAGCCCAAAGGTGAAGTTGTGGGAACAGGTGAGTTGGGTTGCAGCTGGGGAACATGCAAGACCAAGGAAAATCAGAAATGTCATCCAGTGTCCTGGTGTATGGAGAGGGGGGGAAGAGGGGCCTATTTCTGTGTGCAGAAGACGATGGATGAGGACCCTGGGAGGAATGGGCTTTGGAGAAAAGGGCCTGGCCTCACAGGCAATAAGGAAGGCATTGAAGGGAGCAGAGGTTGGTACCTGGAGCGGGCGGGGGCGTAGAGACAGCGTTGGGTGGGTTTTGTCACATTGAATGCAACAAACACTCTGAAATCACCTTGGCATTCAAACGACTTGGAGATTTTAACACAGAGTGCAGCACATTCATGTTTGAATAACTGGCTTCCTGTAATAGGAAAAGGAGTTCTTTGATTGTTAAGTGATTTAAGTTTGTCTTCTGAAGATTGCACCTCCTATTATACTTTCTTTCCTGCTCTCCATCCACCCAGCTCTTTTACCTAAGATTTAAAGGACATTTTTTTAAAAAGTGATAATTGGATACAGTAAGGTTTTTCACAAAACAGACCAACTTGACAAACTATTTAGGAACAAGATACTACTGTGTACCATCCCAGCCAAACCTGGGGTTACATTTAAAGCAGGTCAATCCCTGGTGGGGGGGGGAATATATCTATATATAAAATTTGGGGTCAACTAACTGCAAAAAAGGAAGTGATGCCCATGAGTTCAAATTCCAACTGCAGTTTATTTTCTGACATTTAGAAAAGTAGGGTGAATTTATAAGTTTTGCAGCATCCAGATAGTTTCAAAAGCACCAGTTCTTTTTGAGATTGGAATTTTGCCCACCTTGTTTCTAAGGTGCAGGCTCAAATGAAGGTCTGAGTGAAGGATCCTACTTTAATTGATTTAGACTTAAAAAATATTTGTGTGTATATAGAGAGGTATCCTAAGAATAATATGCTCATAAGCTGTTAGAACTAAAAGGACACAAACAAAATTTGCCCCTTTGATTCTTTAACAGAAGAAGAAATGGAGGTGTTATAACTTGCCCAAGGTGACACAGGTAGTTAAGAGCAGAGCTGAGACTAGAGCTGGGACTAGCCTAGTGATGTTTAGCACTTACTGCTTTTATCATGTGACTCCTTAGCCTTTCATATTCCAAATGCTAAAGCTAGGTTGTAAAGTAGCATATTTTCTTCTAGTATTAAATTTATAGAAGTAGATATAAATTCCTGATTAAATCTCCTTTCTGGGCAGTGTATGTGCAGATTTGATTATTCTGTCTCTGAAAATATTTCAACAACTAACTGAATTGGGAAGTGTCTCACATTTGATGTTTTGTTTTGGCATTTAGGTTTTCCTAGAACATTAGTTCAGGCTGAAGCCTTGGACAAAATATGTGACCTGGACCTAGTGATCACTTTGAACATTCCATTTGAGACGCTCAAAGATCGTCTCAGCCGACGCTGGATTCACCCTCCTAGTGGGAGGGTATATAACCTGGACTTCAACCCGCCTCATGTGCATGTAAGAATATACAAAATACATTCGCATATTGACAAGAAAGGTAAAACATTTCAGTTGAAAAGCAGGGGAACGATATGAATAGGCTGTTCCAAAAAGAGCAATATATATAGCCAGCAAATATTTTAAAATTCTCATTAACTAGTAGTGAAGGGATGTAAATTAACATTTACAACATTTATTGCTAGTTGGGATCTGGGAAAATGATACTCTTACCTGTGTTAGGTATATGAAATATTAACAGTCTTTTAGAAGAGCAACTGAGCAACCTACATTAAAACTTCTAAATACATATTTCACTCAACCCACTTCTGGGAGTACAGTCTATGGAAATGTAAGCACTTTCAGGTCAGGTCATGTACAGGATGAGGCTTATTTCCATGTTGTTTGTAGTGGGAAAAATAAAACAAAACTTGAAAACAGAACAAATATTCATCTATGTGGATGATTAAATAAATTTGAGAATATCCACATTTTGGAAAATCATGTATAAGGTTAAAAAAAAAGAGACATAGTAGTACATTCTTTGGCCCAGAGAAATATTTCTCCTGGGTATTGTTGAATGAGAAAAGCAAATAGCAGAATGATTACATTTTTCTAAAACCGTGACTGCCCTTCTTCTTCTTTTTTTTTTTTTTTTTTTTTTTTGGCTTGCGCTGCACGGCTTGTGGGATCTTAGTTCCCCAAACAGAGATTGAATCCACCCCTCAGCAGTGAAAGCACAGAGTCCTAACCACTGGACTGCCAGGGAATTCCCTATGACCACCGTTCTTTATGTATATCTGTTTACGTGTCTGTAAGTGCTCTCTAGCTTCATAGGAGTAGTGATAAAGGAACTATCCTGGGCTGGCCAATAGTTGAGGCTGGGACAGAATAAGGAACAGGGTTAGAGTGAGTGGGGTCATGTGAGTGGTGGGAGTGCGGAGGAGGGACTAGGCAGGACTAAAGGCATGAAAGATTGCCCTTAAGAAGAAGTTCAAAATATAACATCTATGCATCTGCATAAGATTAAATACATGTAAAGGTATATGTTTAAAGAAACTTTTGACAAATTCATTTAAAGAGTAACTGTTCTTTCTGTTAAAGACATGAATTAGTTCAATCTGATAATTCTTCAGTTATTTGGTGGTAGATACTATTACTTGTTCTTATCCAAATGTGGAAGGGGTGGCTATTGTGTCTTATTGGGTTCATGTTTATGGAATAGGCTAGACTTGAATATAGATAGAGTCAGTAATAACTATAGAAAACTACTTCAAGGGGTTAAGGATGCCTTCCTAGCTCTGTAAGTCTTCATTAAGTCCTGATGAGTCTTTTTCATTTGGGCTAAGCACTGGTCTCCTTTTCAAGTTTTCTTTTTAAAATGTAAGTAGTTCTGGAAGTCCTTTATTAGAACCCTTCCTCCATTCCATCCCCAAAAGCTAATATGGGGAAAAAAATGTATAGGGAGGAAAATAGGGTTCTGAACATGCATTGGAGTCTAACACAAAAGCTTCATATTTTGGCTCTGCCTAGACCTGCTGATGCAGACTCTCCCAAAATTTGAGAAGCTTGAACACTGAGTTGCTTTCCAAAGACTGGGTATCCCTAAAAGAACACCTGCAATTACAGTGCTATTTCCAAAGATAGCAGTAAAAGTGCTGCTCTGGCCTAAGTCAACCAGCTGTTGTGGCCAAGCTGCCCCAGGAGACATGCTGATGTCCTATTCTGCTCTTTCTGGAAGCAGTTGTTGTTATCTCCTGATACTCTGAAGCCCTAGAAATGGCTTCTGAACTTTGCAGCAGTAAGTAAAATAAAAGAGAGGGAACTATAGGTGACGTACAGCTTTCTCCCATGCCCATGTCTCATGTTTTGTTAGGGAAACAGCCCTGGAATACCCATGTGATAATTGTGGCTCACCAGTAAATCCTAAGTGTAAGTTATGTACCTAAGGCCCTGAGCTATAATACAATTTTAGTGCATTTCAAACTTACAGCCGGTTTCAGACTATCCCGTTGAGTTGCCTGAGCCTTTTGATTCTGCTTTAGCCTACCTTTTTTTTTACTGTTCATCACAAAACTTTAATATTGTCAAACTAAGACAAACATCCAGGAAGCAAGTATCTTTTGAATTCTAAGGCAGTCCTAAGTGAAAACTCTGCTCCTAATACAAAATTTAACAATGAACCAGGCTGTCATTTAGCTTCTTTACAAATAAACAGGATACTCAGGTGAAAAATAGACTACTGTTGATAGCAATCAGTATTACAACAAAAGGAGATGAGTTTCCTGTAGTTTCCAGGTGTCGTCATGATTAAAATAAATGACTCCTTCAGGCACATGGAATCCCAGTTTTAGTTTTTCTCCTGCTCTAGGATCCTTCCCCATGTTGCTGTCTCCCAGGAAGCCATGGTAAGCCTGTCTCTCCAGCAGGCTGTGGGTTGTTGGCCTTGGAGGATACACATTCACCTCTCCCCATGGTGTCCCGAATGTTCTGCTCCTGGGGCTGGGTCAGCTGCTGGGGCTTATCCTTAGGAAGATCCAACTCTTGTGGCATCTCTGCCTCAGCCTCATGGAATAGCAGCTTACCCTGAAGGGTGTGTAGCAGGTGGAGGAAGGTCTGGTGCCTCTGCAGCTTGTACTGCTCCTGCCCTGCCTGCTGCTTCAGGGTTCCAAGTTCCTGATATAGCTGTTCAAGCTCCTGCTGAGTTCCTGCCTGACGCTCCCTCACCTCTGAAGACACCACTGCCAGATGCTGCAGACGCTTCTCCTGTTGTAGCTGCCACTGCTTCTGGACTCTTCTGAGTTTTTCCATGGCCATTTGCTTCTTGGCCTGGAGTTGTTCAAGGGCCTCCCGGAGCTTGGCCTGCTTCCTTTGGGCCTCCTCCACCTTGGGCAGTGCCTGGGTCAGGGAATTTGTGATGGCCTCCACGTGCTCTTGGTAGGTGGCCTTCAGCTCTTTCCATTGCTCTTTGACTTCATTTGCCTTCTGCCGGCTCGTGTCTTCAGAAGCCAAGGGGTTCAGGTCCTGGGCAGTGCCTTCCTGCACCAAGAAATTCTACGGGAAGTCTACTACTTGAAGCTGGCTGCAGAGGAGCTTGTCTTTCTTCCGGGAGTCCATCACAAACTCAGCCAGGATCTGCACGGGCAGTTCTGCCTCCTCCTGAAGACCTATAGGCTCCAGGATGTCTGCCACCTTGGCCAGGGCCTCTCGGGCAACAGCCTCCGCCTTAGTCTCTGCCGCCTCCATCCTTCCCCGGGCCACGCTTCAGCTCTAGCCTACCTTTTGACAGATTTATTTCTTGTTACTCTCTCCCCTGGTAGGCAATTCTCATGTGTCCATTTTGCTATTTGTAAGTAGGTGGTATGGCTCCTGAAGTTAAAATATATTGAAAATCAAATTTTCTAAAATTGCAGTTTTTCAGTTCTCAGAATGTTTGTTCCTGATTTTCATGGGTATAATGACTCATGCCTATTCTCCCTTCAGATGCCATTATTTAATTTAGTAAAATAACCTGAGCAAGTTTAATCTCAGAAGAGCTACGTGACAGAATTTGAAAGCTAGCAGAGACAGGACTGAAATACCTCCTCCTCAATGAAGTGTTTTCCCTAAGTAAACTGTTTGGTTCTTTGAGATATTTATTTTCCGTATTATGAACTCAAGCTTTGGAAAGGCAGCTAGTTTCAGGAATATTTAGAGGGCTAGACTGACATTGTCTAATGGCTGTTTGGTGTTGGGGGAGACAGCATGGAATTTTGAACTGTGAGTTGAAGGTATCATTTATCAGAACCACTGGAACATGTTTGGAAAACCCTGAGAAGTTAATAAAGATTTAACGTCAGCTCTTATGAAAACAGCTTAACATATTGTTATGAACGCTATTTCTTTTTCAACTACCTTCACCATTACTATTGTACCCCAGGCCTAAATCATCACGGGGTAGGAATCAAAGGTGAATATATGGTTTTGCCCAGGAAAGTTTTATTTCACCTGTGGAATAGCCCAACCGTTGGCCATACTAACTGGTTTCTCTGGTATTTGTAGGGGATCGATGACATCACTGGTGAACCATTGGTACAGCAGGAGGATGACAAACCTGAAGCAGTTGCTGCCAGACTAAGACAGTACAAGGATGTGGCAAAACCAGTCATTGAATTATACAAGTGAGTGTGCTTCAGGGTTTCCATGGCAGATGGCCAGCCAGCAAGGGGTGGCTCCTCATGGGAAGGACATTGGGCTGCAGTGGGGTAGTGTTTCTTTAAGCTTGATAAACCCAAAAGGCCCAGTACCTGTCAGATGAAAGTCAGATGAAATGCTGGCATTGTACGTGGGAGAGAATGCCTGGTACTTTTATGCTGAGACTCTTAAAAGGACCAAAACCTGATCATCTCTGTCTGCTTGACTGTAAAACTGCATCTAGACTTTTCATTTTTCTCTTAAGGGACTGAAATAATGACTTACATTTTGATACTCCCATATGTAAATATCTGACTTGGATAGAAGATTAGAAGAGACTTTTGGCCCCCACATGTCTGGAGGGTGTTTAAACAAAGAAGAGCTAAAACTACAGATTGCAAATTCACATGGCCCCAGAGGCCAGGCAGTTACTGGAAATGAGTGTCAAACCTGGTGGGGGCCTTGTCAAGCTGGGCTGTTGAGTGACAGTTGAACTGGACAGCTTCCTCTGTTTCTCTAGCCAGTTATCACCCCAGGGACACTCAGGCTCATTGTGACCAGTGATCCCTGTTTTTCAAGAAGAGCAGAAATCAGGCTCTCTCTGTGGAAGAAAATCCCAATTTTTATTATTTTATTTTATTTTTTTATTTTTTTACACAACATTTACAGCTTTATTGATAGGGTATAGCCATTATGCAAAATTCAGCCATCATTATACAACCTCATTTCCCATCTAAAATAAATGAGAATATATTTTACTTTAAATGGGACATACTGGCAAAGTGCCAAGAATTAAAGACTAACCTTAAAGTCCTAATTTCATACTTCAGATATCACAAAAAGCAGTGATTCCCAAAACCATGAAAGCATAATGAAATAACTACACAGAGAAAAAGGACATTTAACTCATTTCATGCTTTCTTAATTTTATATAGTGAAAACGGACATATTTATAACCTCAGCATACTTCATAAAATCATTATTCATCAGAAACAGACAAATATTTACAAAGAACATTTAACTTAAATTTCATAGTTGCTTATAAAAAGGCACTTGAAAGATTGACCTGTATAAAGAAATGAGTCTTGTCAAGAGATGGTAAACTATAAATATAAAATATACCACAACGTTAAAAACCTCATAGTGTTCTATAGGAAAATCTCTAAAGATAACTTAATCTTTCGGGGTAAAAAAGTATTTAGCATTACAGATTTAAAATGCAAATTTTATATATGAATTCAATAAGGAATACATTTAAACCCTACATTGCACATAATCATCATCTATTTTGTGGAAAACAATAAAAATTACGTACTTTATGAACATGTGCACATCAAAACCAAAAGGTTAATTTTTACTTTTTCCTTTATTGGCAACTTTGATGCATTTTTTAGGTTTTGGTTCCCAGAGCGCGTTTTTTACAAATCTTGAAGCCACCCCCCCGTCCAGCTTGCCAGCCTCTTTCTCGTCTGTTATGTCCTTGACTCTGTTCATGTATACTCCGATTCTTTCTAATTCTTGCTTTACTGGATGTTCCTTAGGATTGATTCCCTGAGTTGCCAAATAAACCCAAAATACTGAATGTAATGTGTAAGTAGAAACTAAATCCACTTTTTGCTCGTTCAAATGGGTCCAACTTCTGCAACAACGCAACTCATTTCTAGACACAGACGTCACGGTCTTCAGCGTCTCATCCACAGCACCAGTGGAATTCTCAAACGTTGATAAATACCATGACTTTCTACAGGATAGTCTTCATTAATTTCTTCGCCTGCCATTATGACCAACTCGCGGGCCTTCCACTCCTGCCTACCTGAAAGCAGTCAGCGGCGGTGACATCAGTGGTGCACCGGCTCTCCCCAGTTTTTATATTGGCAACAAGTTAAAAAAATTTTAACCGCATGGAAGCCAAACAAACCCTATATGTGGACTGCATTCGGGACAGCAGGGTACAGCCTCTGCTATAATCAGTTTCTGACCTTGTACCCCCTGAATAAGTTAGCAACCCTGTACATATGACGTTGCTGATCATATTATTAGGACACGTCTTGTATTTCATGATCTATTGTTGTAAGTAATAAAGGTTTTAGAGTAGCAAGGATTGTCAGTGATTTGCTTTTTAATGTATATATTGAGGCAGATTTGGGGTTGTCCCTATAATGTTATTCTTGGATATGTTTTTATTTATTTTTTTAAGGTTTTTTTTGTTTTTTGATGTGGACCATTTTTAAAGTCTTTATTGACTTTGTTGCAATATTGCTTCTGTTTTACGTTTTGGTTTTTGTGCCCCGAAGCATGTGGGATCTTAGCTCTCACACCAGGGATCAAACCCGCACCCCCCTGCATTGGAAGGCGAAATCTTAACCACTGGACCACCAGGGAAGTCCCCTTTAATATGGTTTTTTTTTTTTTTTTTTTTTTTTGTGGTACACGGGCCTCTCACTGTTGTGGCCTCTCCCGTTGCAGAGCACAGGCTCCAGACGCACAGGCTCAGCGGCCATGGCTCACGGGCCCAGCCACTCCGCAGCATGTGGGATCTTCCCGGACCGGGGCACGAACCCGTGTCCCCTGCATCAGCAGGCAGACTCTCAACCACTGCGCCACCAGGGAAGCCCCCCTTTAATATGTTTTTAAAGGGGAGAAGAAAAGGTGGCACGATGGTCAGCTTGCCAGAATTACTAGGGGTGTTGATACATTTGTAGGGGCTGTTTTGGCGCTCAGTGATGTGTGATATAGACAATGAGATTGTGCTTACATTATGCCCAGGATCTTCTTCTGCTCTAATATCATGTCAAAAGGAAACCTAAAATGCTTTGTATGTTGGACTTTGTTTTTCAGGAGCCGAGGAGTACTCCACCAATTTTCTGGAACGGAGACTAACAAAATCTGGCCCTATGTTTACACACTTTTCTCGAACAAGATCACACCTATTCAGTCCAAAGAAGCCTACTGAGCCCTCCAGTGGAAGAACCAGGAAGATATGGTCATCCATTCAATTGTATGTGTAGTGTTGGTGCCATGTCCCAATTAGCAGCTAGCTGAGATAGCTTGCAGCATCTTTTCTAGTTTAAATGGTGAACTGCTATGAAAACTAATGAATAGAAAGAGTTAATGAAGAGGCTCTTCTCTGCCTTTCTAAAAGAGGGGCTACCTGCACATGTTTAAGATGTCCCTGCACATGTCTCAAGTCCTTCACAAGAAAGAAAGCAAGTACAGGCTGGATTTCCAGTGGTGTATAACCCAAGCTCTAGCTGATTTTCGACAGCCATGTTGTTGCCATAGTGGCCTTTTCACACGTGATGGCGGTGGTCCCTGGTTCTCCCCAGCCCCCAAAGGCTGTTGAACCATAGCACCAGGAGGCCTGAGAATGCCAAGGGCTGGAGCTGCCTTTGTCCCAGGTTCTCTGGTATGTATCCTCCTGGTGACAGTGGGATTGAAGCTAAGCTCTCAGTGGTTGCTTCTCTGGCCTTGAGTCACTCTCCACAATTAATTTTTTCTCTTAGGAATGACACCTTCTCTCTGCATCGATACTCCGTAGAATCTCTCCTTTCCAGTCATCCTGGAATGAAAGGATTTGGCTTTTACTACTTTTATTAGACATCTGTTTTCTCCCTTCCTAGACTATTAAGTAATACAGATTGTTACTGCTTTTATCCCTCTCAAATTCCTTTCTAAGAGCTGAGAGCTAGGGGACTGTGTTGAATCTCTTTATGCACTAGGAACTGAGCTATGTGGAGGGTCTATTTAAACTGCTGGTCTGACTCTCATGGGTTGACACTGCTCCTTTCTTTTATTGTGGCAAAATAAAACCCTCAGAGTCTTTAGGGAACCCTGAAAAACTGGCAAATATTCACCTCCATAAATGTTAAAAGATCATATCATATCTTATGTATGGAAGTAAATAAGACCATATGGAATTACTGGACTAAATGAATAGTTTAGCTTTTTAGTCAAGACAAAAAAAATGTATTTTGAAAATGCTGCTAAATATTGATGCTGACAGTGTTTTTCTCCTGTGAGTGACCCAAGCATATTATAAATAGTTGGTGAAGGGAATGGAGCCTGTGGCGTTGAGGAAAACGTTGCACTAGCCATGCCTAGACTGATGATGACAGGTTTACGATTATGGGATTTGACAAAAATCGTAATTTTTTATTCTATTCCAAAGATGCTTTCTATAGGGTGGCCATTAAGTCTAGAAATACAGATCATACCATTTTGTCATTCACTGAAATGTAGTATCAGTAAACCATTTATTTAAGGATTTGCCTGGTTTCCAGACTTGGTGGCCATCTTTTATAATTCTTGCTCTCCTCTGGGAAGGACAATGAAATTTATTCCTGTTGCCTTAAAAATAGATATTCCTCTTCATGCATCGTGACTGTCTCCAGGGAGGGTCCTTTACTATTCCTGGGAGTGACTTTTGTCTAACTCTTCCTGCTGGTGAGAAAACAAAAGAAGCCTATTTCAGCATAGGTGGTGTTGAAACACATTATTTATCTTCCGAAGATGTCGCAGTGAATCCACAGTCAATTCACTGACCAGTGGATTCTGTATGGTAGCCGTACATCTTCCTTACAAATACTGCCCCCCACTCTTGCCAATCTCTCTCCCTTTGTCCCTTCATGTGAATGTTCTTTGGCTACCTTAGTGGAAACACAGACCAGTTTCCTCCTTATCCTCTGAATCAACGTGAAAGAAGATTATTTACTTTTTAGGTTTATGCATTTAAAATGCCCAGTTCAGGTATTTGAAACATCAGTGCATGACAGTGACTTTTTAGAAGACTTGTGTTTGAATGCCAGTTGATAGGGACAGGGTGAAAATCAGACATGCAGATACAGCTCAGGTTTCCTGGGGAATCGGGCAAAGAAAAACAAGTCTGCTATGAGGAAAATTGCTTCTGCCATAGAGACAATTTCCACAAAGTGGGAAAAGTAGAAAGTTAAGGTTATTATATGGATCATTCAGAAGAGGAAAGTGTGTGCTTTTTTGGAAGCAGAAAAATCTTCAGACCTCTTTCTTCACTTCTTTCAATGTTTAGCAGATGTTCCAGTGTAACCACTGGCTTTGGAGTTTTTCAAAGAGGCATGGGAAACGGCCTAGGTGACCCCTGATTCCATATACTCTGCTCCTCCATCCTTCCCTCCCTTCTCCCTTCCAGCAAAATAGATGCTTAGTGCCAGTGTCAGAACCACTCAGTGTGTCTCAACGCTGTGCTGTTTCTGAGGTTGCCCTGCAGTTGAGGGCAATCACCTTTGCTAGGTGAGGCCAATAAAAGCCAAACACTGTTTCTGTGGGCTTTGAAAGATGATACTTGTTTCATGTTCAGTGGCCTAAAAAATCTGTTTCTGGTTTTCTTCAACAAAGTCTAGTTTTTCCTTCAGTGATTTTATAAAAAAAATAAAATTTTCTTGAAAATATTTTGACAAAGGTCAAATTAAAGGGGTATCTTTCTTTAGTTTTCCTTCTACTGCCACACATGAGGTTCCATTACAGTTAGGCAAAAAGAGTAGTTTGGCTGGTTTCTAAGATTCCTACGTGGCCCCACCTTCTGTTACTCTAGCCAGCTCTGCGTTCAGTTTGCTTTCCGCTATCCTGACCGGCTTCCCGCTTACTTGGAACTTGAAAATATTGCCGTGTTTAATACACTCTAACGCTAAAGCAAGCATATAATAGGTACCATTTATCGAAGGCCTACTGAGTGCTATGTACAGTTTTAGGACCTTTACAAACATCTCATTTACTCTTTCCAGCATCCTTTGAGATAGGCACGATTCCATGTTTATAAACAAAGAAGGCGAGGGTCAGAAAAGTAAAGCATCTTGCCCTGGCTCCTGCTGCCTGCGCACAGTGTAGTCAGGACTCAAAGCCAGGTTTTCCTGACTCTGCTCCTGGATGTTAACTACCTGTGTCCTGTCCCAAGCAAGACAGGGCACTGAGCTGCTTGGTTTTGCTTACATTTCCAAGTGGCCTCATGTCAAAAATAGCAGAGTTCACTATGGTGACCTTCAGCTCTGTATGGGACTGTTCCCTTTTTTTTTTTTTTTTTTTTTGACTTTTGCTTAAGCAAAGGAAGCTGCTAGAGGAGAGTCTGAGCCCTTGATCCTCCATAACTACTCATTTGTAAATAAAGTGAAAGGCTGTCAAAGTAGACCTGGGTCCAGGCTAATCTGTGGCAGAGGCAAGCTCAAGGTCTTCACCTACCCTTTCAGTGTCCATGGCATTGTGCCCCTGAAGGGACCTTTATGCCTGAGCCACCCAGCCGTGGTGCTCACACACAGGCCTGGACTCCTGCGAATTCACCAGACACTACTCCCTTTGCTTCCCTGACATCAGAACAAATCCCTCCCTCACTCCCACCCCGAGACAAGGCCCTGATAGTAACTGATCTTCCCTAAAGGGCTAGCAGATGCACAGATGGTGACTGAGCCCCTAATATAGGGTCATCCTTGACTTTCATACTATCTGCCCTGTATGACATTACACATGAACATGATCCTGAATGCCAAATCCACACCTTTGTCCGCCCTCTGATGTGGTGGCAGTGCTTGTCATGCACAGTTCTGGCAGACATGGGCTATTGGCTTCCTGTCTCCCCTTCCTCCCACAGGGTCACTTCTGGCATCCTCCAGCAGCCCAGCTTCACCCAGGCTGTGCCCCTCTCTTTGGTAGGGAAGGGAAAAAGGTAAGAATAGGCATAGGTGACAGAGGATTCTTGGGACAGAGGTGATGGTGTGGCCTTTTCTGCCATTACTAGGTTGTTGACAGGATAAATTTAGATAGAAAGATGCCTATATAAACCCATAAATAGGGTTTTTGTAAAATTTAGTTCACTGGGACCTGAGTTCAATATCTGACTTTGGCTATTTGTTTAAAGAGGTCTTACCATCTGCTGGGGGTGGGGAGTGTCTTTGCCCAAATCATAAAGTCAGCAGATTTCCAAATATATTAAGGTATCAGCATATTCTTGGTAGTTACTGTTTATTGGTCCTCGGTGCTAAGTGTACTGCATCCATCGTGTAATTAAATCCTCCACAATGACCCTATGTGATAGATAGTATTATCTCAGTGATCTTGCCTCCTTGGATTTAAAAACTGAAATAATCCTGTCTACTTAACCTTTTCCTTTACCTATAGGGATTAATCAGGAAACTCAAAAAGGCCTTTTTTGTACGTTTCTGTAGTTTGAGTTCCCTGTTCTCATGAATAGGTAAAACAATATATTTGCTCCCACCTGGAATCCTTGCTTTTGGCTCTGGTGCTGAGACAGGAAATGGGCACTGGGTGGGTCCTGGTGGTAGTTGCACACTGTATATGCAGAGGGCATGTGTCTCATCTGTACTCTGCTGGGTCGCAGGATCTCGGGAGGCATTCGTATCTACCTGATGAATTTCATTTCTTTTCATTTAATAGACGATACCTTTTCTCACTGCAGTAGTTTTACCAGAAAGGCAATTCTGGTAAATAAGACAGAGGTGTATTCGTAGTATGAATTGCTTTCTCTCTATTCTCCTCCATTCTCAGTACTCCTTGTCTATTTGGTGTTTCAAAAGAAGAACCCAGTAGCAGAGACTTCTTTTAATAAGGGAATGTGGTCTGGTCATAAGTTATCGTCCCTTTCCATAAATAACTGACCCAGTCTGGTTTCCAGATGAAAAGTGTGCAAGACCCAGGTGTCGGGGAACCATGAAGCTGTATTTCAACTATGAGGAAAAATCTGCTTCCTGCATCTGTTGAGACATAATTACAAGTGTTGAGAAATGCCGTACCTTATCTTTTAACAAATTGCACAGTTCTTGCCAAAATAAATGCCATTATCTGTATGCTTCAGGGAATTCCCTAAATTGGTGTGTGTGTGTGTGTGTGTGTGTGTGTGTGTGTGTGTGTGTGTGTGTGAGAGAGAGAGAGAGAGAGAGAGAGAGAATATTCATTCCTTCTTTGGTGATGATTAGGCTATTCCAGAAAGCACAGTGTTAATTCTTGAAATAAAAGATTTCCTGTTTAAACACATGTCAAAGAGCAGCGCACCTTAAAGATTCTCCCTGGGGTTGATGTGTGTCTAACTTCGTTTCATAAAACCTTTCTCTTCTTCATTTAAAGCTTTGGATATAAAGTCAGAAATGTGTTAAATAAAAACAATGTTTTGTGTTTAATTTAGAGAAGAATAAAGGGAAGAAAAACAAAAACTCAGTCTTTATGTAAGCTACAGGGTGTCAGGGCTTAGAGGGCTTTTCTAGTTTTATGAGAATTTATACTACTGATTTTTATATGTTCTTGTTTTTGAGATGCATAGATCTCGGGAAATTGTTGAGTTACAGAGACATTTCACTATGATCCCTCTCAAGCTTAAATCAGTTCTCTAACCTAATGACAACTTGTCTCTGGTTTACTGTCCTGTGAGATGTCAGCTCCATTTTCCCAGAAGTCACGTGTTTACGATGAGTCAGTGCTTTTCCTCAGTGTGAAAGTCGTCGGCCCTCTTGATTTCGGTGTATGTGCTTAATTCAAAGATTCTAAACCTGTAGTCTAATCTGTACCTGCTCTCTTAACTGTTAATTGTGTTGTTGATTTTATCTTGCTTGAAGATTGATTCATACTTTTTAATTTGATAGAAATAAAGTTTTTTTTTTCCGCTTATAACTAGTGAGTTCCTTTAACATTTCTGTAGCTTTTTACACTTGGGAAAATACACATCTTCACAGAGATTCTCATTTATGCCACTGTGCCGCCACCCCGTCGTCAACAGTGTTTTCTACAATTTGTAGATGGGGAAAACAAGGAACATGGTGTTCACTGGATAAGGTGACAGTTGGTGGCAGAGTGAGACCCTGAAACCAAGAGTTATGACCCCGAGTCTCATTTTCTTGTCTGTTCATCATGTTGCCTTACTTTGTTTACCCTCAAGCTCCTTATTTTCCAGCACTTTATTAACATATTTTCATGGACCTTCTTTTTTTTTTTTTTTTTTGCCGTACACGGGCCTCTCACTGTTGTGGCCTCTCCCATTGTGGAGAACAGGCTCTGGACGCGCAGGCTTAGCGGCCATGGCTTACGGGCCCAGCCGCTCTGTGGCACGTGGGATCTTCCCAGACCGGGGCACGGACCCGTGTCCCCTGCATCGGCAGGTGGACTCTCAACCACTGCGCCACCAGGGAAGCCCCATGGACCTTCTTTAGTTTATTCTTAAAACAGCTGGGTGATGTGAGCAGATCCCATCATCACATCCTACACAGATCACATCCTACAGATTAGGAGACTGGATCAGAATACGTGGAATACGTGACTCTAAGGTCCTAGAGTCCCGGCTTACTCAGCAGAAGCAGAACCCCCAGGCCTGTCTGGTGGGAGCTCGAGGCATGGAGGAAATACAGCCTCTGCAGGAGAAGCTCCCGGTGGCAGGGAGAGGGGCAAACGCCCTGGCTTCTGCCAACCTCATCTTCTCCTGTCTCCTAAAGGGGCCTTCCGTTAGCTGCAGCCGGTCAGAAGCCAGCTAACACAGGAGCCTGGGGAGTGCGTTCTCCAGGCTTCCATGGCCCTGAAAGGTGAACTGGACATGATGGCAATGTGGGAGATTGTTTTAAAGTTCAAACCATTCACCTTTCAGGAGGATTTTACATCTCTGCCCCATTGGCTTCATGCTTGGGCATGTGATGTGCTTTAGCCACTGGACTGTGAACAGAAATGAAGGTGCCGCTTCTGAGCAGAAGCCTTAGGAGCCAGAGCATGGGCACCCATCTCTGTAACGAGACTGGCAGCCTCATGGGGCTTTTCTTTTACCTGAATCCTGAGGTAGAGACTTGGAGCAGGGATGTAGCCAATCCGTGATGGACGAGTAGTGTGCGTGAAAAACCTTTATTTTTATAAGCCACTAAGATTTGGGTGGAGTTTGGTACCACAGCATAATTCATCCCAAGCTGACTGATAGAAATGGGTCCAAGATGAATATGTCATCCAGTTACAACTTTCTCTTATCAACACTTTAGGCTGTGGGGCTGCAAAGATGAATAAGACCCAGTTTTTGTCCTTGACTTCCTTACAGTCTCCTGGAGGGGATGGACACGATTAAATAACTACACATAACTGTTGGAGTTAATCACTGGGTTACACTTGACAGAATATAGGTGGAGTGACTCTTGGCTGGCTAAGTAGAGACCAAGGGAGAGTTAATATTTGAGCTGAGTGATGCAGGAAAGAGGGAACGCAGGCCAAGGGGATGGGATGTGTATCGAAGTATAAGCATGTAAGGCAGGTGGAGGCCAGGACTGGGGAGATAAAGGTAAGATCAAGTTGTATTGACCTGGTCTTAAAATTTGCAATAGACAGTACAGACTCTGCTGGGAAGTGACTTATCCGATTTGCATGATAAGATTGTAATTGTACTACAGGTCTGAACTAAGATGTAGGGTTCACCAAAAAGGAATGGTTGGATTATAACGAATGCCTCCAGAGGAGAGTTAAATGCCTCCAAGGGAGAAGTCAGGAACAAAAATGAGTGAAACGAGAGTGAGGGGAGGTGGTGTGGGGGACACTGCTTTTGCTGAAAGGGGAGCCACTGTGTGAAACCTTTTTTTAAAATTAATTTTTATTGGAGTAGAGTTGCCTTACAATGTCGTGTTAGCTCCTACTGCACAGCAAAATGAATCAGCCATACATAGACATATATTCCCTTGAAATCTTATTTTTAAATGTTGGCAATTTAAACGTTAGAAAGCATTGCACGGGCCAAACAGCATATCATTTTAAGCTGGTGTGGGACTGCTGGATCAGAGGCACTCAGGAGGTAGGAATGAGGGTCTTAGTCTAGATATCTATGAAGTGAGGGGGTAGGATATGTAAGGGTAAGGCACTATGAAGGGGACGATTTTCTAATTTTGATGACCAAAAGAAATGCATAGTTATATAGAATTTTGCTTTATCAGAGAACACCACCTGCTTAAATAAATCACTTGAGTTTTTTCTCCCAGAGTTCAACTGGGTATGATTTTCCCCATATTTTCCCCATATATTTTCCCTGTTTCAGCCACTGAATATGTAAGCAACCAATAATTAAATGAAAACCATACCCATACTTGAGGGAACCTTCCTAAACTAGTTATGTTGTATATGCATTTTATATATGTGTGTGTAAATAAAATTATATATGTATATGTGTGTACATATATGCCTACGTTACAGAAGATAACATTTACAGTTTTACTGAAGGTTTACTCTGTGGTGACAGGCAATGGACCAAGCATTGTATACCAGTTATAGATGATGAACCTCAGGCTTAGAGAAATTAAATAATTTGCTCAAGACCACCTACTCAGTAAGTAGTAGAAGGAAGACTTCAACTCCAGCGCTCACTTAAGATTATTCAGCTGTTCTTCCTCATTCTGACTCTTACTACCCAAAGACCCAGAAGGACCACAATTAAAGGGCCTGCAGTCAAGGCATCTTTGGCCTTGGGCAGGACTTGCAGGAGTCAGGGTGGAGAGCCTTGCCACTTGGAGGTGACTAGGGCCTGAGCAGTGTTGAGTTTCTCCTGTGACCAGCTTTTCTCCTAGTCAGGATCCTAGCGCCAGTCCCTTTAACAAGGCAAGAAGACCTCCCATGGAGAGATTAGGTCTCATATCCCATCAGGCGTTGCCATCTTGCACCCCCCATTCTAAGTCCATGCACCCTGAGAAAATGATTCCCTGCTGAGGAGGAATCAGGGATACAAAAAGGAATGGGCCACATCCAGATTAGTCAAGACAGATCAGCCACTCTCTTCACAGTAATGGCCCAAATACACTGACCACTCTAGATCCACTATGTTATATTCCATCAACCACCCTGGGTGCACTGACCATCTCAGACTACTCTGGACATGTTGACCTCCAAAATGTACCCTGGGCACATTGATCATATGCACTCAGCACAGTATGTGAAGCCTTCTATCAGCCCAGCAGGGTCAGGGAGAAGCGGGTACAGGCTAACATTGCTTAAAGACCTGACTGAACCATCTTCCATATTTTATCTGTATATTAAAAAAAAAAAACTGCTGTTTCCCCCATATGAAGCCAATAAAACAACCCAATTATTTAGTGTTCATATGAAAACCTTACCTAAAAATTTATAAATGTTGGTATTTATCAATAGAGTTTAGATGGTGAGGGCTCTTTGAAGATGACATGCCTCAATCTTACTGTTTCTACATGTCTTCCCCAAACTATAGAGATCAAGGAAAGCAAACAAAATCACAATTAACTCACCACATAACACAATTAAATCTACCACATAACCAGGAAACAGAAGACTGCGAACTCTCGTTGCATTTGAGTGGAGAAATAAATATCTGTAATTAGTAGCATGGAGCCCATGTGGAAATGGAGAGTGAGGCAGGGATTATTTGGAAAAAGGAGAGTGCAGTGGCATCCCAGAGAGTCCCACACTAAGTGGAAAAATACTGAGAACAGCCATGCTGGATTAGAGACCTCACTAATGGGGGAAGGAAGGGGCTTGAAGGTACATGGGGCTAAATGGTTCTAAACATGTATGAAGAGGTGTAGCTTCTGGGAGAGAACAAGGAGCTTGGAAGGAGGAGATATCTCTTGGAGAGTTAGTGACAAAGAGGGAAGAATAAAGAAGTTGGTGGAAATTAAGTTTTTCTAAACTCTCCCTAATCATCCTCCCTTATCCCACAGAGCCTCTTCGTTAAAGAAATTGTATTTCACTATACCAACTGAAGAGGGGACTCTTGAACTAAGAAACTAGTAAGTCCTCAAATCCTTCAACCCTATCCGTAGAAACATCTGGTCCATCCAGAAAAATCCAAAAGTCTTGAAAATGAACAGGTGAAAGCAGCCAACATCCACACAAAGTCACTTTCAAAAGGAAATAGAGAATCAAAAATCTTCAGCTGGGCTTCCGTGGTGGTGCAGTGTTTGAGAGTCCACCTGCCGATGCAGGGGACACGGGTTCGTGCCCCGGTCCGGGAAGATCCCACGTACCGCGGAGGGGCTGGGCCCGTGAGCCATGGCCGCTGAGCCTGCGCATCCGGAGCCTGCGCTCCGCAATGGGAGAGGCCACAACAGTGAGAGGCCCGCGTAGCGCAAAAAAAAAAAAAAATCTTCAGCTGATGAAAACACCCGAGACCCAACCTTCAACCAGAAGACACTGTAGTACAACACTCCAACATGAATCATATATTGTTAGACAAGGCATAAAAGTTATGAAAAAAAAAAGTTATGAAAAAACATCACAAATCAGTAATTCACAAATGCAAAAGAGAAGTGGGCACAAAAAGAGGTGTGGAATAAGAATTGACTGAAGGCAGAAAAGAAAGTGATTGAAATGACAATGATCTCCAAAATAAGGACTAAATTACAAGATGTACAAGAGGGAATAGATTCAACAAAGTATACAGAGGAGATATGGAAAAGTGAAATGAAAATTTCCATGAGGTTGAAACAAAATAAGAAAAAGTGAAAAGCTCAAAGAAAATAATGCCTATAGAAGATAGACAAAGAAGACCTCATACACTTATAACTGATTCTGTAAAGAAAAACAAATAATAAAGCCAATGTTTAAAGCTATAATTCAATAAAAACTTACCAATAAATACATAAATAAATCCTTAATCTATATATTGAAAAGGACACTGTATATTGAAAGTTACACCATGGAACTTTGAAAATTGACTCAGAATAGTCAACTTTAAGACATATATATTTTTTTACATCTTTATTAGAGTATAATTGCTTTACAATGGTGTGTTAGTTTCTGCTTTATAACAAAGTGAATCAGTCATACATATACATATGTTCCCATATCTCTTCCCTCTTGCGTCTCCCTGCCTCCCACCCTCCCTATCCCACACCTCCAGGCGGTCACATAGCACCGAGCTGATCTCCCTAAGACATATTCTTGTATGTCCAGGAAAACTCCTCTAAGCCTTCAGGCAAAAAGACGAAGTGATTCAATGTACAAACCAAACAACAATGGCACAATATTTTCAAGGAAAGAAAAGTGTGAACCAAGGATTTCATATCTAGCCAAGCTGACCTTCAGTTATCAAGGAGATGTGGCAAAAAAAAAAAAAGAAAGTTTATAGTTGATGACTCTGGGTGAAGGGCACCAGGGGTAGTATTCTTTTAACTTTTCTACAGATGGGAAAAATTTTAATTACTAAGTGGCAAAAAAATTTTAACTTTAAAAATGTATTGACTATTTTGAGTATTTACTGATTTCTTAATTCCTCCCTCTCCCCAGCCCCTGGTAACCACTAATCTACTTTCTGTCTATCGATTTGCCTGTCCTGGAAATTCCATATAAATGGAACAATATATGTGACCTTTTTTGCTTGGCTTTTTCACTTAGCATCATGTTTTTAAGGTTCATCCATGTTGTAGCATTGATCAGTACTTCATTCCTTTTCATGGATGAATAATATTCTATTATATAGGATATACCACATTTTGTTCATCCAGTCATCACTTGGGTTGTTTCCACTTTTTGGCTATTATGAATAATGCTGCTATGAACATTTGTGTACAAGTTTTTGTGTGGACATACTTTTTTTTTAATTTTTTTTTTTTGCAGTACGCGGACCTCTCACTGTTGTGGCCTCTCCCTTTGTGGAGCACAGGCTCCGGACGCGCAGGCTCAGCGGCCATGGCTCACGGGCCCAGCCACTCCACGGCAGGTGGGATCTTCCCAGACCGGGGCACGAACCCATGTTCCCTGCATCGGCAGGCGGACTCTCAACCACTGCGCCACCAGGGAAGCCCTGAACATACATTTTTAATTCCCTTGATTATATACTTAAAACTTAAGTTCCTGGGACAAATGTATGGATACCAAGGGAGAAAGGGGGTAGTGGGATGAATTGGGAGATTGGGATTGACATATATGCATTATTGATACATGTATAAAATAGATAACTAATGAGAACCTACTGTATAGAACAGGGAACTCTACTCAGTGCTCTGTGGTGACCTAAATGAGAAGGAAATCCAAAAAATAGGGCATATATGTATACGTATAGCTGATTCACTTTGTTGTACAGTATAAACTAACACAATATTGTAAAGCAACTACACTCCAATAAAAACAAAGAATTAAGTTCCTGGGTCATATGGTAACCCTATGTTTAACTTTTTAAGGAATGGCCAAACTGTTTTCCAAAGTGGCTGTTACCATTTTACATTCTCACCAGCAATGAGTTCCAGTGGGTTCCAATTTCTTCACACTCTTGCCAACACTTGCTATTGTGGTTTTTTTTATTATAGCTATTCTTGTGGATGTGATCTTATTGTGATTTTGATTTAATTTCCCTAATGGTGTCAAGCATCTTTCCATATTTCATTATTGGCCATTTGTACGTCTTCTTTGAAGAAATGTCTATTTAAATAATTTGCCCATTTAAAAACTGGGTTATTTGTCTTCTTATTGTTGAGTTGTAAGAGTTCTTTATGTACTGCATACTAGACTGTAATCAGTTATAAGATTTGTAATATTTTCTCCCATTGTATGGGTTGTTTTTTTCACTTTTTTGATAGTGTCTTTTGAAGCACAACAGTTTTTAATTTTGATGAAGTGCAATTTACCTAATTTTTCTTTTGTTGTTTGTGTTTTGGTGTCATATCTAAGAAACCATTACCTAATCCACAGTTCAAAAAGATTCATCCCTATGTTTTCTTCTAAGAATTTTATAATTCTTACATTTAGGTCTTTGATCTAAATATTATGAGTTAATTTTTGTATATGGCATAAGGTAGGGGCTCCAATTCCTCTGCATGTGGATATGCAATTGTCCAGCAACATTTGTTGGAATGACTATTCTTTCTTCATTGAGTTGTCTTCGTACCTTTGTTGAAAATCAACTGACTATAGATATATGGTTTTATTTCTGGACTCAATTCTCTCCTATTGATCTATATGTCTATCCTTATGCCAGTACTACACAGTCTTTTTTTTTAATTTTTAAAAAATTTATTTATTTTATTTATTTTTGGCTGTGTTGGGTCTTCGTTGCCACGCATGTGCTTTCTCTAGTTGCAGCGAGCAGGGGCTACTCTTTGTTGTGGTGCACAGGCTTCTCATTTGCAGTGGCTTCTCTTGTTGCAGATCATGGGCTGTAGGCATGTAGTGGTTGTGGCGTGAGCACTCAGTAGTTGTAGCTCGCGTGCTCTGGAGCACAGACTCAGTAGTTGTGGCACATGGGCTTAGTTGCTCCGTGACATGTGGGATCTTCCCAGACCAGGGCTTGAACCCATGTCCCCTGCATTGGCAGGCGGATTCTTAACCACTGCACCACCAGGGAAGCCCACTACACAGTCTTTTTTTCTTTCTATACCTAAAATTAAATTCTGTTTTGAGAACCATTCCTCCCAGGTCATAGAAATTTTTATTTATTTTTTTACACAGTGGGCTCTTATTAGTTATCGATTTTATACATATTAGTTATACATGTCAATCCCAATCTCCCAATTCATCCCCCCCACCCCCCCACTGCTTTCCCCCCTTGGTGTCCATACATTTGTTCTCTATATCTGTGTCTCTATTTCTGCCTTGCAAACCGGTTCAACACAGTCTTGATTACTGTAGATTTGCAGTACATTTTGAAATAGAAAATGTGAGTCTCTAAACTTTTTTATTTTGTTTCTTTAATTTTTATTGGAGTATAGTTGATGAGTCTCCAACTTTGATCTTCTCTTTCAGGAATGTTTTGGCTCTTCTGGGTCCCTTGAATTTCCATTTCAATTTTAGGATCAGCTTTTCAATTTCTGCAAAAAATGACATCTGGGATTTTGCTAGAGATTGTGTTTAATCTGTAGATCCATTGGGGGAGTATGGCCATTTTAACAATATTAAGTCTTCCAATCCATGGCCATGTGATGCATTTCTATTTATTTAATTCTTCTCCAATTTCTTTCACTGATATTTTGTAGCTTTTGGTGTACAAGTCTTTTGCTATTTTTTAAAAAAATTATTGCTAAGTATTTTATTCTCTTAATGTTATTGTAACATTGGAATTGTTTTCTTAATTTCATTTTCAGATTGTTTTTTGCTAGTACAGCTATAAAATTGATTTTTGTATATTGATGTTTTGGCCTGACATCTTGCTAAATGCTTTTTTTAGCTCTAATAATTATTCTTTCTCACGCTCAAATCATCCCAAATTTGGGAAGTAGGATCCTTTAAGTTGTTCTTGTTTCTTTTTAACATGGCTCCATTGGTGACTGAACACTTTCTTGATTGTCGGCATAAGAGTTCACAGTGTCATCTTGTACTTTCCTTTCTAAGACCTGGAATTAGTCATTTCTTCACAGAGCTCTGGTCTCTTTTAGTGGGGTAGTAGGGTATTCAGAAACCACCAAGATCTTGGCACCATGTATGCTCATCGTTACTGTGGTGACATTAGATAGAATTAAGAAATATATACATTTTAAGTTATAAGTTCATACTGATATTTCTAATTCCAATTCAATCATTACAGAATTTTTCCATACCCTCTTTTATATCTTTCTTCTCAGACTGAAAATCTTATTTCCTATTCACATTAATATATTTATTTATTTGCTTTATCCCAGTGCTACTCCCAGTGTTATATAAATCAACTCATTTTTTTTTGTTTGTTTGTTTGCGGTACAGGGGCCTCTCACTGCTGCGGCCCCTCCCGCCGCGGAGCACAGGCTCCGGATGCGCAGGCCCAGCGGCCACGGCCCACGGGCCCAGCCGCTCCGCGGCATGTGGGATCTTCCCGGACCGGGGCACAAACCCGTGTCCCCTGCATCGGCAGGCGGACTCTCAACCCCTGCGCCACCAGGGAAGCCCAAATCAACTCATTTTGTTCTTCAGAAATTAGGAAGTTTTTCTTCTAAAAAAATTTCTAGTCCACTTCAATAGTGTGCCTAGAGGCCTAGTTGATTTACATCTGGTTCTAGCTCCTTATTTTCTTGAAGACCACTAGCAGTTGGCTGTTGATTTTTGTATGTTAGCTTTATTTTCTGCTATCTTAAGGAATTCCTTTATTATTTCTTTGTTATAGTATTGATTCTGTTGGGTCTTTCATGTAGAATATCTGTACATAGAAATAGTTTTACTTATTTTCCACTTTTAAGTTCCAATTGTTTTCTCTTGACTGACTGCATTGGCTGATATTTCCAATACAGTGTTAAGTCGTAGTGGAGACAATGGCAACCTTATCTTGTTTCTAGCCTTAGACTCATCTTTCTCCATAAATAAGACTTCTTAACTTTCCTCCATTTCAAAAGTTAGCTATGTTCCTTTCATTCATTCTTTCCTAAGAAGTTTTAATTATGTATCTATGTCATATTCCATCGATTTATGTTTTTGTCTTTATTATCTCCTTCCTTGTGCTTTCTTGGTTCAGTTTGTTGTTGTTGTTTTTCCTAGCTGTTTAAGTTGAGAATTTAATTCATTTATATTCATTCTATTATTTTTATACATGTTTAAGACTGTGAATTTTCCTCTGATTATTGTCATAGCAATATCTCACAAATTCTGGGATGCAGTGTTTTCATTATAGTATTTACTTTGTATATTCTCTTCACACAAAGGCTATTTAATAGTTTTTCTTTTAAATTTCTATGTGGAAGGCCTTTTGATTTTTAATTTGGATATTAATTTCTAGCAGTATTGCATTGTGGTCAAAAATTTTTTGGTATGATTTCTACTTTATGGAACTTTTGAATATTCTTTTATGAAGTTTTGTGACTCTCCATGAATTCTTGAAAAGAAGATATATTCTCTATTATTGCATATCTGCATTTAACTTATGGACAACTGTAAGTGAGTTCTGTTATTAAATTCATTAAATGTTGCATCTGAGAAAAATGAGATTTTTAATCAGGATTACATTGCAATATATTAACATAAGATTCTACTCGAAATCTGGTTTGGCTAACCATTGTTCTTTTCTTAGAAGTTTGTACTTCCTCAGTTCCTAAGGTGGGATATGCCAGTTGGCCAAAGCTGGAAAGAGGAAGAAAATTTCATATTTTACAATTACCCTGAAGTGAACGATGAAAAACATTTTTAACTATTAAACTCTCAAGAATTAAAAATACTGATGATATTCAGGATTGTGAGGTTATAATGTAAAGGGAAACATATACTGTCACAGGATATACAAGTTGATAGAGTGACTTTGGAGGGCAAGTTGCTAATATATATCAATATTAAAAATTCACATGTCCAGGGCTTCCCTGGTGGCGCAGTGGTTGAGAGTCCGCCTGCTGATGTGGGGGACACGGGTTCGTGCCCCAGTCCGGGAAGATCCCACATGCCGTGGAGCAGCTGGGCCCATGAGCCATGGCCACTGAGCCTGCACGTCTGGAGCCTGTGCTCCGCAACGGGAGAGGCCACAACAGTGAGAGGCCCGCGTACCACAAAAAAAAAAAAAAAAAAATTCACATGTCCTTTGATTCTATATACTATTTATTTTAAGGAATTCTTCCTACAGAAATACATATGTGCACAAAGTTATATACATAAGAATGTACATTGAAGTCTTGGTTGAAACAGCAAAAACTAGAAACAACCTAAATATCTTACACTAAGGATATGGTTAAGTAATACATAAATCATACTCTATCTTTATGTGGAACACTGTGTACTGGAAAAATTGTCAGATATATTCTTAATGAAAAATATAAACAATATGTAGTTTATGATTCCATTTATGTAAAAAATTGTGTGTGTGTGTGTGTATGTGTTTGATGGATAGTAAGTCCATAACTCAGGTGTACAAGACATAGAACTGTTTTTTTTTTGCCCACACCTCATGGCTTGTGTTATCTTAGTTCCCCAACCAGGGATTGAACCCGAGCCCTTGGCAGTGAAAGCGCCAAGTCCTAACCACTGGATCACCAGGGGATTCCGAAATAGAACTTTAAAACATTTTTATAATTTTCTCTTATAATTTGGTCTAATTTCTGTTTCTAATCCTCACCACATCAACCTGGTAGATATACTCTCAATGAATTTGAAGTTTCTCATTCCTTTTCTCCAGGGTTGCATCTGAGTTCCAAGGAACTGGGAGATGGGATAGCAACTGGTCCCTCTGATACTCGAGGTCCTCTGTCAACACAGGCATCTGCCAAGATATCCATCTTCGTGATTCTTGGTCATCAGTCACATAGGTGTTTCCATCCTGTCAGCTCAAGATGTTCTTCCTGCTTCTTCTCCATCTTGCCCATGGGCACAGAAATCATTCTTCAGGCCCAGGACTCGTTTTGCTGATCCTTTTCCCTACCACGGCACTGGAATGTCTGAGAGACTGTCTACGGTCAACGTCTCAGGATGCTGCCTCAGAGACAGGCTGCCAAGCCCCTCATTCCAGGACACTCCAAAATCTATACCTTTACCTCTTTCTTTCAGACTCCCTGCTCCCCTCCTCCCAGGGAAATATCCAAGGGTGAGGAGAAGATGAGTGGGCCATCCCTCTGTCCTCAAATCCTCTACTTTTCTTACTTATCATGTGTATAAACTAAGATTCATCCTCATTCCCGGGGTTTCAAACTTGGGAAAACCAGAGCCAGGGGAAGACCCTCACAGCCCTCATACTTGTTTTTTCTCATCCTTCTCTCAACAAGCACAAAAGAGCCAAGGTGTTTGAATTGGAGAGTTACAGCAAGAAAGGAATTTGGTTAATATTTCTAAATATCTTCTTTAATTTTTAAAGTTATTTTTATATTTTGTAAAATTTTTGGCTGCGTTGGGTCTTCATTGCCGTGTGTGGGCTTTCTCTAGTTGTGGTGAGCGGGGGCGGCTCTTTGTTGCGGTGCGCAGGCTTCTCATTGCAGTGGCTTCTCTGGTTGTGGAGTATGGGCTCTAGGCACATGGGCTTCAGTCGTTGCAACACGTGGGCTCAGTAGTTGTGGCGCATGGACTTAGTTTCTCCATGGCATGTAGGATCTTCCCGGGCCAGGGCTCGAACCTGTCCCCTGCACTGGCAGACGGATTCTTAACCACTGCACCACCAGGTAAGTAAGTCCCTCTAAATATTTTCTAGTGTTATTTTTTACTCATATTTATTCATATGTGGAAATGTAGAAGAAAGTTCTGGAAAGGTATATGTCAAACAGTTAACAGTTTCTGCCTCTGGGGAAGGCTGTGAAGAGTAGGGAGCTGCAACCCTGCTGCATGCCTGATGGGAGAAAGAGAATGACATTTGAGAACCCACTAATGACTCCACACACTCCAAACTAGAGGTTTAGAAAAAGCGACATTACGAGATACTCCTTTTTTCCCTCCTTGTTTGCTGACTCTCTACAAGCAGAGTGGGTGTCACCTCTCATTCACCGCCTCCTAATGGATAGGATTAATAAATAATGGATTCATCTAATGAGTTTCTGATCTATGTTTAATTTCCAGTTGGAATCTTTAGTGGACCCCAAAACCCTATTTTATCTCTGTTGTTTCAAATTCTTGCGATGAACTTTGTTTTTGTCACCAAACCTGTTAAGGAGTAGTAAAGTAAACGAATGCAATTCTCAGCAGCAACCTGCTGACAGTCTTTGGTTCAAATGTAAAGGGGAAGACCTAAAAGGAGGAAGGGGGAAAGCAAAGGGTCAGGATCCAATAAAACACATAGTCCCAGGACAAAATACCTGCAAAGATTAGTGGATGGGGAAACAGATCCATGTATCTGGAGAAAGGTCACACCTGTCTTATTGTTTATAGGCCTTTGTTCTTGACCTAGGATGCTTCAGTGATTTAGTGGAAGTCAAATTATATTAATTAGATTTATAGCTGGGAGAGATTGCCTTCTGGATAAAAGACTCAAGATTCAAAAGACCTTGAAGCTAGGTCAAAACAACAAAATGCAATTTAATGGAAATGAATGCCAAGTCCTACATTTAGGTTTAAAACATTCAGTTGCAGATTATAGAATGGGAGGAACTTGGCTTGATAACAATTTTATGAAAAAAAATTCTGAGATTTTAGATAACCGTACACTAGCCTAATCCAAGGTTTAAAACTCCTCCACCCGCTAGAAAACAGCTAATAGGATCTTCGCGCCTATAATAGGAATATAGTTTTGTGTTCAGATTAATGGAGGAGTTATATTGTACTGAGTATTGGAAATATTTCCAGATATATTGCTAACAAAAATTATGAACAAAATGTAGACTATGATACCATTTATGTAAAAAACATGTGTGTGTAGTGGATATGAACTAAGTCTTATATTTAATTTTCAAAATTCAGTTCCAAATTTCAGGTTATAAAGTAAACCTTCATAAATGTTTTTTTTTTCTCTTGGCTGCATTGGGTCTTTGTTGCTGGGTGCAGGCTTTTCTCTAGTTGTGGCGAGTGGGTGCTACTCGTCGTTGCGGTGCACAGGCTTCTCATGGCGGTGGCTTCTCTTGTTGTGGAGCACAGGCTCTAGGTGCACAGCCTTCAGTAGTTGCAGTGTGTGGGCTCAGTAGTTGTGGCACACAGGCTTAGTTGCTCCGTGGCATGTGGGATCTTCCTGGACCAGGGATCGAACCTGTGTCCCCTGCATTGGCAGGCAGATTCTTAACCACTGTGCCACCAGAGAAGTCCCAAAATGAATTTTTTAAATGTTAAAAAATTATTAAGTGAATCCCTTGGCATGGCCACGTATCTTGATAGACACTGAATATAGAGTGTTTGGGCAATACCTGAAGTACTTGGGGAGGTTCTGGGTTCTACTTTTTAGAAAGCCATTTTGAAAGAAGAAAATATTCAAAAGAGAGTGAAAAGGAGAAGCCGCAGAAGGGGGGTAGGTAGGTGAAGGACCTGGGGCTGAGTGTGGGGAGGGGACAAGAGGGCATATTCAGATATCTAATGAGCAGCCCAAGGCAGAGCTGAGACTGGTGACTAAATGCTATAAAGACGACAGATCTATGATCAATACAAAGAAGGCCTATAACAGTTATTACTATGCCACAATGAGTAAGGCTGAGTTCCCTCGCTACTGTGTTCCCTGTCAACTGGGAAGATGATGATGATGTGAACAATAATGGTTACCATTTATTGAGTATTTACTAAGTGTTTTTCATATATTATCTCATTTAATACCCACAACAGTGCTATGAGGCTGAGAGAGCTTAAGTAACTTGCCCAAGGTTTGATTGCCTACCCACAAACCCACAAAAAATGGAATAGTCCAGTGCATCCGTATTTCAAACACTTTTTGTTCTAGTCATCTAAGACTTTTTTAGCAACTTGATAGTTCAGCCTATTTCAACATCCAGCAGAGAGTCTGACAACAGTTGATGCTCAGTGTGCATTAGTTGAATCAGAAATAGTAATCTATGAATGGGAATGAAGCATTGTGTAATAAGAATGGGCTTTGGAATAAAATGCACTCTGCCATGGTTACAGATCTTGAGATGAGCCCAAGAGACACGAAGTGTGTTTCTAGAGCAGCACTGTCCAATCGAATTTTCTGCAACAATAGAATTGTTCTTCAATTATGCTGTCAATATAGTAGCCACTAGCCATATGTGGCAATTGAGCACTTGAAATGTGACTAGTTCAACCGAGGAACTGACTTTTAAATTATTCTATTAAAGTTTATTAATTAAATTTAAATAGCCACATGTGTCTAGTGGATACTGTATTGAACAACATAACTCTAGAAACTGATTTTTCTTGCATTTCCTGCACTTGACTGCAAGAGGGGTGAACTGTGTGAGGAGGGTGCACAAGGCTAATGATTGTGCTGAGTTAGATGTAGTCAGCGTGCCCTGGGCTCATCCGGGGGGTGTATCAGGCTGGCTGAGGAGTCACAGGCAGCATCAGCAAAACTCACTTCTCAGAGCCGCAGAACTTTGAACCCATTGGTAGGATGTCCAGGTAGCCCCCAGGCAGATCAGCCAGAGGGAAGAACTAAACTAAACTCCATAGGGAAGAACTCATGGCTGATTGGAGGTGCAAGCTGCTAACGGGGCAGGACAACCTCTCTATGCCCCTGGGGTCGTGCCCTCCAAAGTTCATGGGTCACCAAATTCACGTGGAGAGAACAAAGATCAAGATGGCTTGCAGAATTTTAGGGGACTTTATTGACCTCTTAGTGCATGGCATAGCTTCCCCCAACCCCAGAGGAATCTCAAATCCATATCTTTCCTGTTTCACTTTGTGCCACCTTTTCCATTGCTCACCAATCTTCACCCATGCAGGTCTTCTCTGTTCCCGCCTCTGTTCCCGCACCAAACCTCAGCAGACCATTGTGACTAAGAGTACAAACTCTGGAGCCAGATCGCTGGAGTGCAACTCCTTCCTTTGCCGTTTGTTAGTAACTTATTAACATTTCTTTGCCTCAGTTTTTTCACTTGTAAAATGAAAATAATAATAGTACTTACCTCATTGGGTTGCTGAAAGGATTAAATGTGTGACTATATGTAATGTACTGAGATCACTACCTGACATATAATAAGTATTATAATAGTGTTGGTTAGTATTACCAGTAATAATAGTCCTCCTACATTAAGATTTGCTTCCTATATCTTATATATTTTTTGCCTGGGCAACTGGTCATCCTGCAGGTCTTGAAGTCCATTCATTTTCTCAGAGAGATGTTTCCCTTTCAGTGAGCTTAGTCACCGCCCTCCTCCACCTCCACCATTATATGTTCTAACAGTGCTGGTACGCTGGGCTTTTCCTTCATAGCACTTATTCCACTTGCATGATTATCTGTTTGGATGATTGGTTATTAAATGTCTTTCTCCTCCATTAGACCAAAAGCTCCTTGAGTAAAAGAACCACAGTTGTTCAGTTGTTCAGCGTTATATCCTAAGGGACTAGCGGGATATTTGTTCAGAGTAGTTGTTTAATGAAAGAAAGAATTCATGAAAAAAAAAGAATTCATGGAGGCATGTCAGCATCACAGGATAAGGCAGTGTAATATTTCAAGCCAAGCTCACAGAAGCAAACCCTCTCAAATATTCAAACTGTCAAAAGTCTTCTCCATTTTGTAACACCTTTTACTATCCACCCAGTTCAGTTCTCTCCATCATCATTAATGACCCACAGTTGAAAATAAGAAGCAGAGGTAGTTTTTCATGGAAGAGGGAAACGTAAACCAGCAAATGTAATTGAGAGAAATTTGTCCTTAGATGTTACATCCAATGGTCTTATTTGCTTTTTGTGGCCCCTTGGGAGATGTTGATATGCAGCTCCAGCTATGGTCGATTAGCAATATTCAACGTAAATCCTGGAAGAAAAAGAAAATATTGAATCATTATTTTTAATTAGCAATTCAAGTGTTAAGTAATCATTCTTTAACATTTTGTGTGTAATAAATAATTTTATGTGGTCATTCATCGATCTGAAAAGCATTTGATAGCTGATATATAGTGAAGAACCATTACAGACCTTTGCGCAATTTGTTAGAAGCCCCAAAGGTTAAGATAACGAAATAGGACCAAATCCCGAAGGGTCAGTTATGAATTTCGGTAGAGCACCGCCACCACAATTCGCAGATGTGATTCCAATGTTTATACCCTAATTTATCAGTGATTTTGTTCTTAACTTACATGCACAGCAAGCAGACCCTCTTTATAAGTCCATGCATGCGCATAAAACGCTCAAGTCCAATGTTGAAGAATCTTCCTTGGAAGTGTCCATCTGGCATCATGTCACCCGGGATACCACTCAGAATTAGATACTTCTGCCCCAGTATGCAGTCTCTTTAGGTGTATTAGTAAGAGTATTCTGACTGCTGTAACAAACAACTGCAGAATCTCAATTCTGGACATGACAGAGGTGTTTCTTGCTCACACTGCAGTCCAATGAGATTGATGCAGGAGCGGGAGAGATTTGTTTCATGCAGTCATTCAGGGACCCAGGCTCCCTCCATCTGAAAGCTCCACCATACTTCTGGGCTTCAAAATCAGTACCTGGATCTTCAGCTTCCAGTCAGCTGATAGGTGAAGAAAGAGAGCTTGGAAGGTTATGTGAAAAGTTTCAGAGGCCAGGCTTCTGAGCGGCTTACATCATTGTTCCCCATTCCCTTGGCCAGACTGAGTTACATGGCCATGACCAACTGCAAGTTAGGCTGGGAAAGTAGTCTAGCTGTGTGCCCAGGAAGAAGAGAAACATGGATATTGGTGAGCACCAGTCATCTCTGTCACAAAAGCAAATTGATACTATGATAACAGAGATACATAGCAAACAAAGGAGGGGTTAAAAACTCCAATTTTAACTATAATTATACCTCAACCGAAAAAAAAAAGGGGAGTATGTACACATTCTAAGGTTTAAAAGCATGCCGGCTTTCCCTGAAGGCATTACACCGCAATACTAAGTATTGCAAAGGCACTCTCCAGGAGAACAAAAGATGTGAGGATTGCAGACCCAGCCGGTGAGACTGGTTTGAAATGGCCACCGCTCTCCCATGCAGCTGCAGCTGCGTCCCTAGTAGAACCCACCTTATTTCCATTTTCCTGTTACCACTCATTTTAAAGCCTCACCAACAGAGTCAGCTTTTTCAGTTGGCCTAAAACTTTGCACTTAGTTTTTTCTTTCTTATTATACAAGTTAAGATTCACACACAGAAAGCTTGAAAAAAAGAAAAGAATTAGAAAGACATGAAGAAAAAAATCATTTATCATTACACAATTGGACTGTCATTTTCAAAAAAGTCTCTGACAAGGAGATTGAAGACAGGAGGAGGGACCCCCAAATCACCCTCCCTCAGCCCCCATCAGCCATTCCCATGGCCCTGTCCTTCTCTACTTTGAAGGCTCCCCAACTATGTGTCTGTAGATAACCACTCACCCTGTATTTCATTTCCCCTCCATCAAAGCCTACAGTTAAACTCTGAGCCATGGGGCCAACATTTCCAGAAAGATCCCTTGCCCTTTGATAGATTTTCCAGGCTCCACACAATAGTTCTTCTCTAATAGAAAAGAGAGGAATACAAAAACCTTTTGTTACAGCATGTTCTGTGTCATTTAAAAAGGGAGGGCGAGGATTAGCATAATTTGAACATTTGCTTTATGCCAGACAAGCCTAGATGCTTTGTAAATGTAATCTCACATTTCATCTCCAGCGTGCCCCTTCGAGACACATATGAATTTCCCTATTTTGCAGAGGAGAAGACTAAGGCACACAGAGGCTAGTAACTTGCCAAGGGTTGCCCAGAAGTGATCAATTCTGTGACTTTCATCACTCTTCTCCACTGCTCCTAAATCCCAGATAACATAAGGGAAGACAGGGAAGGAGGATTTCTGGAAAAGCTCCTTGGAAGTGAGGGATGTCTGGGCTACGTGGGGCTGCACATTGAGGTACAGGTCAGAAAACATGTTCTGAAATGCCTGCAGAGGCTGTTTCTTCTCCTAGGCATCCATCCCCTTGGTTCCATCTTCCGTCCGGTGGCCCCCAACCCCCGGGCTGCTGTAATGCCTTCTCCTTCTGCCCTTCCAGCCTAGAGTGGTAGTGACTTTTTACTATGACTCTTCTCTGTACTGCCTCATGATCACCACTCCCCTGCAATAAAGTCCCTTTGTTCTGATGTAAACCGCAAACAGAATAAGAATACATTTAATGAGAACGTCTACTTTGCCAAGTCTGTGCCGAGTGCAGAGAGTCCTGTGATTAATAAGCCAGGTGTCAGATGCAAAAATGGGAGCTCTAGTCTCTGGAGGAAAGACAGATTTTTAAGCACTTATTTTCAATACAATATAAACTTCAGAACTTCAGACTGAAAAATAAGTTTAAAGTGGAGACTACCCTGAGTTGTTTCCTGTACTAGTGATAGTCCTACTGGCGTTGCCATTGGGGTAACGTGAAACAGCATCCAGTGGTTCCAAAGGCACCTGAGCTGCCTTTAGGTTATACAGTTTAGTTTACATTCTGGAACTTTCTGTAAGGGAGGGTGAGTAACAGGACACCTCAGGCGTAAAAGAAGACAGACATGGAATTAAATCATGAAGTTTGAAGGATGTGATCTTCACCAATTATCAACCGTCCCATTTTTCTCTCTCTTGAGACACATGCAAACACACACACACACACACACACACAATTTATTTATTCATTGTGAAAGGAGATGCCATTCTTTTTTATCTGTATCTCTAAATGGACATAGTATTATAATAAGCTCCTTTGTTTAATTTAGCCTACTTGATTCTTTACATATGATAGTAAAACTTATCACAACCCTGTGAGGTAGGTACTATTTACTATCCCCATTTTACAGATGGGAAAACTGAGATTTAGGGAAGTTAGGCAAGTTGGATAAGGTCACACAGTTAGTGACAGAGCCAGGATTCACACAGCTCCTTTCTATTAGCCCCCTCGCACACTGCACACACGCAGACTCACACACACACACACACACACACACACACACACACACACAGTGTTGTATCCCATTGACTTTGAGCACTGCCATCTTTGAATTTCTGGACTTAGCTTTGTAAACAAAACGACATGAATGGAATTCAGAGTTTGGGGAGTCTTTTTTTTGTCCTATGCCCAATATTTGTTTTGCACTTTCGACATTTGAAAAGAAATTCCATGTTGCTAGTGCTTATGAATGTGCCTCAGGGCACTTGCATGTTTCTACTTGGGTGGAAGATCTTCTCTCAGGTTGCATTCTTTTCCCATGGGCTCCAGGGACTGCTGGGAAGGCTTCCCACTGGATCTGACTGGAGCAGGCTGTAACCGTGGGAGCCAGAGACTTCTGGCCGGTTTCAGCTCCAAGCTGGAGGGGTGCCATGAAATCACATGATGCTTGGACTAAAAGGGCAAGCTGAAGAATGTCTCTCTCATCCCACCCTGACCCGTGACGTCTAAGCAGTGAGCAAATGCGCCCTCCAAGAAGCTACTGTAATCCACTGGATATACCAAACACTAGAAGAAAAGGTGAGTCTCTAAGCCAGGCACTGGGGCTACTGATACGTAGCAGTATTCCAAAACTAGTGAGAGTTAGGACATGCAGGGAAGGATGGTGGGAAACCCTGGAAGGACACTTCTAGGTCATGTGGTTAAATCCCATTCATTAATGGGAGTGGAGGTCGTGGTGATTAAAACTGTAAGCCAGGAAGGGAAGGGACATAACCAATATTTTGCAGGTGGTCCTGCTAACCAGGATTCGATTTTAGGTGTCCTAACCGCAAGGCCAAGTAAGAAGTCCCAGGAGCAGAGGGCAACCCTTGTCTAGGGTAGGAGTTGCTGGCATGTGGCTGCTATTTCTGAGTAGCTTTGTTAATTAGATTGTTTCTTCTAAGGGTCTGTTTCTTTAGACGTTAGTCTAGATGGCATGGAGAATGAAGGCTGGTGTAGAAGAAAATACAGCTTACTGCCGATAGAGAGGACACCTCTCAATTTCCACCCTCTTCCTGGTCTCTCCCATTCCCCTTCTTTATTTCATATTTATATCTTCCTATTCTTCTTGGATTAGAGAAAGAACAAAATAGGTCTGGCCATTAATTACTTTTCGAGTGTCCCTTATCTAGACCCCCAAGGGACTCATTCCAAACAGGAGAGTAGTTTAGCACTCCCTGGCTGACCTGGGTCTCCATGCTCCTGTGACCTTTCCGAGTCTTCCATGTCTCCGCCCTGGAACCTGGCAGATGGTCCTTGGTCTCCCACAGTGAGCCAGCCGTCACAAGAAAGCTGAGTGTAGCCATGAAGGCGTGGGCCTCGGTGGAATCTTGGCTCAAGCGCGATTTAGATATTAGAGTGAACTATATGAAATTGCGGACATGTGGCTTTTTAAAAATTAAACTGTTAATTTAAAAATAACTGTAGATCACATGCAGTTGTAAAAAATAATACAGAGATCCTACGTACAGCTTTACACATTCCCTCTAGTGGGAGCATTGTGCAAAACTATAGTCTAATATCACAACCGGTATGTAGACATTGATACAGACAAGATACAGAACAGTTCGATCACCACAGGCCTTTCCTGTTGTACTTTTATAGCCATGCTCATCTCCCTCCTCCCTGGCAACCACTATCTGTCTTTTTCTAAATAAGTCTATTTATTTATTTTTTATTTATTTGGCTGTGTCAGGCCTTAGCTGCGGCACACAGAATCTTCATTGTGGTGCGTGGATTTCTCTCTAGTTGTGGTGCACAGGCTCCAGTGGGCACGGGCTTAGTAGTTGCGACGCACGGGCTTAGTTGCCCCACGGCATGTGTGATCTTAGTTTCCCCGCCAGGGATCGAACCCGCGTCCCCTGCATTCGAAGGTGGATTCTTATCCACTGGACCACCAGGGAAGTCCCACTATCTGTTTTTGATTTATATAATTTTTGCCATTTCAAGAATACTATATAAATGGAATCATATAGTACATAACTTTTGGGATTGGCTTTTTTCACTCAACATAATTCCTGGAGATTCATATAGTTTGTTGCCTGTAGCAATAGCTTTGTTACTTTTTATTGCTTAGTACTCTATGGTAGGGATATACCACGGCTTGTTTAACCATTCACCCAAAGGACATCTGGGTTGCTTCCAGTTTGGGGCTATTACAAATAAAGCTACTATAAACATTGCTGTATAGGTTTTTGTGTGAACATAGTTTTCATTTTTTTCTGGGATAAGTACCCAAGAGTGCCATTGTTGGGTCTTATGGTAGCTGTGTTTAGTTTTATAAGAAACTGCTAAACTCTTTTCTAACGTGGCTGTACCATTTACATTCCTACCCGCAATGTGTAAAGGATCCAGTTTCTCCCTCTGCATTCTCACCAGCATTTGGTGTTGTCACTATTTTTCATTTTAGCCATTCTGAGGTATGCAGTGATATCTCATTGTGGTTTTAATTTGTACTTCCTTAATAGCTAATGATGCTGAATATCTTTTCATGTGCTTATTTGATATCTGTATGTCCATCCTCTTTAGTGAAATATCTGCTCATGTCTTTTGCACATTTTCTAATTGGATTATTTTTAATGTTGAGTTTTAAGAATTCTTTATATATTATAAATACTAGTCCTTTGTCAGGTAACTATTTTTGCCCCTTTTGTAGCTTGTATTTTCATCCTCTTAAAAGGGTCTTTTGCGGAGCAAAAGTATTTAATTTTGATAAAGTCCAATTTATCAACTTTTTTCTCTTATGGATCATGCTTTTGGTGACAACTCTTTGCATAGCTCCAGACCCCAGATGATTTTCTTTTATTATTTTCTGTAGAATAACATAGAATAAAATAACATAATCCATTTTTCTAGATTTTTGTATAAGGTGTGAGGTTTAAGTCAAGGTTAATTTTTTTTTGCCAATATATGTCCCATTGCTTCAGCATCATTTGTTGAAACAGCTGTCTTTCCTCCATTGAACTGCTTTTGCACCTTTGTCAAAAATCAGTTGGGTATATGTGTGCAGGTCTGTTTCTGGGTTCTTTATTAATCTATGCATCTATCCCTCTGCCAAGACCACACTGTTTTGATAACTATAGCTGTACAGTAGGCCTTAATATCAGGTACAGTCTTCCCACTTTATTTTCTTTTTTCTATGAAACTTAAAGGTTTTTTTATAACCTTTTCAGTTGGGAATAAATTGAAAACTTACAGAAAAGTTGCAAGAATAAGAACAGTACAAAACACACCCATATATTCTTTGTCCAGATTCACCTATTACTATACTTTTGCTGTATTTGCTTTATCATTTGCTTCCCGCCTCCCCAAACATATATATGAAACTTCTTTTGTAAACCATTTGAAGGTAAAATAAATGCATCATGACCCTTTACTCCTAAATACCTTGGTGTGTATTTTCTAAAAATAGGGATATTTTCTTACATAACCACAGTATAGTTATCAACTTCAGTAGTTTATCTGACACTGACACTTATTTAATCATATATATATATTTAAATTGACCTAGTAATGTCCCTTGGAGTCTTTTTTCCAAACTCCAACACAGTCCATTCTAGAGTCAGGTATTACTGTTAGCTGTCATATCTCTTTAGCCTCCTTTAGTCTAGAACACCTCCACAGCCTTTCTTCATCTTTAAAAAAAATAATTAATTAATTATTTTTAATTTTTGGCTGTGTTGGGTCTTTGTTGCTGCGGGTGGGCTTTTCTCTAGTTGTGGCAAGCAGGGGCTACTCTTCATTGTGTGCAGACTTCTCATTGCAGTGGCTTCTCTTGTCGCCGGAGCATGGGCTCTAGGTGCACGGGCTTCAGTAGTTGTGGCTCGCGGGCTTCAGTAGTTGTGGCACGTGGGCTCTAGAGCGCAGGCTCAGTAGTTATGGCGCACGGGCTTAGTTGCTCCGCGGCACGTGGGATCTTCCCAGACCAGGGATAGAACCCGTGTCCCCTGCATTGGCAGGTGGATTCTTAACCACTGCACCACCAGGGAAGTCCCTCTTCATCTTTTATATCATTGACATTTTTAACGAATATAACACCCCTGCCCTGACGCCCCCTCCCCCGTACCCCAGTTTTCATAGTAAAGTCCTCATTTGGGGTTTAACTTATATTTCTCCATGATTAGATTCAGGTTGTGCATTCTTGGCCAGAATGTGACAAAGGTGATGTGTCTCTCAGTGTGTCATCTGGATGCACTGGATTATCATCTCCCTCCATTGGTGATTTAAATTTTGATCGTCTGGTGAAAATGTCATATGATGAATTGAGCCTTTTGTTTGAACCTACAAAAATGGTAGTTTCATGATTCAACCTAACATATAAGCTTTATATGGGTTTATGTAGGTAACCTGACCTCTCTGATACTCAGTTTCCCCCATCTGTTAAGTGAGGATATTAATAATTTCTCTCCCATGAGTATCATTGGGAGAGTTAAATAAGGTAATGTATGTAAAATCCGGCACATGAGAGGCACTCCATAAATGTTAGCTATTATTATTTCAGTCAGGCAGTGTTAAGGGATCGTGGTTTTGCTCTTCCTCTCCGACTCTTAACTACAGGCAAAATCACCACAGAGATAAAGTGGTGGGGGCTGGGCCACCTCAGCTCTGACATTTAGGTTTCCTCATCTGGCGAATGGGAAACGCCTCCTACCCCACAGGGTTGCTGTGAGGTTTCATGGCATATGTGTAAAAGTGCCTGCACATAGAATAGGTTCTTAAAAAAAAGAAGAAGAAGAAAAAAAAAGGGCTTCCCTGGTGGAGTAGTGGTTAAGAATCCGCAGGGGACACGGGTTCGAGCCCTGGTCTGGGAAGATCCCACATGCAGCAGAGCAACGAAGCCCGTGAGCCACAACTACTGGAGCCCGTGTGCCACAACGAGAAGCCACCGCAATGAGAAGCCCGCGTACCACAACGAAGAGTGGCCCCCTTGCAGCAACTAGAGAAAGCCCCAGTGCAGCAACGAAGACCCAATGCAGCCAAAAATAAATTTTTTAAAAAAAGTGATTCTTAATCTGTTGCATGAGGAAAACAGGAATATCTATCAGACTTAAATAAAAAAAATCCACTGGAGTCTGTCATACAGAGTGACGTAAGTCAGAAAGAGAGAGACAGGTACTGTATGCTAACACATATATATGGAATTTAAGAAAAAAAATGTCATGAAGAACCTAGGGGTAAGACAGGAATAAAGACACAGACCTACTAGAGAATGGACTTGAGGATATGGCGGGGGGAAGGGTAAGCTGTGACGAGGCGAGAGAGTGGCATGGACATATATACACTACCAAGCGTAAGATAGATAGTTAGTGGGAGGGAGCCGCAGAGCACAGGGAGATCAGCTCGGTGCTTTGTGACCACCTGGAGGGGTGGGAGGGAGGGAGATGCAGGAGGGAGGAGATATGGGAACATATGTATATGTATAACTGAGTCACTTTGTTATAAAGCAGAAACTAAGACACCATTGTAAAGAAATTATACTCCAATAAAGATGTAAAAAAAAAGAAAAAAAAGAAAAAATAGAAGCATAAAAAAAGCAAAACTTCAAAAAAAATCCAACATAATGTGGAATCATTCTGAGGCAGTAGAAAGGGATGAAAAAAATATAGCTAGAGCCCAGGACTTGGATATCAGCATAATTTAGCGGCTGTGTGATCTCTGGGCAGATTACTTCACGTTTCGGAGCTTCAATTTTATCATTTGTAATTTGGGGATAAAAATCAGTGCACATCCCAGGGGGGTTTGTGTTAATTAATGATGCCTAGCAGTAGTTGGGCACTCCGTCAACATCTCCGGAACGAAGCGGGAAAGACTAAAGCATTCACCTGTGAGCTGCCAGGGGCTGAGCGCTCCCCCGGCTGGCGCATCCCTGCAGCGTCCCCGCCTTGGTCGGCCGCACCCGCAGGCTCAGCGCGAGCGAGGTCCCCACCCTCCCCGCCCCGCATCCGGCCGCAAGCTCCTCCCCCCGCGGCCGCGTCCTCCCCGGCGACTGCCTGGCACCTGGCAGAAGCGCGGCGGCCGGGGAAGCGGGAGGCGATCCTCGGACGGCGGCGGGCGGCGGGGGAGGGGCGCGGGCGCACAGATGGGAGCAACTGAGAAGAGCGGCAAGAAGAGCCGGAGGCTGTTTTCTTCGCTGCGGCCGTGGAAGGCAACCCGGCGGCTGTGGCGGACGCGCTCGGCTTCCAAGGCGGCGCAGGGTGAGTGTGGGCGCGGCCGCGGGACCTGTTACCACGAGCGGCGGGCGCCGGCCTCCCGCTGAAGCGGGGCCGCGGTGGCTCCGGCTGCTGCCGTGGGCGGCATCTCCCTCTGGGTTCTCGGCCCCCGGGGCCCGCGGGCGGGGGCCGCGCCGCCTGGACGTCTGGCCCTGCCTGGGCGACCCTCCTCCCTGATCCTGGGCCGCGGGGACTACAGCAGTCCCCAAGCTCCCCCGGGGCCGCTCGACGACAGTCCCTTCTTCCCCCTCCACCCTTTAAGCGTATCTCCCCTTGGCCCAGGTGGTTGCAGCTTGTTAATTTCCCGCACAAGTCCCTGTCTGTCCGTTTGGCTCTGGACAGAGGGAATCCGGGGTGCCTCTGGAAAACAGTTTGCATCCCCCTCCCCCCAAAACCTGGCCGGCACCTGCAATGCAGTACCCGTTGGGGGATTTAATCCGCACCCAACTCTGCCTTGGAGGTCCTCCCCATTGGACCCACCCTCTTTCCAACCCATCTGTTATCTTGTAAGCTCTAGTCACAATTAACTATTTCCCAAACACATTCCACCCTATCCTCACCAGGGCCTTAACTCACATTTATTCAGTCACTGCATTCATTCATTCCATAATTTTTAACGAGCTCCCCTGTGTGTCAGGGCCCAGGATTGAACGAGATAGGCAAGGCCGCAGCTCATGGAACCACTTTTAAAGGGGGAAACAGACGTTACACACGTCAAATAGGTAAAAGTCTCCATTGCAGATTGCTCTGTGTGCTTGGAAGGAATCAACTCGTCTGCTGGGAGAGAAGAAAAGGTAGAGGGGCCCTAGCTTACTTGGGGAGTGGACAGGGAAGGCGTCTCTGCGGCCATGCAATTACAGCTGAGCCTGAAGACTGATTCAGAGTTACTCCAGCATGGAGCCAGGGGAGAGCTTCCTGCCGGGGCAATAGCAGGTGGAAAGGTTCTCAGTGTGCCTGAGCTAAGCAAGGGGAAAGTGAGGCAGGCAGGGCCTGGGACAGGGTCTGGGTAGTATATGATGAGGAGTTTGGATTTTATTCCAAGTGAGCTGGGAAGCCACTAACATGTTCTGAGCACAGGGACATGACACGATCTGCTGGCTCATTGCCTTCTCTCTATCTGCAGTGGCCATGCCTTGGTCTCTCAGCCTGGCCAATTCCTACCCGTCCGTTAGGACTAGCACAAATGCATCTCCTCTGTGAAGCCTTTCCTGGGATAGGTGCCACCTGTAACCTGTCTGCTGGTATTTCATCATCATTTGTCACTGTTCATCTGCTATTATAGATTCCATGTGGGCAGGTTCTCATCCACTTCATCTTTGCATCCCCCACCAGGCTAAGTCAGAGCTGGGTACTTTGCAGATACCTGTCTGCTTGTGTGTGTGTGTGTGTGTGTGTGTGTCTGTCTCTCTGTCTGTCTGTCTGTGTGTCCTATCATGTCCTTTTCGTCTGTTTCCAGCATCTGAGGATTCTTCAGAGGCTGACATGCCTTGAGTTCTAAAATGGCCGACCTGAGCCAGGGCAGAAGCTAGACTGCAACAGGGCCGCATCACCCCCATCTCCACCCCAGGGTTTTTACGAAGATTAAATGAATTAATGAGTTAATAATTGTAAAGTGCTGGCACATAGTAAGCATTCTAAAAAGAAATTTGACAAAGAGCAAAAATAATTATCCTTCAAATATTTGTGTTAGAAACAACACCAATTATTGTGTTAGAAACAAGCTTTTCTATTGTTGATGGTTAGGGAGGCTCTGTGGCTTGGCCTTGTCATCTTGCCGGCTTTCAAAGGACGTGTTATTACTTTTAGTGAATGCGCCAATTAATTCCTTCCACACTGCATCAAGAACTGTTGCGGAAACTTAGTAGGTCTAAAGGCTGACCGCCCCTTTTCTTTAGCTTGCCTGAGTAGTTGAATAGATTGGTAATTGCAACAAGTATTCCTTGAGTGATCCTTATATGCATAGTGTTACTCCAGGTGTTGTGTGAATGTTTTACAACAGAGGAATAAATGGGTATTCCCACTGCAGTAAATTGGGTTAGAATAAGTTTTTTAGTTTTATAATTTTTAAACCCAGGTGTATACTGTGTCCACAACCATCCTCTCTTTTTCTTCTTTGTTCCCATTGTAGAGTTCACCCATGGCTTACCTGGGGCCCATTGCCACGCCACACCTCTCTTTTCTTAGGTAGGATCTTGGCAGATCACTGTATTTCCCTACTTCCCCTTCCCCCCTACAACCTGGAGATGAGGCCATTATAATGTCTTATGTTATATGATACTTTACAGTTTATGGAGTAGGTCAACTATAAGGTCTTGTTTAGATCTTAACTAACCTTGGAAGGAGGGAGGACAGATGGTATTTATTTCCCCCATTTTGTAGATGAGGAAAGTGAAGCAAGAGACGGAGTAACTTGCAAGAGGTCATAGGACTGGTGTGTGGCCAATTCAGGCCTGACTACCCACACAGCTTCCTTTCTGCCACATCGGCACAAAATAAACATGTGCCAGTATCTATACACATGGAGGGAAGAAGTAAAATTAATGAATATTATGCAGTGAATGAAATCCATATCCCAATTTTATTTAATTTTTCTTAAAGGTGGCCTGAATTTCTCACGATGATGTCAGCGTCACTTGGGGCATCTACAATCATATGCTTTGGTGCCAGACAGACGATGATTTGAATCTGCCACTAGTAAGTGGCACACTAATAAGCTGTGTGATCTTGGGCAGGGTGCTAAATCTTTCTAAAACTCAGTTATCTATCATACGTAAAATAAGGATGATACTCCTATGTTATAATGTTCCTGTGATGATTATATGGGTTATTGTATATAAAGTGCTTGGTACATAGTAGCTCACAAGGTGGTGGTTGTTATTTTTATTAATATTAGTCCAGATATTGCACCATATGATCACACCCCAAATATGGAAAGTTCAATGAGCGGTGGGAATAAAACATGGCTGGAAGCTCTTCAGGGGCCGCAATCCCTTCTGGACCAATCAGAAGGCCTTCTACATCACTATCCTTCTTTCTACCCTCCCTTCCTTTTTTTTTCAGCAGGAGGCTACAGATGAGAAGTAGCATAGCTTCTGGGGACCTCTGGCATCTGTTTAGCTTAATATTGTATCCTGAATATAGAAGACATTCAATAAATATGTTTATTTAGTTATTGGATAATAATGAATGAATGGTTAAGTAATGAATGAATCCTCTGGGATGTATATATTGATTCCTTACTTCCTTGCTAATACTCAGTACTGTCAGAATTTTTTGATGCGTATGAAGTGGTACTGCATGGTGCTTTTATATTGAATTTCCCTGACGAATAATGAAGCTGGAGATCTTTTCACATGAATATTGGCCATGTGTGACCAAGACATGTGTGAACGCCTGTTTATGTTTTTTTTTTTTGGTGGTTCATGTTTTTTTAAAAATCTACTCATAGGAGTTCTTGAAATCTTTTGGATACCAATGATTTACCTGCTTATATGTCCAAGCAACTTAAAAAAATCTACTAACCATGCAAGCTGTTCTAAATGAACAGGCTGTGTTCAGTAGAAATTAAGCCCCTAAATTGCTTCCAGCTTTTGCAGAGAACCAGATTTACGTCAAATAGCAAAGCTTTAGCTTATAGAGACGGGAGCGGATAGTTGGTGGAAGTATTTTGTGAGCAGTAGGCTTTCCTAGTCCTTGAAATGATGGTAGAAAACCAGTCCTGAGCTCTTCCCCCCAGAAATTGCCTCCTGCAAACGCTGGTGGCCGAAGTGCCCTTTCCTGAACTTCAGTTATTCCCTGGGAAGACACAGGTTGGACCTGGAGTCAGTCTATCCGCAGGTAGTGCTTTCCAGGACTAGTTACCTGGAGGAAAGGACAGAACACTTGTCAGGTGAACTGTGGTTTATCCTTACTGCCATTTTTTGGCCATATGTCCCTAAAAACAAATCACATTGAATGGAGATAATGGTCACTACCTAGGGATATTGGAAAGATCAAATGATATCATAACTATGAAAGGACCATATAAATGCAAAATATATTTGCTAGGCTCTGTGAAGTAGCCAACCCTTTGCCGGAGTGGGACCTATACCCATTAGGCCCCATACCTTCTCCTACCCTCTGTTCTGCATACAGGTGCCCGATTGTAGAGTAGTAGTTCTCAAGGGTTGTCTCCAGACCAGCAGCAACAGTGTCTCCTGGAACTTGCTAGAAATGCAAATTCTTGGAGCCCACCTCAGAGCTACCAAAGCAGAGACTCTGGAGGTGGGACCCAGCAACCTGTGCTTTACCAAGCCCTGCAGTAATTCTGGTGTGTGCTAACCTTTGAGAACCGTTGGCCTAGTGGGATGTGCAAAGGCTTTAAAGACAGTGAATGTGGGTTTTTCAGTCTTAACTCTCCCATTTGCCAGCTTGTGCGATGAGCAGGTTACTAAGCTCTTGGGCTTCCAAGCTCTCATCAATAGAAGGAAGATGATGTCACTTCCGTCACAGGGGTGTTGTGAGAAGTAAATGACAGGCAGTATCCTGGCTCTGCTACTTTTTTGCTATGTGTCCTTTGGCAAGTCTCCTTTCTTCTTTCTGCCTCATTTTTTCTCATCTAAAAAAGACGGACTGGCAAGCGTTAACGTGCATGCCTTGCTTACCGTGTGCCAGCCGTGGTCCTAAACCTGTGAATATTTTAATTTTATTTAATTCTTACAATAACCCTGTTTTACAGTCTCTATTTTATGAACGAGAAAACCGAAACACAAAGAGGATAAGTAATGTTTCCAAAGTTACACAACTAGTAAGCTGGGATGCAAACCCAGGCAGTGTGCTGTGAAAGTCCTCGCTCTAAAGGCCATGCTTGGCAAATAAGTTCTTTAAAAGGATGGTGATGATGATAAGAAGACTGCCTTGCACACAGTGGGTACTCCATGTGTTAATTCTCTTCCCCTTGCCTTGTGGCTTGGCTTCATCGGAGCACACCCAGCTTTTCTTATAGTCATGCTGCCCTTCTCTGCGGTGACCCTAATCACAAAGCCCCATCCCCTCCCCAGCCCCCAGTCAGCAGTTTTCTCACTCCAGTTCATCTCGCTTACGGCCACTTGGATGCTCTGAGCAAACCAGACAGGCGTGGCTGGGGGAAGACCGAATGCGGTGGTGCAGGTGAAGTCATTCTCCTGTCACCCCACCCTGGCATGTTTTGGAAATGAATGACTAATCCAGAAGAGAGGGTCCAGGCAAGTTACCGAAAGATCATTGGGTCTGCCCAATTTGAGAAATATCCTCCCAGTCTCTTTTGCTCTCAGATTTCCAAGGGAATATAAAAGCCTTTGTTGCTGAGTTTTTCTTCGGAGTAAAATTTACAGCTGGGAAGTTGAACCCACAGTGTTAACAGCAGCGTTTTTTTTCTTTCATTTTTGTTTTGCTAGGACAATGAAGAGCCTTATTCTCTTTCAATTCAGGGTGTCACTCATTGTTCTTGAAAATTCTCTTTGGTTTTGCTCTCAAGATGGCCTCCCTTGCTGGGCATGACTCACCGGTCTAATGACTCAGAAGTGGCATCCAACAAGACAAGGACTGTGCAGAGCTGTGCAGGGACTTGTGGCCAGTGGAGCCTGCCTGAAGCTTTCCCTAAACCCGGTTATTGAGATGGAGCATCGTTTCCATTAATGGATGTTTAGAATGGTTGTTGGTACCAGTTTATTGGAAGCATGAGGCAGTGCCTTGTTCTGGAAGGCTCCAAGGCTTGAGTCTATCCTTGTCCCTCAGCTGGGTGTGGCCTTGAGGTTTACTGTGGGCAAGACAAGGCTTCTAAGAATTTACCTGACCCTGCTTGGAATGGCCACAGAATCAGCCAGTGTAAGGCTTCTGTAAAATTTGTATCAGGGAAAATAAAGGCTCTTCTTATCTGAAGAGGACTTCAAATCTCTTTCAACTTAATTTAAAAAAATCTGTTAAGGATGAATAGAAAGATGAACATCTATGTGACAGAGCAAATTTAGCAAAACGTACTTGAAGATGTTTGCCATGCAATTCTTCCAACTCTTTGTATTTTGAAACTTTTCAAAATACAGTGTTGAGTAAAATGCAGGTAACCCTAGAAATGATCATACTCTTGTAAAAAAATTGCTTCCTTGTTAACATAAATGGCAGGCTCTCTCCCACTTCCTCACTCCTCCCAGGCTTTGTCTTTTTTCCTGGGGAGCCTGCTTGATGAAAAAGGGCCTGGAGTGAGCCTGGCAGGGGGTGAGCTAATCCTTTACACCAGGGCTTTATCTTCTTCCTGATATGTAATTCTCACAATAGCCATATAAACTAGTTATTATTTTCTGCATTTTATGAGGAAACTGAGGTGCAGAGGGGTACACTTGATCCAGGTCAGTAGGTGATAATATTAGTCTTACAGCATTTATGGAGCCCTCCCTTTATGTGTCAGGCTTTGTGCTCTGTACTTTACATGCATTAACTCATTTGAGCCTCATCCTACCCTAGGAGGTAGGTGCCTTCAGTATCTTCATCTTACAGATCAGGAAATGGAGACTTAGAGAGGTGCAGGAACATATCCCAGCTTACTCTAGGAGCCAGGAAGTGGCAGAGCCCATGTTTGAACCTGGTCTCTCCTGCTTTATAGCCCTTGCCCTACTATTCAGACCCAGTCCTCGGCCTAACTCAGTAAATCAGTATACGTTGTAGAAACCTCTTGTTCTGAGACCACAAGCTCTTTGAGGACAGAATGTTTTGTTCAGCACTGTGTCATTCTCAGTCTTCAGAGCAGTGTCTGGCATAATGAATATTTATTGGATGAAAGAGTACACGGATGGTGTCTTCTCATCACCCCCTCCTTCACCCTATCTGCCCCTAAAGGTGCTCCTAACTGGGTACGTTTTGGCTGCCCTGGCCTTGGTCCTTGGAGATGGAGATGCCCGTTTCTTTGATGTGGTTTATGGGGCAACATGCCTCATTTGGTGGCCAGTGAAGAGTTCCAATGAAGGCAGATGTTCCTCATTGGCCTTAAGTTGTCAAGGATGCATAAGGATATTATCCACTGTCAAGGAAAGATGGGAACAAAAACAAAATAAAATTTCCCCAAACTTTAAGGGAGTCTTTAAATTGTGGCGGCTAGAAATCAACTCCAGGACCCCTAGTGGCCACGACAGGCTTTCCCTCTATAGCTATATTTGACTCTCGGGCTGCCGTAGAGAGCAGGTAAACACTAGCAATTAGTTCTCTTAATGTGCCCAAGCATGTTGATAATTATCCTTTACACTTATGTAGAACTTAGTTTACAAAGTACCACATCTGCTCTCCCTTTTGATCTTCTGAACAGCCTGGACCACACACAGGGCACGGATGATTAGCCCCACTTTACAGATGAGGAAACTGGTACCAGAGAGGTTAAATCACCTGCTCTACGCCACTCAGGTAATAGTGGTAGAGAGAGGTCTTCAACCCTCTTTTCTCACCTCCTACTCTGGCAAATTTTCCTTTTCAATATTGTACTTAACCCAGCAATTTCTGGGGATGAGCGCAGGTTGGTGCATTTCTTTTTGTTGCTCTTCTTCCATCTTGGAGGTGAGTGAGGTCCTGGATTGGGTCAGTTAATCATTCTGGATGTCAGTTTACCAGTCTGTATATTGGGGAATAAACACTACCCATAAGTGAGTGCACTTGGAGCAGAGGAAGTTGTGAGGGTTTGCAACTCAAAAAACAATTTCTAAGTGAAGATGTTTGGAAGGGACTGTGATGACTGGTTCATTTTCTGTAAAACAAGTTCAATGGCACCTCCCCTGGCCACACTATCTAAAATGGCAGCTCTGTTACCTCATTATCATGCTTCATTCTTCTTCACGGCATTTACTGCCATTTATTATATGTTTATATTTGTTTGTTTATGGCCTGTCTGAATCCTCCCACCCAAATGTGATAGCCACGAGAGCAGGGACTTGGTCTGTTTCCTGCACTCTTGAATTGCTAACAGGTGGAGTTGTGCCTGGCACAAATAACCGTTATTGAGTGAATGAATGAAAGAATGAATCTGAGGTATGTAATGATTGGAAGTAAGTTTGCATTGGATGATTGAAAGATTTGCTTGAGTACTCCTTGCTGTCTAGCAGAGAGGGGATTTGGTCTGGCTTCCACAGATCCATTTCTGTCTCAGCCATCCAGTGGCTTAAGACCAATCACTAAAGCCTTGAGTACCAACTTACACCTGGGTGAACTGGGTTCAATAACCCAGGTCCATTCAGCAGACATAGGTCATTGGATGGCACTGTATGCCTCTGCATTGTAACAGCCGGTGAGTGGCTTGAGGACTGGGGCTGGTTCCCGTCACTGTTCTGTCCGCAATACTTAGCATAGAGCCTGGTCCACAGAGAGGTAAAAGAAGTGTTTGCTGAATGAATGAATATGTAAGAGGAAACAAGCACAGGGCTCTTAATCCCCCTCCAAAGTGAAGGTCTCCATTTGAGAATAAGCTTGGTGCACGGCACATGTGGTCCTCTTTCAACTTGAATCAAATCTCTCCAGAGACGAGGAGGCACTGAACAGTTGATTCCCTAACCTACTGCAAGGAAAGGCAAGCCTAGGCTCCAGATCCAGTTCCATGCCATGTTTTGGAATTTGTGTTTACGTCTGTCTTCATTCCCCATCCTTTCTGCTCCAGCATAAGCAAAATTATAACCCCTGCACGCTGACTTGCATGCAATTACCAGAGCCCGGTGCTCCTCGGCTGAGGGACTTCTCCCCCAAGACCGCTGACTGTCTGAATGACAAATCCAAAGTCAGGGTTGCAGAACCAGCCGGACTTTCCTGCTCCTTTGCAGCAGAGGGAGGAAGGAGAGAATGAAAGATTCTGAAAATAAAGGTAAGGGGCCGACTGCAGAGGGTAGGTAAAAGAGGCTAGGGATAAGATGTCACTCCATGGACATGTTTAGTGTCTATTAAATGGCTGATTTAAAATTAGTGTGCATATATTATTTAAAAATTCTAGTATATAATAATAAACGTGACTTTTAAAAATAACTGATTTCTGGTTTCCAAATATTGTCATTCAGTTTTCCATTTTTGTGCTACTAAATATAACATTTTTGCATTCTTCATTTAATCTTGGCTGAATGACACATATTTACATTTCACAGACTTCCTTATAATAGTTCCCTTTTATTTTGCAAGTGTTCAGAATACTTAATTAATATATAAGTTTCCGGTGCATTATTGGAATTGCAATATCTGAAATACTTCGGACTTTTACAGTTTGGGTTCTTAAGAAAAATGTAGAGGGAGAAGCCTTTAATGAACATTCACCTTTTCGGGAGGATCCAATGGGGAGCCGTCACTGACCTTCAGAAGTGTTTATCTTGCAGAGAGATATTCAGATGCAAACTCCCCCCACTCTGCTAGCTTCCATCCCCTAGATCCCTGGTAACAACCCCCCTTCGCATCCCCCCCCCTCGCTCTCGCCCCCTCCCCCCAACCAATTCCGCTTGAGGCATGGGGGAGGAGAGAAACGGATTTAAATGAAAACTCAGGAAAGGTCAGGTCTCTCAAATGAGCCAGCCAAATAAATATTAAGTTCAACAACAAGGATTCTGGAGGATTCTGGGGTTTCAAATTCCGAGGGTCTTTAACATTTTCTGCCGCAGATGGGGGAGGAGCGATAGATCCCAAGGCTCGGGAGGATACACGCGTTCCCCAATCCTGTTCCCAGGAAGGAGCCCTTCCGTGGTGTTGCGTAGGTGCGGCTCCTGGTCCTGCCGCAGGAGGAAGGCGCAGGGCGGCTGGGCTCCCGGGAAAGCTCCGGGGCAGCCGCCGAATCTCCGCGTAGCCTGGCTCAGCCCCTGCCTCCCCCCAGCTAATTTTAGGGTTTGCCCGCCCCCCTTTTCCCCAGCAGGCGTTCGCTGATCTCACCTCAAGCCTCTCTGCAGCAATTTCCACCCCTCCCTCTCCTCCCAGCACGCTCTGCGTTAAGGAGGCCCCAGCACTTTGCCCTTGGGCACCGGGCTTGGGTGCTCAGGTGGAGGCTGGCACACAGCGCCGGAGCAGGTTGCTCACGCCCACCGACCCTCCGCAACACCGGAGCCGGGTGGTTCTCTTCATTGGTGAGACCGCCCAGGCCCCAAGCCTTCTCCTAACTGCATGCAGGGCCGCCCGCTTGGCCTTCACCAGCCCAGTCCTCAGGCACACTCTCTGGCATGTTACAAGATTCTCAACTTGTAATGAACAGTGATGTTTATTCCATATTAAAAACAAACAAAAAGCAACCAACCAAACAAAACCACACACAGCCTGATGCCGGTAGGAAGGCTGGTATTTTAATCTATCACGCTGCTTGTGATGAAGGCTCTTAAGCAATTTCACTTACTATAACTGAGGCTTTAAAAGGGTCTGGGGTAGCTGGTGTCGGTTCCACATAGCGATCTCTGCGGTTTTGATGTTTAAATTTTGATTAAACAGCCTTAGCGAGGAGGAAAACAGATTTGCATGGCCCTGGTAAATGCAAAGAGTGCCTGTCTACTGCTGTTTCTAAGCCAAGCTCTCATGGACAAATAAAACCTGTGTCTGTGTAATCAGAACATTTTAAATAAACTCAGGGAGAATGTTGGCCTTTCCTGTGTCGTTTTCAGTAGCTGGAGAAAAGGTTTCTGGAAAGAAAAAAATGTGCTTATGTGCCATGTCATGCTAGGCCAGGGGCATGGTTTAGAAAAAGTTAAGACTGCCTGAGCTGGAGGCTCATGTTAGGTTAATATTCACCACCATTTGGAATTGAAACACTCGCAGTTTCTCAGTGTGTCAGGCAGGATGCTTTAGGCTTCAAATCCCCAGCTGCTTTTTTAGGGGAGTTGGTATTTAGAATTTTTGTTTCACTTTGTTCTGGAAGGAGCCTTGGTTGGAAGTCAGGGTGGTTAGGTTCTGGCTTGTTTTGCCACTAACTCACTGGTGACCTAGCACAATACCCATGATTTTTTCGGACCTGTTTCCTTATCTCTAAAATGGATAACTGTTAGACCAGATGACTGTTCTTCAGATTGTGGGTGGTAAGAAAGCAATTTAGTGAGTCTCAAGCAACCTTTTAGAAAGATGAAATAGAATAGAAAATGTCAGAAACCATTGCATATGGTAAGTGTAAATAATTGTTTCCTGTAACTTCTGTTTTAGATGTTTATGTTTGTTTATGTATGTAGATATGGGCTGTATTGATGTCAGATCAGTTTCTCGCTGTGAATCCCAGTCAAAAGAGTTGGAGAAACACTGAAATCAATCACAGCTTCCTAGTTTGTCAAGGAGTCTATGAAATGCAGTCCATTTTTATGTATGTTGAGAATGTCAGTAGTTTTCCTCAGACTTTCCAAGGGGTCTAAGACCCCAAATAGGTTATGAATTATTGTGTTTCCCCCAAGACCCTTCTAAGCTAACCTCTTAGGGATCAAAGAATCCTTTCAGGGCCGGGAGATGGGCATGTGTTGACAGCACCAGCTGAGTGTGAGATGTGAGGTGGGGTGTGTGAGCATGTTGAAGAGAACGTATGACCGTGGTAACTATACCATGAGAGCTATTTGTAGGTTCCAAAGTGCCAGTTGGTGACCTGAATATGAAACACAAATATCTAAAAATTAGAGTCTTTGTGCTGAAAAGTACCACAGGAAAACTATTAAAATGTTGTGCATTGTTTGGAAGTCAACTCTCCTTGAAAACAAGCACCAGGTAAAATTTTAAGAGGTTGACAGGGACAAATAAAGCATCAGGCTGTTGGTAGGCAAAAACTGAATTTTATAAGCTACCATCACATGACTAGTGTTCTGTAAATGTTGAGCTGTGGTTTAATAAATGCCTTTCTTTCTTTTTTCTCTTTTTAGTACATCTTGTCTTAAGACAGTCCAGTGAGGCTTTTAAACACAAAAGGCATTGTATAGCATTTACCCAGCACATCTCAAAATGCTTTGCAAACCAGGAAAAAAAAATTCTGTATGAGGCAACTCAGAAGAAAATAGTTGAATGAGTTAATAAGTAGGTATTGGCAAGCATGACAGCTAATTATAATAATAACAGCCATAGCTCCTATTTAATGAACAAGTAGTATGTGAAAAGCTCTTTTCAAGGTACTTTACACATTGTCACAGCACTGCAAGGTTGGGGGTATTTTACATGTAAAGAAATGGATTAAGAACTTTTTACAGGGCACATAGCTAGTAAGTGGCAGAGCCGGGATTCAAACCCAGCTCATTTTACCTTCAAAACCATTCACGTGGTAGGCAAGGGCTTTGAGAATGAGTAGCGTGGGAAAATTGCAGAGTTTTTAATAAAATTTTCAACATCATTTATTGCTAGAATTAATTTACTTATTATAAAAAGGGAAATGTGAACCATAGAAAATGATGGCTTTTGTGTATTTTTCTAGATTGTGATTATTTGGAAAATAGGCATTTTAACTCTTAAGTTCAGCTGCAAATTTTCCTTTTATTTTGTAAGTTCTCTCTTTTATGAGTAAGGTTTTAGAAGCAGAGATACGAAAGAATAGGAGTGGAGAGTTTGAAAGTTTGGGTGGAAACATTTTATTTTCCCTACAACAGTTTAGGGCAAATAGTTCTCTTTTCAATTTTTCTATGTTTTATTTCAAAATAACAAACATGACATTTTGTGAGCAAATAAAGTTATGCATAACATTTTAACATGGTAAAACTAGGATTAGAGCACACTGATTCCTGAAAGAATCTGATTTTTTCCTGAAAGTTATTACAGAATCTGATTGGGAGTTTGAATATGGTCAGATCCAGACTTTTAAACTCTAAATATTTAAAACACTATGGTGTACATCCCCCAATCTGTAATTCAAAATGAAGTAAGTGCAAGGAAATCCAAAAATGTTGTGTGTGTTTTTTTTTTGTTTTTTTTTTTTTTAACAACCATGACTACCTTTAGAGAAGACTCAGATTCTTTCAAGAATTTGTGCTTGCTGCTTGGGACTGCATAGGTCAGGCAAACGACGTGTATTGGTTGGGGTGATCTGTAAATGGCTGAGTGAGTTCTCAGCTTTCACGGCTAGCATGAGATAGAGCTGGGTTTAGAGCCTGGACTATGCCATTGCTTCTCAGATGGACACAATACTGCTTCCTGTGGAACATACTAGAAATATGCAAGGGGCTGTAGCAGCATTCACTGGGAAATGATAGATGTCCTGCAATGTTCCGGACTGTTCCATGTAATGATGAATTTAATTATCTCTTGTCCTGTGCAACTTTCAGATGTTTTGCTGAAGACATAAGTGTAAACCCTCTATACTTTTCTGAGCCTAGAATATAAGTTGGTATTACATATACACTGAAGTTTCTGGGATTAAAAATGTTGTGTAAAGCAAGGAAAGATTACACTTAATTTTGTTTGGAAAAATCACTTACCCAAAGCGTCAATTGGTTTGAGACATCAAAACGACACACCTGTCTCATTCAGCCTATGTACTTGTACATGTATCTGACTATTAATGTCATCTAATATAGTCTTTCTTGAGTATTTGCATATTGAAATCCATATTGTTTTGCTATATTTATTAACTTTTCTTTCCTTTCTCTTTTACACTGTTGTTGGTATGTGTGGTATAGTTATTGTTGTTTAATTGTGTGTTAGGTAGGATATTTTATCTTTAAATTTCATTTTGAGATACTAAACAAGGAAATACAAAATATTTTTTATTTGTATATATATATGTTACTCAGAGTGTACAAAATGACTTTATTTTTACCTCTTTAATAATTTAAAAGAATTTCAGCCAACATCAAAACTTTTGGAGATTATATATTCAATTCTATAATTCTGGTTCCTTTAATAAAATTAGGACAACAAGATTGAGGTGAGCACAAACTGCCCTCTTTAAGGGCAGAAATACTGGGATATAGGTGATATAAATCTAAAAAATGATGTCACTGGTAATATATATTTATGCTACTGTAACTGGCATTTTAAAATTTCATTTTCTAATTGTTTGCTGTTAGAATATAGAAATATAGTTAATTTTTATTTGTTGACCTTATTTCAGTGACCTTCCTAAATTAACTTATTAAATAGTTTTTAGATTTTTGTAGGTATTTGGTTTTCTATAAATAAAGACAGTTGTATTTCTTTTTTTTTTTTAACATCTTTATTGGAGTATAACTGCTCCACAATGGTGTGTCAGTTTCTGCCCTGCAACAAAGTGAATCAGCTATACATATACATACCTCCCCATATCTCCTTCCTCTTGCGTCTCCTTCCCACCCTCCCTATCCCACCCTTCCAGATGGTCACAAAGCACCGAGCTGATGTCCCTGTGCTACGTGGCTGCTTCCCACTAGCTATCTATTTCACATTTGGTAGTGTATATATGTCCATGCCACTCTCTCACTTGGTCCCAGCTTACCCTTCCCACTCTCCATGTTCTCAAGTCCATTCTCTACGTCTGCATCTTTATTCCTGTCCTGCCCCTAGGTTCTTCAGAACATTTTTTTTTTTAGATTTCATATATATGTGTTAGTATACGGTATTTGTTTTTCTCTTTCTGACTTACTTCACCCTGTATGACAGCCTCTGGGTCCATCCACCTCACTACAAATAACTCAATTTCATTTCCTTTTATGGCTGAGTAATATTCCATTGTATATATGTGCCACATCTTCTTTATCCATTCATCTGTCGATGGACACTTAGGTTGCTTCCATGTCCTGGCTATTGTAAATAGAGCTGCAGTAAACATTGTGGTACATGACTCTTTTTGAATTATGGTTTTCTCAGGGTATATGCCCAGTATTGGGATTGCTGGGTCGTATGGTAGTTCTATTTTTAGTTTTTTAAGGAACCTCCATACTGTTCTCCAAGGTGGCTGTATCAATTTAAACTCCCACCAACAGTGCATGAGGATTCCTTTTCTCCACACCCTCTCCAGCATTTATTGTTTGTAGATTTTTTGATGATGGCCATTCTGACTGGTGTGAGATAATACCTCATTGTAGTTCTGATTTGCATTTCTCTAATAATTAGTGATGTGGAGCATCCTTTCATGTGTTTGCAATCTGTATATCTTCTTTGGAGAAATGTCTATTTAGGTCTTCTGCCCATTTTTGGATTGGGTTGTTTGTTTTTTTAATATTGAGCTACATGAGCTACTTGTAAATTTCGGAGATTAATCCTTTGTCAGTTGATTCATTTGCGAATATTTTCTCCCATTCTGAGGGTTGTCTTTTCGTCTTGTTTATGGTTTCCTTTGCTGTGCAAAAGCTTTGAAGTTTCATTAGGTCCCATTTGTTTATTTTTGTTTTTATTTCCATTTCTCTAGGAGGTGGGTCAAAAAGGATCTTGCTGTGATTTATGTCATAGAGTGTTCTGCCTGTGCTTTTCTATAAGAGTTTTATAGTGTCTGGCCTTACATTTAGGTCTTTAATCCATTTTGAGTTTATTTTTGTGTATGGTGTTCGGGAGTATTCTAATTTCATTCTTTTACATGTAGCTGTCCAGTTTTCCCAGCACCACTTATTGAAGAGGCTGTCTTTTCTCCATTCTATATTCTTGCTCCTTTATCAAAAATAAGGTGACCATATGTGCGTGGGTTTATCTCTGGGCTTTCTATCCTGTTCCAATCATTTATATTTCTGTTTTTGTGCCAATACCATACTGTCTTGATTACTGTAGCTTTGCAGTATTGTCTGAAATTCAGGAACATGATTCCTCCAGCTCCATTTTTCTTTCTCAAGATTGCTTTGGCTATTTGGGGTCTTTTGTGTTTCTATACAAAATGTGAAATTTTTTGTTCTAGTTCTGTGAAAAATGCCATTGGTAGTTTGATAGGGATTGCACTGAATCTGTAGATTGCTTTGGGTAGCATAGTCATTTTCACAATGTTGATTCTTCCAATCCAAGAACATGGTGTAACTCTCCATCTATTTGTATCATCTTTAATTTCTTTCATCAGTGTCTTATAGTTTTCTGCATACAGGTCTTTTGTCTCCTTAGGTAGGTTTATTCCTAGGTATGTTATTCTTTTTGTTGCAGTCATAAATGGGAGTGTTTCCTTAATTTCTCATTCAGATTTTTCATCATTAGTGTATAGGAATGCAAGAGATTTCTGTGTATTAATTTTGTATCCTGCTACTTTACCAAATTCATTAATTAGCTCTAGTAGTTTTCTGGTAGCATCTTTAGGATTCTCTACGTATAGTATCATGTCATCTGCAAACAGTGCCAGCTTTACTTCTTCTTTTTCGATTTGGATCCCTTTTATTTCTTTTTCTTCTCTGATTGATGTGGCTAAAACTTCCAAAACTATGTTGAATAATAGTGGTGAGAGTGGACAACCTTATTTTATTCCTGATCTTAGAGGAAATGGTTTCAGTTTTTCATCATTGAGACAGATGTTTGCTGTGGGTTTGTCATATATGGCCTTTATTATGTTGAAGTAAGTTCCCTCTATGCCTCCTCTCTGGAGGGTTTTTAATCATAAATGGGTGTTGAATTTTGTCGAAAGCTTTCTCTGCATCTATTGAGATGATCATATGGTTTTTCTCCTTCAACTTGTTAATCTGGTTTATCACATTGATTGATTTGCATGTATTGAAGAATCCTTGCATTCCTGGGATAAACCCCACTTGATCATGGTGTGTAATCCTTTTCATGCGCTGTTGGATTCTCTTTGCTACTATTTTGTTGAGGATTTTTGCATCTATGTTCATCAGTAATATTGGCCTGTAGTTTTCTTTCTTTGTGACATCTTTCTCTGGTTTTGGTATTAGGGTAATGGTAGCCCCGTAGAATGAGTTTGGGAGTGTTCCTCCCTCTGCTGTATTTTGGAAGAGTTTGAGAAGGGTAGGTGTTATGTCTTCTCTAAATATTTGATAGAATTCGCCTCTGAAGTCATCTGGTCCTGGGCTTTTGTTGGAAAATTTTTAATCACAGTCTTAATTTCAGTGCTTGTGATTGGTGTGTTTATATTCTCTATTTCTTCCTGGTTCAGTCTCAGAAGCTTGTGCTTTTCTAAGAATTTGTCCATTTCTTCCAGGCTGTCCATTTTATTGGCATGTAGTTGCCTGTAGTAATCTCTCATGATCCTTTGTATTTCTGCAGTGTCAGTTGTTACTTCTTTTTCATTTCTAAATCTATTGATTTGAGTCTTCTCCCTTCTTTTCTTGATGAGTCTGGCTAATGGTTTATCAATTTTGTTTACCTTCTCAAAGAACCAACTTTTAGTTTTATTGATCTTTGCTATTGTTTTCTTCATTTCTTTTTCATTTACTTCTGATCTGATCATTATGATTTCTTCTGCTAACTTTAGGGTTTTTTTGTTCTTCGTTCTCTAATTGCTTTAGGTGTAAGGTTAGGTTGTTTTTCTGAGATGTTTCTTGTTTCTTGAGGTAGGATTGTATTGCTATAAACTTCCCCCTTAGAACTGCTTTTGCTGCATCCCATAGGTTTTGGGTCATCATGTTATCACTGTCATATGTTTCTAGGTTTTTTTGTTTTTGTTTTTGTTTTTTTGTGGTACGCGGGCCTCTCACTGCTATGGCCTCTCCATTGCGGATCACAGGCTCTGGACGCAGAGGCTCAGCGGCCATGGCTCACGGGTGCAGCCACTCTGCGGCATGTGGGATCCTCCCGGACTGGGGCATGAACCCGTGTCCCCTGCATCGGCAGGCAGACTCTCAACCACTGTGCCACCAGGGAAGCCCCTCTAGGTATTTTTTGATTTCCTCTTTGATTTCTTCAGTGATCTCTTCGTTATTAAGTAATGTATTGTTTAGCCACCATGTGTTTGTATTTTTTACAGATTTTCCCCTGTAATTGATATCTAGTCTCATAGCATTGTGGACGGAAAAGATACTTGATACAATTTCAATTTTCTTAAATTTACCAATGCTTGATTTGTGACCCAAGATATGATCTATCCTGGAGAATGTTCCATGAGCACTTGAGAAGAAACTGTATTCTGTTATTTTTGGATGCATGTTCTATAAATATCAATTAAGTCCATCTTGTTTAATGTATCATTTAAAGCTTGTGTTTCCTTATTTATTTTCATTTTGGATGATCTGTCCATTGGTGAAAGTTGGGTTTTAAAGTCCCCTACTATGATTGTGTTACTGTCGATTTCCCTTTTTATGGCTGTTAGCATTTGCCTTATGTATTGTGGTGCTCCTATGTTGGGTGTATAAATATTTACAATTGATATATCTTCTTCTTGGATCGATCCCTTGATCATGATGTAGTGTCCTTCTTTGTCTCTTCTAATAGTCTTTATTTTAAAGTCTATTTTGTCTGATATGAGAATTGCTACTCCAGCTTTCTTTTGGTTTCCTTTTGCATGGAATATCTTTTTCCATCCCCTCACTTTCAGTCTGTATTTGTCCCTACGTCTGAGGTTGGTCTCTTGTAGACAGCATATATATTGTTTTTGTATCCATTCAGCCAGTCTGTGTCTTTTGGTTGGAGCATTTAATCTGTTTACATTTAAGGTAGTTATCAATACGTATGTTCCTATTACCATTTTGTTGATTGTTTTGGGTTTGTTATTGTAGGTGTTTTCCATCTCTAGTGTTTCCTGCCTAGAAGTTCCTTTAGCATTTGTTGTAAGGCTGGTTTGGTGGTGCTGAATTCTCTTAGCTTTTGCTTGTCTGTAAGGGTTTTAATTTCTCCGTCGAATCTGAATGAGATCCTTGCTGGGTAGAGTAATCTTGGATGTAGGTTTTTCTCTTTCATCACTTTAAATATGTCCTGCCACTCCCTTCTGGCTTACAGAGTTTCTGCTGAAAGATCAGCTGTTAACCTTATGGGGATTCCCTTGTATGTTATTTGTTGTTTTCCTCTTGCTGCTTTTAATATTTTTTCTTTGTATTTAATTTTTGATAGTTTGATTAAAGTGTGTCTTGCTGTGTTTCTCCTTGGATTTATCCTGTATGGGACTCTCTGCTCTTCCTGGACTTGATTGAATCTTTCCTTTCCCATATTAGGGAAGTTTTCAAGTATACTCTATTCAAATATTTTCTCAGTCCCGTTCTTTTTCTCTTCTTCTTCTGGGACCCCTGTAATTGGAATGTTGGTGCATTAAATGTTGTCCCAGAGGTCTTTGAGGCTGTCCTCAATTCTTTTCATTCTTGTTTCCTTATTCTGCTCTGTGGTAGTTATTTCCACTTTTTTATCTTCCAGGTCACTTATCTGTTCTTCTGACTCAGTTATTATGCTATTGATTCCTTCTAGAGAAGTTTTAATCTCATTTATTGTGTTGTTCATCATCGGTTGTTTGCTCTTTAGTTCTTCTAGGTCTTTGTTAAACGTTTCTTTTATTTTCTGCATTCTGTTTCCAACATTTTGGATCATCTTTACTGTCATTACTCTGAATTCTTTTTCAGGTAAACTGCCTATTTCCTCTACATTTGTTTGGTCTGATGGGTTTTTACCTGCTCCCTCATCTGCTGTGTGTTTCTGTGTCTTCTCATTTTGCCTAACTTACTGTGTTTGGGGTCTCCTTTTTGCAGGCTTCAGTTTCGTAGTTCCCATTGTTTTTGGTGTCTCCCCCCAGTGGCAAAGGTTGGTTCAGTGGGTTGGGTAGCCTTCTGGTGGAGGGGACTGGTGCCTGTGTTCTGGTGGATGAGGCTGGATCTTGCCTTTCTGGTGGGCAGGACCATGTCCAGTGGTGTGTTTTGGGGTGCCTGTGACCTTATCGTGACTTCAGGCAGCCTCTCTGCTGATGGGTGGGGTTGTGTTCTTGTCTTGCTAGTTGTTTGGTATAGGGTGTCCAGCACTGTAGCTTGCTGGTCATTGAGTGGAGCTGGATCTTAATGTTGAGATGGAGATCTCTGGGAGCGCTTTTGCTGTTTGGTATTAAGTTGAGCTGGGAGGTCTCTGGTGGACCAATGTCCTGAACTTGGCTCTCCCACCTCAGAGGCACAGGTCTGACACCTGGCTGGAGCACCAAGACCCTGTCAGCCACATGGCTCAGAAGAAAAGGGAGAAAAAAATAAATGAAAAGAAATATTATTAAAATAAAAAATTTATTAAAAATATAAAAAAAAAAGTAGGGCTTCCCTGGTGGCGCAGTGGTTGAGAGTCCACCTGCCGATGCAGGGGAAACGGGTTCGTGCCCCGGTCTGGGAAGATCACACATGCCGCGGAGCAGCTGGGCCCGTGAGCCATGGCCGCTGAGCCTGCGCATCCGGAGCCTGTGATCTGCAACGGGAGAGGCCACAACAGTGAGAGGCCCGCGTACCACAAAAAAAAAAAAAAAAAAAAGGTAATAAAAATAAAGAAAAAGAAAAACCGACAGAGAAAACGCTAGGATAAATGGTAAAAGCAAAGCTATACAGACAAAATCACACAAAAAGCATACACATGCATGCTCACAAGAAGAAAAGAAGGAAAAAAAATATATATCTTTTGGGAAGTCTGAGGCCTTCTGCCAGCATTCAGTAGTTGTTCTGTAGGAGTTGTTCCACATGTAGATGTATTTCTGATGTATTTGTGGGGAAGAAGGTGATCTCCATGTCTTACTCCTCCACTATCTTGAAAGTCCTTCAGTATTCTTTATAAAACCTATTTTCATTGAAGGCTATCAGTTTTCCTCTAAGCATGCTTTAGCTGCCTCCTGCAAGTTTTGTTATGTCATATTTTAATTGTCATTTAGTTTAAGTTATAATTTCCATTGTGATTTTTTGGACACAGAGTCATGTAGAAATGTACTTCTTAATATCTAAGCAGTTGGTGGAGTTTCTAGTTATCTTTTTGCTCTTTGTTTCTAGTTTACTTTTGCTGTGGTCAGAGAATATAGTTTGTTTTATTTTTTTAATTTTATTAGTTAAAAAAATTTTTATTTTAGATTGGAGTACAGTTGATTAACAATGTTGTGTTAGTTTCAGGTGTACAACAGAGTGATTCAGTTATACATATACATGCCTCTATTCTTTTTCAAATTCTTTTCCCGTTTAGGTTATTACAGAGTATTGAGCAGAGTTCCCCATGCTATACAGTAGGTCCTTGTTGGTTATATATTTTAAATATAGCAGTGTGTACATGTCAGTCCCAAACTCCCAATCTATCCCTCCTCCCACTTTCCCCCTGATAACCACATTTGTCCTCTAATAAGTCTGTGAGTCTGTTTCTGTTTTGTAAATAAGTTTGTTTGTATCAGTTTTTTTAGACTCTGCATATAAATGATGTCATATGATATTTGTCTTTCTCTGCCTGACTTACTTCAGTTAGTATGATAATCTCCAGGTCCATTCATGTTGCTACAAGTGGCATTATTTCATTCTTTTTAATGGCTGAGTAACATTCCATTGTATGTTTGTACCACACCTTCTTTATCCATTTATCTGTCGATGGACATTTAGGTTGCTTCCATGTCTTGGCTCTTGTAAACAGTGCTGCAGTGAACATTGAGGTGCATGTATCCTTTCAAACCATGTTTTTCTTCAGATATATGCCCAGCAGTGGGATTACTGGATTGTATGGTAGCTCTGTTTTTAGTTTCTTAGGGAACCTCCATACTGTTCTCCATAGTGGCTGTACCAGTTTACATTCCCACCACCAGTGTAGGAGGGCTCCCTTTTCTCCACACCCTCTTCAGCATTTATTGTTTGTAGACTTTTTGATGATGGCTTTTCTGACTGGTGTGAGGTGATATCTCATTGTAGTTTTGATTTGCATTTCTCTAATAATTAGCAATGTTGAGCATTTTTTCATCTGCCTCTTGGCCAAGTATATGGCTTCTTTGGAGAAACGTCTCTTTAAGTCTTCTGCTCATTTTTTGATTGGGTTGGTTTGTTTTTTTTTTTTTTTTGATATTGAGCTGGATAAGCTGTTTGTAAAATTTGGAGATAAATCCCTTGTCAGTCACATCATTTGCAAATAGTTTCTCCTATTCTGTGGGTTGTCTTTTCGTTTTGTTTATGGTTTCCTTTGCTGTTCAAAACGTTTGAGTTTAATTAGGTCCCATTTGTTTATTTTTGTTTTTATTTCCATTACAGTAAGAGACAGATCGAAAAAGATATTGCTGTGATTTATGTCAAAGAGTGTTCTGCCTGTATTTTCCTATAAGTGTTGTGTAGTATCTTACATTTAGTATCTTACATTTAGTCTTACATTTAGGTCTTTAATCCATTTTGAGTTTGTTTTTGTGTATGGTGTTAAAAAAATGTTCTAATTTATTTTTTCACATGTAGCTGTCCAGTTTTCCCAGCACCATTTATTGAAGAGACTGTCTTTTCTCCATTGTATAGTCATGCCTCCTTTTTCATAGATTAATTGACCATAGGTGCGTGGGTTAATTTCTGGGCTTTTTATCATGTTCCATTGATTTATATGTCCATTTTTATGATAGTACCATACTGTTTTGATGACTGTAGCTTTGTAGTATAGTCTGAAATCAGGGAGACTGATTCCTCCAGCTCTGTTTTTCTTTCTCAAGATTGCTTTGGCTATCTGGGGTCTTTTGTGCCTCCATACAAATTTAATTAATTTATTCATTTCTGGCTGTGTTGGGTCTTTGTTGCTGCTTGCGGACTTTCTCTAGGCGTGGCGAGTGGGGGCTACTCTTCCTTGTGGTGTGCAGACTTCTCACTGTGGTGGCTTCTCTTGTTGCAGCGCATGGGCTCTAGGCACACAGGCTTCAGTAGTTGTGGCATGCGGGCTCAGTAGTTGTGGCTCGCGGGCTTAGGTGCTCTGTGGCATGCGGAATCTTCCTGGACCAGAGCTCAAACCCATGTCCCCTGCATTGGCAGGCAGATTCTTAACCACTGCACCATCAGGGAAGTCCTCCATACAAATTTTAAGAATTTTTTGTTGTAGTTCTGTGAAAAATGCCATTGGTAATTTGATAGGGATTGCACTGAATCTGTAGATTGCCTTGGGTAATATAGTCATTTTTACAATATTGATTCTTCCAATCCATGAACATGGTATATCTTTCCATCTGTTTGTGTCATCTTTGATTTCTTTCATCAGCATATTATAATTTTTAGAGTAGAAGTCTTTTGCCTTGTTAGGTAGGTTTATTCCTAGGTATTTTATTATTTTCGATGTGATGGTAAATGGGATTGTTTCTTTAATTTCTCTTTCTGATCTTTCATTGTTAGTGTATAGAAACACAACAGATATCTGTGCATTAATTTTGTATCCTGCAACTTTACTGAATTCATTGATGAGCTCTAGTAGTTTTCTGGTAGCATCTTTAGCATTTTCTATGTATAGTATCATGTCGTCTGCAAACGGTGACAGTTTTACTTCTTCTTTTCCAGTTTGGGTTCCCTTTATTCTTTTTCCAAAGAATATACTTTGAATGGTTTTAGTTCTTTAAAATTTGTTTCTACTTGCTTTAGGGCCCTGCATATTGTCAATTTTTATATATATATCTTGTGTGTCTAAAACAATGCACATACTGAGGTTGTTTGGTTACACATTCTATATATGCTAGGATGTCAGTTTTAAAAATGTTACAGTACAAGTCTTCTATATCCCCACTAATATTGTTTTCTCATCTATTGGTTACTGAGAGAGGGTTAAGCTTTCCCATTATGATTATAGATTTCAAGTTTCTCTTTTTATATTTGCTAACTCTTGGTTTTATTAACTTTGAGGCTCTGTTTTTAGGTGCATACTATATAAATTTAGAATTGATGTATCTTTATTGTGAAGTATCTCTCCTCGTCTCTAGTATTACTTCCTGCTTTAAAGTCTACCTTTCTAATTTTAATGGAACCATAACAGCTTTCTTTGGGCCAATATGTACATGGTATATCTTTTTCCATGTTTATACTTCAGTTTTTCTATGCCCTTATGTTTATTCTGAATCTTCTTAAGCAGCATGTAAATGAGTTTTTAAAAATCCAGCCTGACAGTTTTGGTCTTTAGTTTGAGTATTTAAAGCATTTAATATAATTATTCACGTTTGTTTCCTATTTGTGTTCCATCTGTTTTATGTACCACTTTCTTCCTTTCTTTTTTTGCTTTATTTTTTGGACTAATCATGCATTATTTTTAACTTTCCCTTTTTTCTCTCTGCTAGCATGTTACACATTTGTTCCCGTTTTACTTTTCATTTTGTGTATATGTGATTACCTCAGTGCTGCTTTTACTTATTGCATTCCAGACAGTGTTAGACTCTGAGAACACTTTCACTCTACCCTGTGTCCTCCCCTTATCCATCCTCCCTCCCCCACCTTCTGCCTCTTGTGTCATTATTATAATTCATTTAAATTATATTTCAACCCCCATGAGACACTAGTGTCATTGTTTTTTACAATCAATTTTCATTTAGGTTTACTGACACATTTACCCTATCCATTGCTTTTCATTACTTTCTGAATTTCTGTGTTTCCCCCTGGGGATCTTTTCCTTCTGAATTAAAAAAAAAAAAAAAAAAAGACTTCGTTTGTATTTCTTGTAGTGCATATTTTCTTTCTTTCTTTTTTTTTTTGTGATACTCAACTACCTCTGTGTCATATTTTCTGTAAAAGAATATTCTCAGGTTTTTTTTTTGGTCTGGAAATGAATTATCTTTGCCTTTGCTTTTGAAGATAATTTCATTAGGTGAATAGAATCCTGGGAATGCAGTCCCCCCCCCCCAACACACACACAGCATTTTAAAGATGCCATTCCACTGTCTCTGGCTTTTATCCTTTCTTGGAAAAGTGGGCTGTCAGTCTTACTGTTGCTATTTGATGTTGCATCTTTTTTTCTTTGCCTACTTTTAACACTTTTCTTTGTATATTTGTTTTTCAACTGCTTTTCTAGGCATGATTTTATTTCCTTGTGTTCATCCTGCTTGGGGTTTTCAGCCCTTCTTGAGTATGTGAAGCTTGATGATTTTTGTAATTCTCATAATTCTCTGCCATTATTGTTTCAAATATTATTTTTGCTCCCTTCTTTCCCCTCTTTTTCGGTCTTTTATGTTAGAACTTTTTACTCTCTTCCATGTATCCCTTACTTTATTATCTGTATTCTTACTTTTTCTCATTTTCAGTTTGATTATTTTTTGTTATTTTAAGGTTCACTAGCTCTCTTTGCTGTGTCTAATTTATTATTACACAGTCTATTAGTTTAATTTCATTTTGTATTTTTCAGTTTTAGAGTTTTTATTTTATTATTGAAAAACAGGTTCACCATCTTGTCATCTATTTCCTCAAATATATTAATCACAGTCACTTTAAAGACCATGGTTAATAAGTCCAATACATGGGTCACTTGTGAGTATGTTTACATTTTCTGTTTTTCTTCTTGGTTTCTTTCTTCATATGCTTGACAATATTTTATTAAATGTCCAGCATTGTGTATGAAGATGGTCTGAATGATGTCTTCTCTCTGATGAGAGTATTTACCATATTCTTTGCCCACAGTAGAAAAGAGAGTGCCTCAATCCAATCAGGCACTCAGTCCAGTTAAGGCTGTTTTGCTGACACCTAAGATTTGGTCCACTTTTGGGTTTCCTCAACCCTAGATCCCCAGGGGTGCTGACTGAGAGCCTGAGATGAGAACCTCAGCAGGTCCTAAACTCCAATTTTTGTCTTCTTATACCGTGAGTCTGCTGAAAACTCTGCTCTGCAAAAAATGCTCATTCTGCTTTTCATCTCCTTTCTCCTCGGCTTCTGAGCCCCTAGCCCTGTACAGCTGAGTTAGCAGTACTTCTGCGAAAAAGCTCATGTCAGGCTCACTTCTCTGAGCCCATCCAGCATGTGTCTTTTCAGTCCTGAACTCCACTTTGTGTCTTTACAGCCCCATAAGACTGGCTGAAGTCCTGTAGGCTTCTCTGCTTCTTAGCAGCTACTCTCTGCCTGGCTTCTCAACTTCTTGCCCCATGCCAGGAATCAGCAAATACCCTTGAGGGAAAAATGGCCTTGCAGAAAGTTGGGCCTTCTATCTCTCCAAGATCTGGCTATCCGGCTCCTCAAATCCTGACTAATCAGCAGCTCTCCTGGTACTTCAACAGATGTTTTTGGCTTTTATCTGGCTTTTCTAATTGCCCTCAGCAGAAATGTTGGTCTGCTGCATTCCACTGTGTTATAGCTGGAAGTTGAACCAGAACGTGTTTTTTTTGTTGTTGTTTTTGTCTTTTTAATGTGGATTATATTAAGAAAAAAGCAAAAAACCCAAGATATCAATGACATTTTAAACATCTTATGTCAATTACAAAAGGTATGTGCAGTTGGTTTCTACTTACTCTTTATTATTCTAGTCATTCTATTGTTTCTTGCTTATTAAAAACTTGTGTCTTCTTTTCCCACATTTTCTCTGAAATGCTTACACATTTTTGTTGCTTTCTTCCAGAGAATATGTATACTAAATGACTTTTTCATTTTCCTGAATCTGGTCCTCCATCCTGCTGTTTACTACTTTTGTGACTTTATGATTTGGAATTGTCAACTCTCACTTCCCAAGTTCAGATATGATTCTGAAATTTACAAAATAATTTGAATGATTGAGTTACAGAAAGTTTTAGAACACTTGATTCAAACCTTTTACCATAGTAGAGTATGTTTTTTTCCCAACATTCTTCCCAGGATGCAGGTTATTTATAGTGCTAGTTGCATCCATGACCTTCATTTTGCTGCCCATGTCCTTAGTTTTTCAAATGCAAGTTCAGTTCATTCACTTGTTCATCTCATTTTTTGAGCACTTATGTACTAGAGTCTCCTTTCTTCTCATATACACATTAAGATAGTTCTAGGAATTAGATCAGGGCGATAAATAGCTCTACTCAAATGTGACATAAAACAAAAAGGTGACCAAAATGATTGGTGCATACCCACTTGTGGAAATGTTTTCCACGTGTTTCCAAATTTTCTTTTAAAATGAAACAAGCTAGTGCTTAGTTTTCAGTCTTAGCAGATGTGTTTCCCTACTCCAATACTGGTAGTGTTCTGTTAATAGATCCGGCTGCTGGTTTTTTAGGTACATTCAGTTTGTGAAAATTCATTGAGCTGAACACATGATTTGATCACTTTTTAGTATGTCTTTTACACGTCAGTAAAAATTTTAAAAAGAACTAATGTTTTAATGTCAAATACAAAAAAAGTGCCAAAGACAAGAAATCTTGAGACTCATTGATCTAGTTCAACCTCCAATCCATAAGGTGATTAAGAAAGAGAGGACTGAAGCTTGGAAAGGGGAAATTACATGAGAGTTGGTGGAGTGTCTCATTTAACAGGGACTGGCACTCAGGCTTTCTGACTCCTAGTTCTGTCTTACTTTTCTAACTGGTTGGTTCAGGAAATGAAGAATGAGGAAAAATCCAGCACGCACTAACACCGGAGCTGGATGACATTCTCAGAACCCCAAAGGCATCTTGCATGAGTCAGCAGTTAACTCCCTACTCTTTTTTCTGCCCTCTTCAACCTCTTCCCTGGTCATTTAGAAACAGGTAACGTTTATCTCATGCAAACTTGGAGATGGCTATTTTATCACCGAAGAATCATTTGACTCTGTATGCTTAGGAAAAAGGGTAATTTGTGCCTGTGAAGTCTAACAAGAGCCCAGCACAAGGTATGTTTGTTCCCCTTTCTCAACCATTTTTAGTTTGGTGCGGTATGGTTTAAATTTAGAATACGTTTTTCAAATGGGGGGTGGTGATGCAGAGATTGAACCCAGCTGTGACTTTTGCTGCTGTGAAATAAATGGGAAAATCTGGGAACCAGTGTTAAAAAAAGAGGGCTCTCAAGAGAGGGGGTGGCAGGGGAGGGTACTTGCCTTAATTGGAATGCGAGGGGCGGTAAGAAGAAAGAAACAGTAGGAAGGATCTCCATTTTCCCTCCTGCTTCGGCAAGACTTGGCCTACTGAGGATGTGGTGAGGGTATTTTATGTACACACACACACACACGCACACATGGGCACACACATGTACACCTTGGACTTGGTAGTGAGTCATTAAGTCATGCTGGATACATTTTACTTTCTCAAAGGCTAGATTTTGAGTTCCCAAAATGCTGTTTCTTCTGCCTGGAATATGTTTACCTTCCTCTTTGCCTGGCTCTCAGTTCTTCTACTCCTCTTTCAAGTAGTAACTTCCTCTGGAAGACTTTCTCTGACTCCAGGCCCCCTCCCCATGCCCTGCCTTATAACACACCCCCAGAGCATCCTATGTTTTCCCTTTCATGTCACTTCCCATGATTTTAATTACTAGATTAAATTCTGGCATATCACAGACCTTCAGAATATACTGTAAAAGGGAGGAAGCGGGGGAAAAAAGGAAAGAAGAGAAGGAGGGAGGGACAGAGGGGAAAAAGAAAAGGAAGCCATGTTTGGATCCTTCCTCTCAGAGACTGACAAGGTGGACAGGTTGAGTATCTGAGCCTCAGTTTCCTCATTTTCAAAATTGAAAGGGTGATACAGGTATACTTCATTTTATTGCACTTTGCGGATACTGTGTTTTTACAAATTGAAGGTTTGCGGCAACCCTGTGTTGAGCATCATTCTTCAAGCAGCATTTGCTCACTTCTGTTTTTATGTCACATTTTGGTAATTCTTGCAATATTTCAAACTTTTTCATTTTTATTATATTTGTTATGGTGATCTGTGGTCAGTGATCTCTGATGTTACTCTTACAAAAAGATTATAACTTGCTGAAGGCTCAGATGATGGTTAAGTTGTTGAGCAATAAAGTATCTTTTAAAGTACATTGTTTTCTTTAAGACATACTGCTATTGCACACTTATAGACTACAGTATAGTGTAAACATAACTTTTATGTGCAAGTTGTATGACTTGACTTATTGTGATATTCACTTTATTGTGGTGGCCCTGGAGCCAAACCTGTGGCATCTCTGAGGTATGCCTGTACGCAACTCAAAGGGTTGTTATGAGATTAGAAATAATATCGAAAAAGCACCTAGTATTGTGCCTGACACAGTGACATAGTAGGTACTCAATACAGTGTAATTTAAAAGAATAGATGTTCCCCAAAAGAAGTTATGAAAATTCAGAAAAGCACAGAGAAGCCTGTAAAACTGTCTATTAATCCATGCTTTAGAGATCATTTTTATTAAAACAGTTGTATTCCCACAGAAAATATATCCCCTTTCTGTGCATATCTTTATATCTCCATATATGTGCTTTACTTTGTTGAGATCATATTTTCTTCTTTACATGTGACTGCCCACTTTCCACATTTTCAGTGTCTGCAAAATACTGTTATAGTCATAATATTTCATAATAATAACCAGGCCTTCAGCTATTAAAAGAAGATCTAGGGGAGTTCCTTGGTCTGGTGGTTAGGATTTGGCACTTACAGTGCTGTGGCCCGGGTTCAGTCCCTGATCAGGAAACTGAGGTCCCACAAGCCGTGTGGCGTGGCCGAAAAAAAAAAGATCAAGAAACGGGCACTTTAACCATTCAAACTCTACCTTTAACTGGGCAATGTTTATGATATAGGAGGATAATTCAAATTCCAGGGTAAATAAATACTATAGTGGATAAGGGTATAAATTTGACTTTTGGGTTGACCTTCAACCCAACGAAATAGAGCTCTTTAGGCAGATTAATTTTGTCAGTACCATTCAGAGGTAAAAACTGTCACACATCCATAATATATATATATATACATACACACACACATAAACATACAGACAGATGCAAATAGTGACCTTATAGGTTTTGTTTTAAAATTTTAGACATGAGACAGGTACCGTAGTGTAAAACTTAGTGGTTTATAAAAGAGCAGTTGGATCCGAATTACGTTTTGACAGTTGGAATAAGTTCAGTTCACTTGCTCAGAGCTACAGCTTTTTACTAATATTTGTGGAGTAGATATTAAAGATTTTTCATTTGCCCAAGTTCCAAATAACTGTCCCCCCCTTTTGTTTTTCTTCTGATAAGAATTATCTCCCTGATGTTTGTGTTTTAAACAGATGACCTAGGTAAGAATATAAGAGTTTCCTGGGAAGACCAGGTAGAACATTTATGTCTCAGAGGCACAGGGAAAGAATGAAAGCTCCTTCAAAAGGACTTTTATTCACTAAGACCAGAATTTTTACAATGCTTGCTACAATAGCCCTTTGAGATGAAGGGCTATTGAGATGAAGGGGAGGGTTGGGGATTTTTTAATTGTGTCTGGAGCCCAACCTCAGTTCTATAAAGACTCGATTTATAAGACAAGAACAGTTGCTTTTATTTTATTATTTTTTAAAAATAATTTTGCAACCATTTTTTAAAAAATTATTTATTTTCGGCTGCGTTGGGTCTTCATTGCGGGGTACAGGCTTCTCACTGCAGTGGCTTCTCTTGTTGTGGAGCACGGGCTCTAGGTGTGTAGGATTCAGTAGTTGTGGCTCGCGGGCTCTAGAGCGCAGGCTCAGTAGTTGTGGCACGTGGGCTTAGTTGCTCCGTGGCATGTGGGATCGTCCCAAACCAGAGATCGAACTCATGTCACCTGCATTAGCAGGCGGATTCTTAACCACTGTGCCACCAGGGAAGTCCCACAGTTGCTTTCAGTTTCTTAAAGGAATGGGTTGCAACTTGAATGACATCATAGACTGGTTCACTTATAAATCCTTTTACAAGGGCTTTAGAAAACAATTTTTCTCTCTGGGTACAGAGTTTTAGTTTAGCTTAAGGGAGAGGACCTATACTGTTTTTTAAATCAGGCTCTGAATATAATCCATTTACAAAAGCTTTTGAGTGTCCTCCTTGGGTTTTGGAAATTCTTTAGCTATAGACCTGAGTTTGGCCTTTGACCGAGGATGAAAAGGTAACTGTTTTATAGTCTCTTTAGAGTGGAAAGGTAATTCAGACAAAGGATTACTAGAATGAGTACTCAAAATAAAAAAGCATAGAGGGGAGCAGTAGGAGTTTATGTTAGTCTTAGACTCTTTTGCTTTGGATACCTCTTATATTTTTAATTTTTCATTAGCCTTTTGCAACACATCTTTGAATGAAGCTATTTTGGAATCTTGAAGCCTTTTGGAAACTTCTACATACCAATTAAAATAGGAATCCCATACTGTTTGCTTGATATGGGATCCCTTACTTTTTTTTAAAATTTAATTTTATTTGTCTATTTTTGGCTGTGTCGGGTCTTCATTGCTGCATGCGGGCTTTCTCTAGTTGCGGTGAGTGGGGGCTACTCTTTGTTGTGGCGCACGGACTTCTCATTGTGGTGGATTCTCTTGTGCAGAGCACGGGCTCTAGAGCACAGGCTCAGTAGTTGTGGTTCACAGGCTTAGTTGCTCCGTGGCATGTGGGATCCTCCTGGACCAGGGCTCAAACCCGTGTCCCCTGCACTGGCAGGCGGATTCTTAACCACTGCGCCACCAGGGAAGCCTGGGACCCTTACTTTGAAGTGCACATCTTAAATGAATGATTTTGTCTAAATGGAACATTCCTCATAATGGCTATTGTAATTCTAAGTTGTTTTTAGTAAGATTTTGCCATTTTTGTAGACATGTACAGCTTCTGGGACCATATAATTCTTAGAAATAAAATAAGCAGTTGTGCTGAAAGGTGGTGTACTTAACTCTTTGGATTTAAGGATCCTATTTCTTTTAGCTAAGCCTTCGGGTCTCTTGGAGCCAAATTAATATCTAAGAGGGATATGCCATGTGGTTAGAGATTGTGTGGTGTTTTACAGTGTACCTCATTGCACAGAAGATTTCTCAAGGTTAGAGGGTGACCTAGTGTCAATCTAACCCATTTTATGACCAACTTATCCTAGTATGGGAGTCTTTGGGTTAGGTGGTAAGTGCTCTAACAGCTTTTAAATGCACAATCTGTGCCCACCAATATTGCAGCTTTTTTACTTCTGAAATCCCTGGTAGCAACAGCCTTTCCCTCATGTGCATATTAACATATCAGCAGTAATCAACAAGCTAGGGACTGGGGCAAGGACTGAACCAGCCGACCCCAAGGGATGGGGACTGTGGACTGATTTTCAAACAAAAGGGGAACTATGGCTGCAGGAATGGAGATAAGCAACCTATCTGATAAATCAGAGTTCAAAGTAATGGTCGTAAAGATGCTCACCAAACTTGGGAGACAAATGGTTGAACACAGTGAGAATGACAACAAAGAGATGGAAAATATAAGGAAATACCAAAGAGAGGTCACAACTGAACTGGAAAATACATTTTAAGCGTTTAACAGTAGACTGTATGAAGTGGAAGAATGAATCAGTGAGCTGGAAGACAAAGCAATGGAAATCACCCAGGCAGAGCTGCAAAGTGAAAGAAGACTTTAAAAAAGTGAAGGTACCTTAAGGGACCTCTGGGACAACATCAAGCAGAATAATACTCACATTACAGCAGTCCCAGAAGGAGAAGACAGAAAATGGAAAGAAAAATTAATTGAAGGAATAATGGCTGTAAACTTCCTTAATTTGAGGAAGGAAACAGACATCCAGGTCCAGGAAGCCCAGAAAGTTTCAAAGAAGATGAACCCAAAGAGAACTACAGCAAGACACTTTATAATTAAAATGATAAAAGTTAAGGGTAAAGAGAGAATCTTAAAAGCAGCAAGAGAAACACAACTTCTTATATACAAGGGAAACTCCATAAGGCTTATCAGATTTTTCAGCAGAAACTTTACAGGTCAGAAGGGAGTAGCATAACATATTCAAAGTGAAGAAAGGAAAAAAATTTCCAACCAAGAATTTTCTACCTGGAAGGATTATCATTCAGAATTGAAGGAAAGATGAGTTACAGGTAAGCAAAAGCTGAAGGTGTTCATCACCACTAAATTGGTCTTACATGAAATGTTAAAGGGACTTCTCTAAGCTGAAACAAAAAAAGCACTAATTAATAATAAGAAAACATACAAAAGTAAAAATCTCACTAGAAAGGTAAATATATAGTAAAGGTATTGGATCAATCACTTATAAAGCAAGTATGAAGGTTAAAAGACAAAGTAGTAAGATTAACTAATTATAATAATTAAGAGAAGTATAAAATGAAAAAATATAAAAGGTTTCATCAAAAATATAAAACATGGGGTAGGGAGTAAATATATAAAGCTTGGAATGTGTTCAAAGTTAAGTAGCTATCAACTTAAAAGAGACTGCTATATACCTAGAATGTTATATGTGAACCTCATGGTAACCACAAAGAAAAGAATCTATAGTAAATACACAAAAGAATATGAGAAAGGAATGTAAACATAACACTAGAGACAGTCAGCAAACCACAAGGGAAGAGAGAAAGAGAAGAAAAAAGGAAGAGAGACAATTACAAAAACAGCCAGAAAACAATTAACAAAATGGCAAAAGTACACAGCTATCAGTAATTACTTTAAATGTAATTGGACTGAATTTGGCAATCAAAAGAAATGGAGTGGCTGAATGGATAAAAAAATAAGACCCATCTATATGCTGCCAAGGGAACTCACTACAGAAGTAAGGACACAGACAGACTGAATGTGAGGGGATGGCAAAACACATTCCAGTCAAATAGAAATGAAAAGAAAGCTGGTGTAGCTTTACTCATATCAGACAAAATAGACTTTAAAACAAAGACTGTATAAAAGACAAAGAATGAAACTACAAAATGATAAAGGGGTCAACCCAGCAAGAAGATATAACATATATAAATATATATACACCCCACATAGGGCATCAAAATAAAGCAAACATTAACAGACTTAAAGGGAGAAATTGAAAACAATACAATAACAATAGGGGACTTTAAAACCCCACTTGCAGTAATGGATAGATCATACAGACAGAAAATCAATAAGGAAGCATCAGCCTTAAATGACACATTAGACTAGGTTGACTTAACAGCTATGTATAGAACACTTCATCCAAAAGCAGCAGAATATACATTCTTCTCAAGTACACATGGAACAGTCTCCAGGATAGATCACTTTGGTTTGGCCACAGAACAAGTGGTTTGGCCTGTGGTTTGGCCACAGAACAAGTGTCAATACATTCAAGAAAATTGAAATCATACCATTTTTTCTGACCAAAGTGGTAGGAAACTAGAAACCAATTATAAGAAGAAAACTAGAAAAACCACAAAAATGTGGAGATTAAAAGAGAAATAAAAATCTCTAGGTATAGAGACAAATGAAGACAGAAATACGACATGCCAAAATACATGGGATACAGCAAAAGCAGTTCTGAGAGGGAAGTTCACAGCAATACAGGCCTACCTCAAGAAACAAAATTTCAGATAAACAATCTAACTGTACACCTAAAGGAACTAGAAGAACAAATGAAGCCCAAAGTTAGTAGAAGGAAGGATCAGAGTGGAAATAAAAATCAGATCAGAAATAAATAAAACAGAGACTATAAAGACAATAGAAAAGATCAATGAAACTAAGAGCTGGTTCTTTGAAAAGATAAACAAAATAGACAAGCCTTTACCTAGATTGACCAAGAAAAAAAGAGAGAACTCAGATAAATAAAATCAGGAATGAAAGAGGATAAGTTACAACTGACACCACAGAAATATAAAGGATCATAAGAGAGTACTGTGAACAATTATATGCTAACAAATTGGACAAGAAGAAATGGACAAATTCCTAGAAACATGTAGTCTACTAAAATTGAATCATGAGGACTACTAGTAAGGGGTTTGAATCAGTAATCAAAAACCTACCCCAAAACAAAAGTCTGGGACCAGACAGCTTCACCAATAATTCTTCCAAACATTCAAAGAATTTAATACCTATCCTTCTCAAACTCTTACAAAAAATTGAAGAGGAGGGAACGCTTCCAAACACTTATGAGGCCAGCATTATCCTGATACCAAAACCAGACAGGGACACCACAGAAAAGAAAATTATAGGCCAATATTCTTGATGAACATAGATGCAAAATTCTTCAACAAAGTATTAGCAAGCAAATTCCAACAATACATTGAAAGTATCGTATATCACAATCAAATGGGATTTATTCCAAGGGTGCAGGGATGGTTCAACATTTGCAAATCAGTCAGTGTGATACACCAAATTACCAAAATGAAGGATAAATATCATATGATTATATCAATAGATGCAGAAAAAAAGCATTTGATAAAATTCAGCACCCATTAATGATAAAAATTCTCAACAAAGTCGGTATAGAGGGAATGTACCTCATCAAAATAAAAGCTGTATATGAGAAACAGCTAACATCATAGTCAACAGTGAAAAGCTGAAAGCATGTCCTCTAAGATCAGGAACAAGGCAAGCATGCCCACTCTCATCACTTTCATTCAACATAATATTGAGAGACCTAGCCACAGCAGTTAGGCAAGAAAAAGAAATAGAAGGCATCCAAATCAGAAACGAAGTAGTAAAACTGTGACTGTTTGTAGATGGCATGATGTTATACATAGAAAACCCTAAAGATTCCACCAAAGAACTGCTAGAACTCATCAGTGAATTCAGTAAAGTTGCAGGATACAAAATTAATGTGCAGAAATATGTGGCATTTTATGCACCAATAATAAACTATCAGAAAGAGAAATTAAGAAAACAATTCCATTTACAATTGCATTGAAAGGAATAAAATACTTGGATATAAATCTAAGCATGGAGGTGAAAGACTTGTACACTGAAAACTATAAGACACTGGTGAAAGGAATTGAAGAAGACAAATAAATGGAAAGATATTTTGTTTTCATGGATTGGAAGAATTAATGTTGTTAAAATGTTCACACTACCCAAAGCAATCTACAGATTGAAGGAAATCCTTATCAAAATTCCAGTGGCATATTTCACAGAACTATTTGTATGGAACCATAAAAGATCCCAAATAGTCAAAGCAATCTTGAGAAAGAAGAACAAAGCTGGAGGTATCATGCTCCCTGATTTCAAACTATACTACAAATCTATAGTAATCAAAGCAGTATAGTAATGGCACAGAAACGGACTCACAGATCAATGGAACAGAATTGAGATCCCAGGAATAAACCCATACATATACTGTCAATTATTTTATAACAAAAGAGCCAAGAACATAAAATGGAGAAAGGAAAGTCTCTTCAATAAATGGTGTGAAAACTGGATAGCCACATGCAAAAGAATGAAACTAGACCACTGTCTTACATCATACACAAAAATTAACTCATAATGGATTGACTTGAATGTAAGATCCAAAACTATAAAACTCTTGGAAGAGAACATAGGTAGTAACCTCATTGACATTAGTCTTAGTGATGTTTTTGTGGCTCTGACTCCAAAGGCAAGGGAAACAAGGGCAAAAATAAACAAATGAGAGTACATCAAAGTAAAAAGCTCCTGCACAGCAAAGGCAACCATCATCAAAATGAAAAGGCAACCTGCTGAATGAGAGAATATATTTGCAAATCATATATCCAATAAGTGCTTAATATCTAAGATATATAAAGAACTCATAGAACTCAACAACAAAAAACCCAAACAACCTGATTTAAAAAATTAGCAGAGAGGGCTTCCCTGGTGGTGCAGGTTGAGAGTCCGCCTGCCGATGCAGGGGACACGAGTTCGTGCCCCAGTCCGGGAAGATCCCACATGCCGTGGAGCGGCTGGGCCCGTGAGCCATGGCCACTGAGCCTGCGCTTCTGGAGCCTGTGTTCCTCAACGGGAGAGGCCACAACAGTGAGAGGCCCACGTACCGCAAAAAAAAAAAAAAAAGAAAAAATAAGCAGAGGATCTGTATAGACATTTTCCCAAAGAAGACATAAAGATGGCCAATAAACACATAAAAATATGTTCAACATCACTAAATATTAGTGAAATTCTGATCAAAACCACAAGGGGATATCACCTCACACTTGTTAGAATGGCTATTATCAAAAAGCCAATATATAACAAATATTGGAGAGGATGTGGAGAAAAGGGAACTCATATACTATTCGTGGGATTGTAAATTGGTGCAGCCACTGTGGAAAACAGTATGGAAAGTCCTCAAAAAATCAAGAATAGGGCTTCCCTGGTGGCGCAGTGGTTGAGAATCTGCCTGCTAATGCAGGGGACACGGGTTCGATCCCTGGTCTGGGAAGATCCCACATGCCGCGGAGCAACTGTGCCCATGAGCCACAACTATTGAGCCTGCGCGTCTGGAGCCTGTGCTCCGCAACAAGAGAGGCCGCGATAGTGAGAGGCCCGCGCACTGCGATGAAGAGTGGCCCCCGCTTGCCACAACTAGAGACAGCCCTCGCACAGAAACGAAGACACAACACAGCCAGAAAAATAAATAAATAAACAAATGTGGGGTTTAAAAAAAAAAAAAAAGAAAAGAATTTAAAATTAATCAATACAATCTTAAATAGCATGTGGGTCAAATAGTAAAGCATAATTAAAAAAATTAAAAAAAAAATCAAGAATAGAACTACCATATGATCCAGCTAATCTACTTCTGGGTATTTCTTCAAAGAATATGAGAATACTAATTCAACAAGATATTTGCATTCCTATGTTCATTGAAGCATTATTTACCATAGCCAAGATACGGAAATAGCTTAAATGTCCATCCATGGATAAATGGATAAGGAAAATGTGGTGTGTGTGTGTGTGTGTGTGTGTGTGTGTGTGTGTACACACACACACACACACACACACACACACACAAGGGAATACTACTCAGACATAAAAAAGAATAAAACCTTGCCATTTGTGACAATATGGATGAACCTATGGGTTATTATGCTAAGTGGAATCAGTCAGAAGAAAAAAGACAAATACCATATGATTTCACTCATATGTGGAACAAAAACCAAGAACAAACGTACAAACAAAACAAAACAAAAACAAACATAAATACAGAGAACAGATCGGTGGTTACCAGAGAGGAAGGTGGCTGGTGGGTGGGTGAACGGGGTGCAGGGGATTAACTGTTTGGGGGTGATCACTATGTAGTGTATATAGATATCAAATTATAATGTTGTACACCTGAAACTTATATAATTAAAAAAAGAAGCTTAACTCTAACATGAGAAATTTATAACTAATGACAACACTGGGAAAAGGCCAAATTGGCAATATATAAAAGTAAATAAGAACATTACATAAATGGGCAATTTAGAGTGTTCTCAGGAGATGAACTGGTAAGGTTTGGCATCAGAATTCTTCATATTGATTTGTGAGTATGATAATGCCCTGAAAATATTGAATTTTAAGCAAACTTTTAAGAATATGGAAAAGTACACACAATTTCTAAGTATACAGTTTGATCAATTTTTATAAAGTTAACACACTTGTGAAACTAGTGTCCAAATCAAGTAATATGTTATTACTAGCAATCCAGAAGTCCTCTTCTAGTTACTACCCCACCTCCCACAACTGCTGAGTAACTACTAGTCAGTCTGAGGTCTAACACTGTAGATTAGTTTTGCTTGTCTGTGAATTTTACATAGATGGAAATATTCAGTATATAATTTTTTGTTCCAGTTTCTTTTGCCCAGTGCCATGTTTGTGAGATATATCCATGTTGTATGGTATTTGTAGTTCATTCATTCTTATTGCTCCACAGTATTCCATCTAATGAATATACCACTTTACTTTTTTCGTTTTAATTTTGACAGACACTTGGGTAATTTGTAGTTTTGGCATATTACAAAAAGTACTGCCATAAGTATTCTCTTATGTGTCTTTTGGTGCACATCTGTACATATTTCTGTTGTTGATATACTAAGAGTGAAATTACTACGTCATAGCATATGTGTACATTAAGCTTTAGTTGATACTACCAGTTTTACAAAGTGAATGTAGCAAGTTTTACTCCCAGCAGCAGTGTATGAGATTTCTAGTTGCTCTACATCTTTATCAACATTTGATACTGTTAGTCTTTTAAATTTTAGTGATTCTGGTTTGTGTGTAGTGGCTGATCACTGTGGTTTTAATTTGAAGTTCCACGATGAATCCGAGGTTGAACATCTTTCCAGAAGTTTATTGGCCATTTGTATGTAGTTTTTTGTGTGAAAGGCCTGTTTATGACTCTCGCCAAATTTTCTGTTGGGTTGTCTGTCTTATTGATGTGAATATTTCTTATTGATTTATATTTTCTGGATACGAATCCTTTGGATAAATGTATTGCAGAAATCTCACACATGTGGCTTGCCTTTTCACTCTCTTAATGATGTTTTTTGATGAACAGAAATTCTTTAATATAGTTAATTCACTTGTTTTTGCTATTAAGTTAGTACTTTTGGGGTTCTGTTTAAGAAATTTTGCTTGCCCCAATGCTATAAAGATATTGTTTTATGCTTCTAAAAGCTTTGTTATTTTAGAATGTGTTGATTAAAAAAAAATTAAATGCATTTGTCCACATGTCAGCCTGATCTTTTGAAAATAATTAAATATTAAATAGTTTTAAATAATGACGTTACCACAAACTCCCTGCCTTTGTGATCATTGGTGAGGCAAATTAGCATTCTGAATTTAACTTCCTCAACTATAAATGGGAATAATAATTGGGAATAATAATATCTACCTGAAAGTATTGTTGAGAGTATCACATCTGTCTAAATGTAAACTGTTATTGAAAAGTCAGCTGTTATAAAAGACATTCTTGGGGCAATGTAGGATATTTAAATATAGACTGGATATTAGATGATATTAGGGAATTATTAATTCTGTGGTTGTATATAAGAATGTCCTTATTAGGAGATGCATGATGAAGAAGACATGAGTGGTAAAGTAATATGATGTCTCAACTTATTTGAAATAAGTTAAGCAAAAAGAAAAAACCTCAAATATCTAGATAAAGCAAACAGGTAAAATGTTTTCAGTTGTTGAATCTAAGTATTAGATTATGTGGGTATTGTGAAATTCTTTCAACTTTTTGTCGTATTTGAAATTTTCATAATAAAATCTTCAGAGAAAAGTTAGCTATTAATGAAGTCATACACTGCCATTATTTAACATTTTCTCTTTTCAGGGTACATAAGGACATAATTAAATGGGTTTTAAGTAACTTGGCTTGTTAGATCTGGGAAAGGAGATGAAAATGAATTAAGAATAAAACTGAACTATATAGCATTGCCTGCTCGAATGAGATAAAGCTAAGCTTTTTCCATAAAATTAAGGCATTGCTGGGAATATAAGGAAGAAGGTAAGGAAGGGATCTGGAATGTACTGAGTGCCCACTAAGCTACTCTGCTAGATGCTGTACGTATCATCACCTTTAATTTACAAAACAACTCTATGTTGTAGGTGGTGTTAGGGAAGTTTGATATGTTTTGGATAACTTGGCTAACACAGCTGCTGAATGGTGGAGTCAGACCAGATTCTCTTAACCTCCCTCTTTCCCTTTCTTCTTTACAAAGAAGGTTGGTTTTTGTCTTTTAAATGAATGTTATGCTTTTCATTGTAGAAACTCTGGAAAACACATATTTATCAATTAGGTTTGCTGCATAACAAACCACCCCGAGACTTAGTGGCTTAAGATAGTATACATTTATTCAGCTCACAGTTCTTTTGGCCAGTAGGTGGGCTCAGCTGCGCAGTTCTGATCTGGACCAAAATCCGCTGTTAGTGAGGCTTGCTTACATGTCTAGGATGACTGAGCCAACTCCTCCTTGTGGTCTCCCATCCTATGGCAGGCTAACTTCGGGTTGTTCTAGGGAAAAAGAAGGAAAACCAAGAGCGTAAGAAGAATTCCACAAGGTCTCTTGGGCCTAGGCTCAGAACTGGTACAATGTCACTTCCCCTCTGTCTTAGTCCAACCATAGACTGAGTGGCTTAAACAACAGACATTTATTTCTCACGGTTCTGGAGGCTGGGAATTTCAAGAACAAGGTGCCTGCAGATTCGATTCCTGGTGAGGGCCCTCTTCCTGGCTTGCAGATGACCACCATCTTGCTGTGTCTTCACATGACAGAGAGTGAGTGAGCTCTGGTCTCTCTTCCTCTTCTTACAAGGACATTAATCCCATCTTGGGGGCCCCACCCTCATGACCTCATCTACACCTAATTGTCTCACAAATCTCCCACCTCCAAATACCATCACATTAGATTTTAGGGCTACAAATATGAATTGGAGGGTGGGGAACCCAAACATTCAATTCATAACATCCTCTATTGTTCAAAGCAGTACAATAAGGCCAGCCCAGATTCTAGGAATGCGGAAGTAAACTGTACTTCTTGATGAGAAGAAATGTGCAGTGATGTTACAAAGTAGTGTGGATGGCAAGGAGTGGGGGTGGGAGGTGGGAGGTTGAATGACTGCAGCCATTTTTATAAACAATCTTCTAGAACATACAAGAATAAACATCCTTTAAATCATTCCTAATACCACCATCAAGAGATATCCATTGTTAATATGTTAGTGTATTTCTTCCATTGTTTTGTCTATGCACATATAGAGGTAGACTTTTTCTTTTTTTTAAAGAACATGATTCACATTTTAGAACCAGGTTTGTGTTCTGTTCATTCCCCTTACCATTATATTGTAGGTATTTTCTCAGACATTAAATATTCCTTGACAATGTGGTTTGCTCTGTGATGCAAAGGAAACCAGCATAAATTGCTATGTTCCAAGCACTATGCTAAGCACTTTCACACAGTTATCTTGACTATAAAACAAGTTTCTCGTTAATTTGCAGGATTGACATTCTACCACCAAAGAATTCATTTACTGCTGCAAAGAAAAAAAAATAGAGTTTGTGTGAAAAGATCCAGAGAAAACTATAATGGTTAAGATATATCAGCAATGCCTGTTTTTGTCTTGAGAGCCTAACCCGTCAGCTCTAGCTGTTTAGGAAAAGGCTGTCACCATGTTGTAAATGATGGGAGGGTTGGGCCATTGGCAGTAGATGAGGCTGTGTGCTCTCCATTTCCCCCTGTTGCTTAGAGAAACAATTTTACTGGACTAGCCCCAATGTTAAAGCTGCACTGAAGGCTGTTACAGACTGTTTCAGTGAACAATTTTATTTGCAATCATTTTGATTTTGATTCTGTGAATAAAGTAATAGCTTGCTAGAGAAGGAACTGATGGAGGGAACATATGGATTTGTGACAGTAAGAATCTCACGAACCAATAGATATAGAGAAGTGTGGATTTTGGGGGATTGTTCCCATTTGAGCTCCTCTGTCCCATTGGCAGGCTCTCTGTCCTGAGTGGTCAATCACAAACTACAGCCCTTATACATAGAGAGCACCTTTCCAAACCTTTCATTTTATAGGTGAAGCCACATCACTATTAATTTATTTGATTGATCGGATTGTTTCAAAACAGATTATGTTGAACATCAGTTCTTATTGTACAGTCAGCATAATGTGATAAGGAGCATAAAATTTGGAGGCCAAAGTCCAAGGTTTGAGCCTGGTCGTGCACTGTCTAGCTGTTGACTATGAACAACTTACCGTTGACCCTTCAACAACATGGGTTTTAGCTAGGCAGATCCATGTATACATGGATTTTAACAAATAAATACATACTGTCCTACTACAGGATTTGTGGTTGGTTGAATCAGCAGATACACAGGAACTGCGCATGCAGGGGGCTTACGGTAAAGTTTTATGTGGATTCTCAACTGCCTGGGGGGTGTTCTCGGGTCAACTGTACTTGATTTCTTTGAGTTTCAATGACAGAAGCTTTAATCTTTTTAAAGTTGTGCAGATTGAGACATTTTACATCTGCACTGTCTAATACAGTCATCACTGCTGTAAGTAGCTTTTGAGCAGTTGAAATGTGGCTAGTCCAAATTGACATGTGCTGTAAGTGTAAAATACACACTGGGTTTTGAAGACTTAGTATGAAAAATGTAGCTCATTGATTACTTTTTTCTGTTGATTACATGTTGAAATGGCAGTACGTTGTACCCATTGAATTAAATAAAATATATTATTAAAATTAATTCACTTGTTTCTTTCTAGTTTTTTTTGAGTGGGGCTACTAGAAATTTTAAAATTACATATATGACTCATATTTGTGTCTTGCATTATATTTTTGTTGGACAGTGCTACACTACATGAAAGTTCTCGGCAGAACATAGCATACAGAATAAATGTTAGTTATAGCCAGAAAATGTAGAAGGTTTAATTGAATGGATAAGAATTCTAAGTGATAGCAGGAAGCTTATTATTTTTACTAAGTTTCTAAGCAAGCTTTTGTTTAGGCATCTTAATTTTTCCTCTTTACGTGTATCAGGGGAGTAGAGGTGGGTGTAAGAATCCAATTATCTGAGCAACTAGTAATAATTTCAGTGCATTGAGCTAAGATGATGCAGGGATTGTGCTAAGTACTGCATTAGGTAGGAGTCCTTTGGTTACAAATGACAGAGAACCAATTTGAATTAACTGAATTAAAAAAGGGGGATCTTGTCACCATGGAAAGGGTAGGAATGCATCTGAGCCTCCTGAATTCCTGGGATGTAGATGCTGTTTTCTCTCACTCTCTCTTCTTCTCTCAAATTTACTTCTCCCTACTTGGCAACATTGTTCTCTTAAACCACCGATCTCCACATGTCAGGAAGTATGTCTCCTACAACTCCTGCCTGTCATCCTTGCTCTAGCGAAGGACTCAGACTTACTGTCTCTCTGGTTTTAAATTGAAAAGTCATGTGAAAAGGCCATGAGTGACCTAGCTTGGTTTCAGGTGCCCACCCCTGGGACACGGCAGCTCAAATGTCAACCACACAGAGGAGGATTTCCCGGGAAAAGAAAGTGCTGCTCTTGGCTGATAAGAGAATAAGTATACACTACACCTACCCTAACTAATTTAATAAGTACAGCCATTCTGTGTAGGGGGGTATAATACCCCAGTTTAGATGAGGAAACTAAAAAGAAGTTACATATTTTGTCCAAGTACAAACGTCCAGCCGGAAGCACAGATCTATCTATAAAGCCCATGTTCTTAAACACTACACTGAGAGAGTTAAGTTGTGTTGACTTAAGTTTTACTGAATTATACAATTTGCTATTTTTCCCTTGTACCAGATCGCTTCCCCTTAAAACTTATGATGAGAATGAATGTAAGGAAACTGACCCCATGGTAACACCCAGTATATCTTTCTTGAATTGAAAACCAATACTCCTGTGCTCTCTGATCTTGCAGCCAAAGCTTTAAAGGTCATAAAAAAGCTCTACCATAATTATCTTTTGTAGTAATAAGCTTAAAACATACTTATCACCACTTGGGCATTTTGTTTCTGTTATTTGTGATCATCTACCTTCTTTTAGAAACTTCTCCATCTCATTTTTCACCAACGCATGGTTCCCTATATTCTATACCACATGGGCATAGTGATTTCAGAGACAAAGATGAAAGAGTCATCTTCTGTGACACATAATATCTGTCCCGAAGGAAATATTCTTTTTTTTGTCTTTTATTGGTTTGAATTTTATTTATTTTTTATACAGCAGTTTCTTATTAGTTATTTTATATATATTAGTGCATACATGTCAATCCCAATCTCCCAATTCATCCCACCACCACCACCTCCTCCCCCACTGACCCACCTTGGTGTCCATACGTTTGTTCTCTACATCTGTGTCTCTATTTCTGCCTTGCAAACTGGTTCATCTGTACCATTTTTCTAGATTCCACATATATGCATTAGTACATGATATTTGTTTTTTCTCTTTCTGACTTACTTCACTCTGTATGACAGTCTCTAGGTCCATCCACGTCTCTACAGATGACTCAATTTCGTTCCTTTTTATGGCTGAGTAATACTCCATTGTATATATGTACCACATTTTATCCATTCATCTGTCAATGGGCATTTAGGTTGCTTGCATGACTTGGCTATTGTAAATAGTGCTGCAGTGTTGGGGTGCATGTGTCTTTGTGAATTATGGTTTTCTCAGGGTATATGCCCAGTAGTGGGATTGCTGGGTCATATGGTAATTCTGTTTTTAATTTTTTAAGGAACCTCCATACTGTTCTCCATAGTGGCTGTATCAATTTACATTCCCACCAACAGTGCAAGAGGGTTCCCTTTTCTCCACACCTTCTCCAGCATTTGTTGTTTGCAGATTTTCTGTTGATGGCCATTCTAACCAGTGTGAGGTGATACCTCACTGTAGATTTGATTTGCATTTCTCTAATAATTAGTGATGTTGAGCAGCTTTTCATGTGCCTATTGGCCATCTGTATGTCTTCTTTGGAGAAATGTCTATTTAGGTCTTCTGCCCATTTTTGGATTGGGTTGTTTGTTTTTTTAATATTGAGCTGCATGAGCTGTTTATATATTTTGGAGATTAATCCTTTGTCTGTTGATTCGTTTGCAAATATTTTCTCCCATTCTGAGGGTTGTCTTTTTGTCTGTTTATAGTTTCCTTTGTTCTGCAAAAGCTTTTAAGTTTCATTAGGTCCCATTTGTTTATTTTTGTTTTTATTTCTATTACTGTAGGAGGTGGGTCAAAAAAGATCTTGCTGTGATTTATGTCATAGAGTGTTCTGCCTATGTTTTCCTCTAAGAGTTTTATAGTGTCTGGCCTTACATTTAGGTCTTTAATCCATTTTGAGTTTATTTTTGTGTATGGTGTTAAGGAGCATTCTAATTTCATTCTTTTACATGTAGCTGTCCAGTTTTCCCAACACCACTTATTGAAGAGACTGTCTTTTCTTCATTATGTATCCTTACCTCCTTTGTCATAGATTAGTTGACCATATGTGCATGGGTTTATGTCTGGGCTTTCTATTCTGTCCCATTGATCTATATTTCTGTTTTTGTGCCAGTACCATACTGTCTTGATTACTGTAGCTTTGTAGCATTGTCTGAAGTCAGGGAGTCTGATTCCTCCAGCTCTGTTTTTTTTCCCCCTCAAGGTTTCTTTGGCTATTCGGGGTCTTTTGTGTCTCCATACAAATTTTAAGATTTTTTGTTCTAGTTCTGTAAAAAATGCCACTGGAAATTTGATAGGAATTGCATTGAATCTGTAGATTGCTTTGGGTAGTACAGTCATTTTCAGTGATTCTTCCAGTCCAAGAACATGGTATATCGCTCCAACTGTTTGTGTCATCTTTGATTTCTTTCATCAGTGTCTTATAGTTTTCTGAGTACAGGTCTTTTCCTCCTTAGGTAGATTTATTCCTAGGTATTTTATTCTTTTTGTTGCAGTGGTAAATGGGAGTGTTTCCTTAATTTCTGTTTCTGATCTTTTGTTGTTAGTATATAGGAATGCAAGAGATTTCTGTGCATTAATTTTGTATCCTGCAACTTTAGCAAATTCATTGATTAGCTCTAGTAGTTTTCTGGTGGCATCCTTAGAATTCTCTATGTATAGTATCATGTCATCTGCAAACAGTGACAGTTTTACTACTTCTTTTCCAATTTGTATTCCTTTTATTTCTTTTTCTTCTCTGATTGCCTTGGCTAGGACTTCCAAACTATGTTGAATAATAGTGGTGAGAGTGGACATCCTTGTCTTGTTCCTGATCTTAGAGGAAATGTTTTCAGTTTTTCACCATTGAGAATGATGTTTGATGTGGGTTTGTCATATATGGCCTTTATTATGTTGAGGTAGGTTCCCAGTATTCCCACTTTCTGGAGAGTTTTTATCATAAATGGGTGTTGAATTTTATCAAAAGCTTTTTCTGCATCTATTGAGATGATCATATGGTGTTTAGTCTTCAATTTGTTGATATGGTTTATCACATTGATTGTTTTACATATATTGAAGAATCCTTACATCCCTGGAATAAATCCCACTTGATCATTGTGTATGATCCTTCTCATGTGTTGTTGGATTTTGTTTGCTAGTATTTTATTGAGGATTTTTGCATCTATATTCATCAGGGATATTGGTCTGTAATTTTCTTTTTTTGTAGTAACTTTGTCTGGTTTTGGTATCAGGGTGTTGGTTGCCTCATAGAATGAGTTTGGGAGTGTTCCTTCCTCCGCAATTTTTTGGAAGAGTTTGAGAAGGATGGGTGTTAGCTCTTCTCTAAATGTTTGATAGAATTCACCTGTGAAGCCATCTGGTCCTAGACTTTTGTTTGTTGGAAGATTTTTAATTACAGTTTCAATTTCATTGCTTGTGATTGGTCTGTTCATATTTCCTATTTCTTCCTCCTATTACCATTTTTTTTTAATGTGAGAATACCTTTATGACCTTGGGTTATGTGAATATTTCTTGGCAAGGAAACAAAAAGCAATAGACTTAAAGAAGATTAAATTTTAAAATGAATTTCACCAAAGTGATTTTTTTTAAAGTATCCATCAAAAGATACCATTATTGAAATAAAAATGCAAGTCACAGGCTAGAGAAAATATTCATAATACATATATCTGACAGAGGATTTGCATCCAGAATACATAAATGATTTCTACAAATCATTAATAAAATGTTAACTAGCCAATATAAACAGGTTAGATAATTGAACAGCCACTTATCAAAAGATAAGGCAGGCCAAAAGCCCACTGAACCGTTCTCCACTTGGGTTAAATAAAAACCACTTCATGCTTATTTAAAGAACTAAATTAAAGACTGATAATACTAAATGTGATGATTTGGAGGAAGTAGAACTTTCATATGTTACTGGTGGGGGTACAAAGCAGTACACCCCTTTGGAAAACTGTTTGGCTCTTTCTTACAAAGTTAAAAATACTCCATCAACCCATTGCCCAGAAATTCCACTCTTAAGTATTTACAAGAGAAATGAAGCATATGTTCACAAACAGCAGTGTGCCAAAATGTTTATAGCAATTCATAGTAGCCCCAAACTGCTAAAACCCAAATATCCTTATGAGAAGAAAGGATAAATTCTTATATATTCATATGATGGAATTCTACTCAGCATTTATAATAGAATATGGCACTGTATAATGAATAACACTGAAGAATTAAGCAACAACAAAAACAGCAAAACATTTGGTTGAATAAAAGAATCCAGACACCATAGAGTAAATGCCATATGATACAATTTGTAAACACTTCAAATACAAGGTAAAAGTGGTATATATTGATTGAAATCAGAGCAGTAGCTGCCTATGAGTCCTGAGAATGATTGTAGGGCAGCATGAAGGAAATTTTTGGTATGATGGAAATGTTCTCTGCATTGGGTTCAGGGTTGTATATATTAGTTAAAAATCATTGAATTATACACTTAAATGTGCACATTTCATGTATATAAATGTTGCCTTAATTTATAACAAATGTTACCAAAGTTGATTAATAAATAAGAAGACCATTAACAGGAAGAGGAAGCACCTGTGTCTGTAGCATTGACTTTTTTGTGACTCCCTGAATACTATGCCCTTTCATGGTTTCTTACTGTCCTCCCTTCAGCTCTAACTGGCCCTTCACAAAAATTTCCCTTATCTCTTTTGTATCCACCTCCTTTATAAAGCAATCTCTGTTCTTTTTTTTTTTTTTTTTTTTTTTGCGGTACGTGGGCCTCTCACTGTTGTGGCCTCTCCTGCTGTGGAGCACAGGCTCCGGACGCGCAGTCTCAGCGGCCATGGCTCACGGTCCCAGCCGCTCCGCGGCATGTGGGATGTTCCCGGACCGGGGCACGAACCCGTGTCCCCTGCATCGGCAGGCGGACTCTCAACCACTGCGCCACCAGGGAAGCCCCCTCTGCTCTTCTTTTTTGATAGCTCTCTTCAATTCTCCTCTTTCTCCATCTTAAGACCAATTCTGATACTCCTTATTCCTATTAAGGTATGAGTGACAAATAGCATGTTAAACTGCTCTTTATGTTTTATAAATAAATATATTTTATAAGTGAAATGCTAGAACTCAATGTCAAAGAAGTAGCTCAAAATAATTTGCACTATCTCAATAAATTTAGAATTTTATCTTTTATATTTTTAATCAGTTGCTCAACTAATACTGAGTTGTCAGAGAGTGTGATGAACATGGAGATAAATTGAAGAGCTGTCTATCTGGGGAGAAGTGGGCAGATCTTAACCAAATAAGGACTTAATGAATGTACATAAACAAAATGACAAATGTTTCTGAAGGGGAGACCATTTTCTTAATTGTTTTGGGTTTGTTTTTGTAGGTCCTTTTCTTCTCTTGTATTTCCCATTTAGAGAAGTTCCTTTAGCATTTGTTATGGAGCTGGTTTGGTGGTGCTGAATTCTGTTAGCTTTTGCTTGTCTGTAAAGCTGTTGATTTCATTGTCGAATCTGAATGAGATCCTTGCTGGGTAGAGTAATCTTGGGGTGTAGGTTCTTCCTTTTCATCACTTTAAATATATCGTGCCACTCCCTTCTGGCTTGTAGAGTTTCTGCTGCGAAATCAGCTGTTAACCTTATGGGAGTTCCCTTGTATGTTATTTGTCATTTTTCCCTTGTTGCTTTTAATAATTTTCTTTGTCTTTATTTATTTATTTATTTTTTGCGGTACGCGGGCCTCTCACTGTTGTGGCCTCTCCCATTGCAGAGCACAGGCTCTGGACGTGCAGGCTTAGTGGCCATGGCTCACGGGCCTAGCCGCTCCGCGGCATGTGGGATCCTCCCAGACCGGGGCACGAACCCATGTTCCCCACATCGGCAGGCGGACTCTCAACCACTGCGCCACCAGGGAAGCCCTGTCTTTAATTTTTGTCAAGTTGATTGCTATGTGTCTCGGCGTGTTTCTCCTTGGGTTTATCCTGCCTGGGACTCTTTGCACTTTCTGGACTTGGGCAGCTATTTCCTTTCCCATGTTAGGGAAGTTTTCGACTATAATCTCTTAAAATAATTTCTTGGTTCCTTTCTCTCTCTCTCTTCTCCTTCTGGGACTCCTATAATGCGAATGTTGGTACGTTTAATGTTGTCCCGGAGGTCTCTTAGGCTGTCTTCATTTCTTTTCATTCTTTTTTCTTTATTCTGTTCTGCAGCAGTGATTTCCACCGTTCTGTCTTCCAGGTCGCTTATCCATTCTTCTGCCTCAGTTATTCTGCTATTGATTCCTTCTCGTGTATTTTTCATTTAAGTTATTGTATTGTTCATCTGTGTTTGTTCTTTAATTCTTCTAGGTGTTTTTTCTTTAATTCTTCTGGGTCTTTGTTAAACATTTCTTGAGTCTTCTCGATCTTTGCCTCTGTTCTTTTTCTGAGGTCCTGGATCATCTTCACTATCATTATTCTGAACTCTCTTTCTGGAAGGTTGCCTAGCTCCACTTCATTAAGTTGTTTTTCTGGGGTTTTATCTTGTTCCTTCATCTGGTACATAGTCCTCTGCCTTTTCATTTTGTCTATCTTTCTGTGAATGTGGTTTTTGTTCCACAGGCTGCAGGCTTATAGTTCTTTTTGCTTCTGCTGTCTCCCGAAGGAAATATTCTTTTAAAATGATGATCTATAAGTCTTTTAGAAAAAAGTGATCTAGAGTTTGTGAATCTCTTATTCAGGTCAAAAAGTAAATACTTTCAAAGAAAAATGCCTTCAAAAGGCTACAAGTCTAAGTATGCTTTTCTTAACTCAGTAGAAATGGTTTCATTTACATAGAAAAAGACCAATAAGTGACAACTTTATTGGCTGAATTCTTATTAATGCAGTGTGATGGAATGCTATGATCTTTTCCCTGGACTGGTCAGAAAACCAGTCCCTTGCATGTAGCCCTGTGGCCTTAAGCAGCAATAGATGCAATGGGAAACCTTTGTTGGGTGCTAAACAGTATATAGAGCACTTTTCTCTTAAGTCTTTCATGAACTCTTCCCAGTGTCATTAGTCGTTCATTTGTCTAACAAGTATTTATAAGTGGTCTGCATTGTGTCAGGCATGGAGTTAGGTACCAAACATGGTCCTACCATCATGGACCTTACAATCTGATGTGGGAAGTCGTACGTGTAAACAGGAAATTTCAATGTATTGTGTTGTAAGTGCTATGTTAGAAGACATACAGTGTTCTGTGGGACCACATGGAATTTTATCTGACTTGGTTTTGAGAACTTTGATGGTTTCCTGGGGGGAAGTGCTTTCTATGTAGGGGTCTGAAGGGCAATCAGGGTTGTTCAGTCAGGGAGTCTTAAAGAAGCTCTATGTCTGGACTTAGAGAGAGAATGGAGAAAGCAGAAGTGGTGAGGGCTGTCTCCAGAGGCAAGTAGCTAGCCTTAGAATATAGAGGTCCATTGTTTTGAATACCTTAGACTGAGGGCTGTGCAAAACCCTTGGATGGTTTTAAGCATCTGTATCACGTAATTGGATCTGCATTGTAGAAAGTTCAAATGTGAATCAATTTGCTCAGTTCTTTGTCTCATTTTTCTTGTCTCTAAATTGAAATAGATAGTTTACCCTTTACAGCTCCTTCCATCTATAATATTCCACAAATTTCTGCTATTATGGAAAAACTTAATTCCATGCTGACTTCAGATCTCTTGGGTAGCAAAGCGTGTGATTACAACTAGTGCTTAAAGAGGTGGTTTTGTGGGAAAAGGAGTGGGTAAGAGTGGGGACGGGGGCTGAATGGATAATACATCATTTCCACTGGGAAATAAAGAAACAGAAAGGTTATGCAAGTTCCTCTGACAGTCTCCTGAAAGAGAGCTGGTGGGCTTTAGCCTCTCAGCAGACAGATGGAATGGCACCTTGCCCCACTTCTAGTACGGATGAAATCTGATAGTTGTTTTCCAAAAATTAAAGTGCTACATACTGAGATATTTACTGATGAAATGATATTTGCTGATGAAGTCTGGAATTTGCTTAAATTATGGGTTTATACATATAAAACATGATTGGCCATGACTTAGTAATTGTAGATATGAATGATAGGCCCAGAAAGTCCATTATATAATTTACTTTTGTATATGTTTGAAAATTTTCATAATAGAAAATAAAAGGTAAAATAATACTACAAAAATGCTCCAATTTATTACTCAAGTTCTTTATTTACTTTTAGCACAAACGGAGAAAGTCAGACTCTCTCATTTGGCTGTATTGAAATAAATAGACTCAGAACTGCTGTGTCATAAACAGTGACACTGTGCTTTAAATTTTGTATCAACTTTGGTGGCTTAAAATATTCCAGACTGCGTTGAGATTATATGGGCAGATCAAAGAAAGAATTACACTCCAAGGAAGGGGCAACTCTTCCAGGGATTTTGTTGATGACATGGGCAAGGGCTCTGCTGCTCTGGGCTTGATCCACCCTGGAAGACAGTCTCTGGATAGCAGGGTGAGGTGGAGAGGTCACTGGTTTTGAAGTCAGGCATGATAGACTCAGCTATGTTATCAGTCGAAGGGCAATGACAAGAAATAACAAAACAGATGACGTTCATTGAACTCTCACTGTATGCCAGGCACTATGTTAAGCTCTGTGTGTACTTTATATCAAGCAATTCTAACAGCTGCCTTATTAGTTCCATGCCACTGTTTTATAGATTAGGAAATCGAGGCATAGAGAGGCTATATATAATTTGTCCATGATCACATAGATTTTACATAATTCCCAGTAAATGTTATGATAAATAAATAACTGAAATCCAGTGGTTAGGTTGCAGTTTGTATCCCAGTAAGGATTAATTTTGGATGCACATAACAGAAAAAAAGCAAAATAACAGTGGCTTAAAACAAAATAGTTTCTTTCTCACCTTTAAGAAGTCTAGAGATAATAGCTCCAGGGCTGCCATGTTCTCTGGGGATCAGAGTCCTTCTATCCTGTTGTTTCACTGTGAAAGTCTTCCATCTTCAAGGTCACCTCATGGTCCAGGATACCTGCTGGAGCTCCATATTCAACCAGAAGAAAGGGAAAAGGAATGGAAGAAGGGCATACCACCCATCTTCCCTTTTAAGGATGCGTACCAGAAATTACACACATCATTTCTACCTATATTATAATGACCTTTACTTAGCCCCATGTATGTACCTAGTAGATTATAGAAAACTTGCATGTGGCAGGTCCAAGACGTGAAGACTGAGAAATATATTCTTTATATTGGGTTGGCCAAAAAGTGCCTTCAGTTTTTAAGTAAAAATAAAAGACACATTTTTCATTTTCACCAAGAACTTTATTGAGTAACATATTCACCCATTTGTTCCACTACCTTCTGCCATTTTCCAGGCAACTTCATAATTCCATCTTCCCAAAACTTTTTATCTTTTTGAGCAAAGAACTGTTCCAGGTGACTTTTACCGTCTTCCAGGAAATTGAAATGTTTTCCATTAAGAGAATTTTGTAAAGACCTAAGTAAATGGAAATCTGAAGGTTCAATGCCTGGTAAATACGGCGGATGAATCAGAACTTCCAAGCCAAGCTGTAACAGTTTTTGCCTGGTCATCAAAGAAACACATGGTCTTGCGTGATCCTGATGAAAGATTATGCGTTTTCTGTTGACTAATTCTGGACGCTTTTCGTTGAGTTCTGCTTTCAGTTGGTCTAACTGGAAGCAGAACTTGTTGGAATTAATCGTTTGGTTTTCTGGAAGGAGCTCATAATAGAGGACTCCCTTCTAATCCCACCATATACACAACATCACCTTCTTTGGATGAAGACTGGCCTTTGGTGTGGTTGGTGGTGGTTCATTTTGCTTGCCCCACAATCTCTTCCATTCCGCATCATTGTACAGTATCCACTTTTCATTGCCTGGCACAATTTGTTTAAAACATGGAACGTTTTCATTACGTTTCAGTAGAGAATCGCATGTGGAAATAACGGTCATGAAGGTTTTTTTTGCTTAACTTATGTGGAACCCAGACATCAAAGTGATTAACATAATGAAGCTGGTACAAATGATTTTCAACGCCTGATTTGGGTGTTCTGAGTATGTCGTCTCTCTCCCGCCTGGTATAACGTTGATTGTTCTCAGTTAATGTCTTGATTTGACCACTATCAACTTCAACTGGTCTCCCTGACCGTGGAGCATTGTCCAGCAAGAAATCTCCAGCACTAAACTTTGCAAACCTCTTTTGACACGTTTCATCAGTCACAGCACCTTCTCCATACACTGCACAAATCTTTTTTTGCATTTCGGTTGCGTTTTTACCTTTCTTGAAATAATAAAGCATAATATGCCGAAAATGTTGCTTTTTTTCTTTCATCTTCAATATTAAAGTGGCTTCACAAAAATTCACCAATTTTGATGTCTTTTTTTAAATGCACGCTGATATGACAGCTGTCACATACAATCTAACAAAATTGTTTCAAATGAAGTTAAAGACAGCTAAGTGCTACTAGAGCCATCTTATGGAAAAAACTGAATGAAACTTTTGACCAACCCAATAAAACTGTGCTACCCTGTGCCCAGCTAAAGATCAGGGGTTCTGTTAGCATAGAAGATGATAATGAATATTGGAGATCACTAGCTATCACTGCTTAGCTCACACTCAGCTGCATTTCAGAGCTCTGGTTTCCTTGGGTATGAAATGGATATGGTAATTCTTCTCAAAAAGACCTTTCATATTTAAATGCGTAAATATACGGAAAAACCCAGACACTTAATTTAGAGCTTAGGAAATGCTAGTTCTTTTTCTCCAGGTAGATGTGGTCAAGTGGGCAGCAGTGGTTGGGTGCCCGGGAGACTCTGCCTGGAGCCTCAGCACCCCAAGAACTGGCTTTCCCTGCATCTGAGGTGGTCACTGCTTTCTTCTTCACCACCATAGAGGATTTGCCACATGCTCGAGAGCCCAGAACTTTTAGGCACAATGGGGTTACAGAGGATAAGCATCTGTATTTTAATGATCTTGAACATAAAATCATATATAATGAGCTCAGAGCCAAACATGGGAATATCTAGGATTTAGGGAAACTTTCACTTCAGTGTAGATTTTCACCTGACCTTGGGGACCTATTTACCACACAGAACTTTTCAGTCTGTTTTACCCAAGAATGAGAGTAATTGAGCACAGGGCCAGCTCATGGTAGTCTGTCAGCGTCTGTCCAGGAAGCTGAAGTTTCCTGGCTTGTAAGATGACAAATAAAAGGGACAGGTGCTTCCATGAGTTACTCTTGAAATGTATGTGTAACAGTGTCATACCATGAGCGTGTCCTTGAAAAGTCAAGGGTGAGTTGAATGTTAGCAGGTGGGACTGTGTTTTCAGTGAGCTCACTAAGGAACCCCGTGGTGAATTTTCCTATAAGCTAAAGATGGCCTCCCAGACAATTTTTTGCATTTTCATTCATTCAATTAGCAGACACTTATTGAGCACCTACTGCTTGGCAGGCACTGTGCTAGACCTGGCAATACATGGTGAATATTACCTTTACCTACCAGAGTTGCTTAAAATACCTGAATTATAAATTGACAAATAAAATTCTTGGGCTAACATATAGTCAAATAATAATATTTGTTTCATCAATTCTAAAACAGCTTAAAAATACATTAACATTTATGAAATCTTAAAGCATCTTAAATTGATAGTATGTCATGTGTCATACGTGACCAGTAATATATTTTTTTAATGCTGCATCTTAAACTGGATGATTCATAGATTTGATGAGTAGGGCTTTTGTGTTTATTATGTGCTTTCATGTACCTTATTTCATTTGATTCCTCCTGCGAGGGAGGATGAGTAGTCCACTTTATAGAAAGGGAATATGGCTGTGAGCGGTAAGCCGACTGCAGAAAACTTGATGTGGCAGGTCTAGGACTCAAACATAGTTGTATTTTTTCCTCCAAAGCTAGTGGTTTTCCACCATACCTCGATGTCTCTTTAATCTCCTTACACACATACACGTGTGAACACAATGAAGGTCTAACTTCTTTTAAAGCAAGGAGCTTGCTTTTAATGAAAACAATGCTTTTTTTTTTTTCCTTTTCGTGGTTTAAAACTAGGCCAAACTATAGCCACATATCAGTTTTCAAGAGCACAGTATAAAAAGTCTTCTAACTCAGATGGTTACAAAACAAGCTGCTTATTGGGAAGCCACATTAATTAAAACCATTCAGGTTTCACTGAGCAGAACCTGTTGTGGGGTTAGTAAACCAAGAGTAGCTCCCATAAGGCACCCAGACCATTTTCACAGACCACACTTAGTAAGGCAGGTCAGAGCCAAGGAATGACCCAGATGTCCTCCAGCTTTTCACTTTGACCACTGGAATTACCTCTTATGACTGGTGCAGGGGCCAAAGCATGATCTTTCTAGACGGCAGTTTGAATCCCAGCCTATAGCTAGCTGTGTGAGCTTTGGCAAGTTATTTACCCTCTGCAAGCTTGCCTCAAAATAAGAATAACACCTTTGCAGGGTTGTTGGAAAGGTGAGAGTTAAGGTGGGTCAGGTAATTGGCAAATGGTAAGTAATCAGTGGCAGTTATTTTTATTACTGCTAGACTAGCGCTTCAGGGAGGCACAGGCTTCAGGATATTGAGTTATCTTTAAGAATATGCCCTGCCTGGAAAATTTGTCCTATTTTCTGGGAGACCCAGTACTCCACCAAGCACCAGGAACAGACCACCTCGTTCCTGAGGAGTATTTTAGGAATAATTGAGACTTCTATTCATATAAGCTCACTTCGTTTTTTCCAGCATACTTGCTCTTCTTTTTTTGTGTATTGCTCTATGTGTAACTCTTGAGAGCTGCCACTATTTATGCATGCGTTCTATGGTAAAACCTTGATTAAATGGGACTTAGCAACTGGAACACTTCAATGGCCATGGTTTTTCCCTCTGGGCTTCATTTGGAGGAGAAAGAAGGAAATGACAACTCAAGTGCTGAGAAAAATAGGAAAATTTAAGAACTAGAGAGAATCCTGTAATTCAGCACTTTCAGTTTTACTGCTAAGAGGAAGAGAAGCAATCAGCGCCTCTCTTCTGATTCATAATAGAGTCAGGTAATAATAGAGTCAGAAGAGAATTCCCAGTCTGTTGCTCTTTCTTCTGGACTGTGGCTTGAAGATGTGGCTTTGGCATCTCTCTTGATGTTGTTATTCCTCCAGGTTTGCCACTGCATTACAGGTCTCAAATACATATGCCCACAGGGTTGACGGAGTCGGGAAGGCTGGGAATCATACACTGGGAAGTGGTAGTGAAGTGTGGCACTCAAACTGGAGCCTGTGTACCTTTTGTAAAGGCATCTAAGCTGAAAAATTTTTTAAAAGTACAGTACCAACAAAACATGTCTGGGGCCAGATGTGGTTTCCTGGTCCCCAGTTTGAATGCCTTGCACCATCTATACCCATAGGCCATATTCAGTAAGGAGATAATTGAATCATGTAACTCAGGCATGTTGCCAAAGAAAGTTTTAGTACTATTCATTGATTTATATCAGTTGAAGTGAAAATTGAAGAAGTTAATGTTAAAAAACAGATCATAATACATTTTGCAACAGAGGATAGAAGCTCTGCCCTCAGTTACAGTTTGGTTAGCCAGAATTCTTTGTTGTCTAATTATCCAGGTGAATTCAGATGTCACAGTGCGTAGGACATTCACACTGGGAATTCACCAGTCTCAGTACTGGAGGTTTTTTTTTTTTTTTGCGGTACACGGGCCTCTCACCGCTGCGGCCTCTCCTGTTGCAGAGCACAGGCTCCGGACGCGCAGGCTCAGCGGCCATGGCTCACGGGCCCAGCCGCTCCGCGGCATGTGGGACCCTCCCGGACCGGGGCACGAACCTGCATCGGCAGGCGGACTCTCAATCACTGCGCCACCAGGGAAGCCCAGTACTGGAGATTTTGCCCTACAAGCCCAAAACAATATTTCAAGAAATAACATCTCACCATGTGCTAAAAACTGATGTTTTCCAACCTACTTCATTTTTATGAAAATAATAGTCATGAATTGCTGTTTATAGTCCACTAGTAGACCACAGCATGTGGTTTAAAAAACTCACTAGACTGGGTGATACTAATACATTTTTAAAATTTATTTATTCATTAATTTTAAAATTCGGCAGGTACTTTTATCAATATCTAATGAGTATGAGGTTCTCTTTTTGGTGTCATGGGGGTACAGACATGAACAAAACATGGATTTTTGTATTTAAGGAGTCCAAAACCTAACAGGGTAGACATGCATTAAAATATCTAAAAACTCAAGGCAGAATAATCACTTCACATCATACATAATGCTTTTATATTATCATAAATCATAATGACAATAAATCTCTTAAGTACACAAGACAGATTTTAGCCTAATTTTAAGTAGGAAATTATGTTTTTGAAAAAGTGACATAAAAATAGAACAGTGATACTGATAATAGCTTTTGTTAAGCACTTACTATGTGTTAGGTACTAATTCTCACTACAGTCTTATTATGATGACACTGTAATTCTCATTTTATAGAGGAGAAAAGTGAGGCAGAGAGGGTAACTTGCCTAAGGTTATAGAGCTAATAGTCCATGGAACTAGGACTCAGTCCTGGGAAACAAGGTGCTAGAATCTCAGTCGTAAGCAATGTTTTATAGTTCCTAGAGACAAAAAAGCACAGATCATAATCCCAGGTAGGTTGTGGTACATATTCATCTTCCAGCACCACCACGAAAGTTGTGCGACATCTGCTGTGACAGGAGAGCACTTTGGGGGTGGAGGGGATGAGGAGGAATAGAGTCTCAAATAGAGCCTCTCAAACATTTCTCAGTGTGGATAATCTTCACCAAGTTAATAAAAGTGACTGAGTCAGCAATGGAAAAGGCAAAGGGAAGGAACACTCTCCCAAAGAGGGCATCTAGTCCTTTGGCTGTGCCCCATATGTGATGTGATATTCTTGAGATAAAATAAATTATGGAACAGTCTTGATCTTGGAAAAACAGAGTTTGACTCTAAATGTTCACCTTGGATTTTACCAGTACCACCTCTCTTCCTTAAGCCTAAGCTGTCATTCAAAATCACATAGACAGGTTTCCATTAGTATAGTCCTGGAGAAAATAATACTTAGCCTTTATTGAGCTCCTCCCATGGGAGGAAGTCGGACTGTCAGCGCTGAGGATAGAGCTGTGCCCAAGCCAGACCACTAATAGTAATAATAGAGAGCACTTGCTAAGTACTTACTTTATACGTGTTACGTACTAGTTTAGTTCTTACTTCAACTATATAACGATGGTACTTTATTATACTTTATTTTATAGAAGACAAAAGTGAGATCTTCGTGGATCTGCGAACTCTTTGTGAATTTGATCTTTAGGATAGTAAAGAAAATTTTAGTGTTGAAATTGGTGTATTTAATTTAAACCCTAAAGTAATTTTTAAACTGTTGTAAATTAATCTAGTTACTGTATTTTCCTGCCTTATTATGTTCTTTATATCCCTAATTTTGTAGGGTTATTAATAGTTATTCTGATTGGTTGTATTTATGTTAAATTAAGTGTAAATATAAAAAATAAAATGGTCCCTGTATCCCACTCATGTTTTTCTTTAAATTTGTAAACTGGGGAAATAGATATCTCAAAATACAAAGGCCTATGTTTAATCTATAATTTCTTCCAGCAATATGTCTGCAACTCTGAAAAGCTGAGCAAAAATAACTGAGTGCTTTTTTTGAAAATAATAATTTTCACTTTTCAAAAATGGTCTTTTCTAAATTCTCTTAATCCAGGGTGTAAATCCAGTATTTGTCAAGGCACACGATAGATACTAGGTATTTCCTCTCCCTGTGGGTCAGTAATAAATTAAAGGAGAAGTTAAGGTGCAGAAAAAGGTTATTTAAAATGTTATTGGAAAAGATTTATTTACTAGACCTTACAGAGTATTAGTCAAGTATCTAAAATAGCTCAAACTGACAGATTGGGAAAATTGAAAGTATAAAGTTTATGTTTAAATTTTATTACAATTTTAACTGCCACCACTGAAGTTGTTTGATCTTGTAAATGAGCATTAACTGTGATTTGTGATTTGGGTCAGACCACACGTTCATCAGATAATGCAGTTAGGAAAGCAACTGGTCAGATAATTTACCTTTTCAGAGGGACTGGAGGGATCTAGAAGACAGCAAGCACTCTTGGCTTTTACTGATTTATCCCCTTCTTATAAGAATTTGCATTTGAGTGATCCTTCAACAGGAAAATGACTCTCAATCCAATTAATTTATTTTATGTAGACCTGTGTAGAGCTAGAACTCCCAGGAAACTCATTGGGTCCCAAATGATTTAGACTGAGGTCTCTTAGATGCTATAGTTTGATTTGTGTTCTTAAAGATATCATAATAATAACAACAAGAGAAAGTCATGAAAGGTGAAATGTCAAATCTAGGTTTGTGTATGGGTTTAAGGAAATTTTACATGCATGTACTTTTTTCTTGTTTTGGTGATGAAACTCTGTCAGATGACTTGAAAAGCACCTCAGTCATTCCAAATCTTAATAGGGAAAATGACAATTTTAAGCCAATATTTTCACCTGAAATGATGAGAACGAAGGATACTTTTGCAATCTTATTATTTCAGGTGAAAATGGGCACTTGGTAATTGCATTTTGAAACTTAACAGTTAAATCCACGTTTCATAAGGCTTGAAACATACAATGTTGAGGTCCTCTTTAAGAATACAAAATCACAGATATAAAATTAGGTGCACAGCCTTGAAAGGGACTTCTCCAGAAAAAGGGCACTGACTCTTAAGGTTCATTAACTTCTCAATAAATTCTCCTCTGATTAATTAGTGTCGGCTCTCTGTGCCCAGAATTATGAAAAAGGGGGGAGGGCCCTAGAAAGAAAATCCTCGTCTAGCTTTCTTCCCACGCATCCTCCCCAAGCCAGCTGAGTGGTATAGACCTTTCCCCAGGCCCCAAGGTAAATGATGTCAGAACTGAAATTGCACCTGATTCGCCCCCCCCCGGCCCCCCGCCCCGCCCCCCGCCAATTTTGTCCTTCAACAAATAGTTACTAGTCACATCTACTCACTAGGTGGAATGGGCTCTAACTGCCTGCTAGCGTTAGGATAACCAGGTCTTTGATGTCTCACTTAGGGATTTTACCCATTCTGGGAGATGTGGGCCGTGCTGCTGTTTCTTTCTGTCCTGGCACACATATAGCCTGGGGTAACATGCGGTCTTGTTCTGTTCAGTTGAGTTACAAGTCAGTCCTCCAGGACGGCAACGGTAGGGGTGGCTTTGACTCGCCGAATCTTCCAGCAAGTATAGGCTAAGTTATACAAAATGGGCGTGTCTGGAGCTTACCAAGAGACCCTCCCCCCTCGTCCCCAAAGCTTACCAGGCAGAGACACCCAGCCCCTTTCTTCTTTACCTCACGTGCGCAAACACCCTCTACCCTAGCGGTAGTAGTCCCCTCCCCCTCCCACCCCGCCCCATTTTCCGCCTTCAGCCCCCCCTCCCCGAGAATCTCCCCTCCCTTACTCCCTCTTTCCTTCCCTCCCCGCGGGCCAGCCGCGCTTGGAGCTGCCCTGCCGCGCGGCGGGGCGACGCGGTGACACCTATAGGATTGCTTCCGGGCACTCCCCAGCCATAGGGGGGCCGGCCCGGGTCTGGAGCTCTGCTGGGCCGGCGGCTCCACGGCGGCTTTACTGGGGACGCGCGCACCCGCCCGCCTGCGTTCTCCCTCTCTCCCTCCCGCCCTCGCGCCCGGCGCCCAGAGCCGCGCTCTGCCCAGGGCGGTGGCTTCGCCGCGCCCCGCAACGCTCCTCTCCGGGGGCCGCTCCCTCTTTCCCTCCTCTTTGCGTCATGTGGGGCACTTGATGGTTTTTGTTTTTGTTTTTCCTTAAAAAAAAATCCTCCTTTAGCCCTTTCCACCTTCCACCTCCCCCTTCGTCTCCCCAGGTTGATATTTTTTTCCTCTTCTGTGAGCTTGCCCATGAGCCTGCTCGGAAGCTACCGGAAAAAGACCAGCAACGATGGTTATGAATCCCTGCAGCTGGTGGACAGTAACGGGGACCTAAATGCAGGGAGCGGCGGGGGAGGCGGCAAGCTGAGAGTGAACGCCGGGGCGGCAGCGGCGCGGAGTCCCGCCCGGCAGCCTCAGGACCGCGCCAGCACCATGGACAGCTCAGGTAGCGCAGCGGGCGGGCAGCGCCCCGCTGAACTCTGCAGGGCCCTCCAGTTGTGGCCCAGTCCACTGACTCCCAACCCAGTCCGGCTTCGGAGAGGACAGGATGAAGGCGAAGGCACCTAATACCACCAGGGTGTCGCGTCTCTAATTTCTGTAGTCCAGGGAGCTAGGAAACGTTAGATCAGTCCGGAGGCCCAGTGACCGTAGCGATCGCCTGTTAATCTCTCTAGGCTGCTAAATACACCAGCTGGGGGCGGGGAGAGGAGGGGAAAGGGGAGGGGAGGGGTGGACAGGATAGGGGAGGGGGTGGCTCGAGGAGCAGTTGGGAAGGGGGCGGGGAGAGGCAGCTGCTTTCACTACCCAGCTGGATGAGGGGAAGAGGTGAAGGACGAAGTGTGCTGATGGTTTTTGCAGACTGCTGATGGTATTTATTCCAATTATTATTCTCGTAATGCTGATGTTATTTGCAATTTTGTAAAGCTCTGCCTCTTCTCTACTCTGCTGTCTGCTAGGTTTAATGCTGTTACCTTTCTTGAGCAAATTTTACCTGGGATCTAGAGCCCTTTTACACAGCTTTTATGATTTGCACAATGAAATTTTATTTCATCTGTTGTTGGCTTTGATCTTGTTTATCTTTATACTTTTGCACTGAGTGTATTAATATTTCATCAACCTCTATATGTAAGGAAAATGGAAATGCCTCTAAACTTTACATCTGGGCTTGCGACCGTCTTTTAGAAAGTGTTTTAGCAAGTTGGATTTTCTCTTGGAAATGTTCTTCTGGCGATTTCCATAGCATAGCAGTTATTTAATATATCCATGTTGGACCAGGAATGTCATTATAGCTGTTTGCTTACCTTTTCAAGGAACCAAGATAGGAGGATTGTTTACATAAAGATAACTTATAATTGAGGTGCTCAGTGGTTTGTTCTATATTGGTAACTTTAATACTGGACAACTGAGAACTCCAGAGGAAAGATTTGTGTTGAGTTGTTTGGGCAGTCATGAAACCAAACTGAATTTAATTCCTGCACTTTGCAAACAAATGCTTGTTTCTTTAAATCGTGTAATGGCTCTTCTTGGGCTACCATTTTCTATTTTCCTCATCCTATAAGTGGGATGAAGTATTGTCCACAGATGTTCAAGTGTCCAGGCTGAAAACTAATTTTATCCATGTAAGCTCCTATTGAAGTTAAATAAGATATTGGTGGTGTGTTTTCTCAGTACTATTTTAAATTAAAGCTAAAATTATTCCCTAAGGGACTGATGGTTTCAAGGGCTTTGGTACTGGGGTTGTACATGGTTATTTGATTTATGTTTTTCCAAATCTGTGATGTATCAAAGTACAAACCATCTTTTGACTGGATGTGATCTCCTTTAAATCTTACAAAAAAGATTCATATACTCTAAATGATGCTACTATAATCCTTTGGGAACATAGTGTGCATATAAACAAATAACTGAAATGAAAATGAACATTTCCAGATGAGTATAGAGGAGCCTCGCTTCAGGGAAATGAAATATGAAATTCTGAACATTTCAATTTTTCATAGAGATTTTCATTTTAAAAATTGGAATTTTTAAATAAGTATGTTAACATTGTAGAATAAATTCTACATGTATTTCCTGAGCCTGGTTATATGCCAGGCACTGTGCTAAGCACTGTAGGGAAGACAGTCATAAATGAGACAATTCTGACCTCTACAGGGCCATCGTACGATAAGGGCGGTAACTTGAACGCAGAGCAGCTTATGCTGAGTTCTGGATTTTTGGGTTTTTTTCCCTATCTTCACAAAATCAGACTTTTCCAATAGGTTTAGAGAAAAAGAATGAATTGCCTTGATAAATTGTTGTAATGAAAAAGCATTTTTATTAATAATACTGTTATCTCTAAAGTGCTTTTGCTAGGAGTTGATTCTTCAGCTTGATCAAACTAGCACTATATGAAGAGGTTGCAGGGATCGCCATCCACCCCCTTTAGGCTAAGAGAATATTGTGGCTTTGTTTCAACACGCATTTCGGGAGAATGCTGTTTGGATGAGCGATTGGTTCTTGAGAGTGGGCTTTCTTGTAGCGGGTAGCAAGTTTCATTTACTAGAGCAACTATATCTGTCCTGTCTAATTATAGTTCCTTCTTCTAAGATTTTCAAAGAGTGGCCTTGTGCAATGTAAATATATCCATTTGTTTAAGATATTTAATTAAACTCATGGATCACTTCTAAACCAGCAGTAATCTGCCCGTTTATTCAACTGATCGTACTGTGACATGCTGGATAGGACAGGTGGTTCATGGGGCTTTTGCTCTAACGAAAATGTTTAAGAATGAAAAAAATATGTCAAGATCCCTTAGAGAATTTAAAGCTTAGTCTTAACAATACCTTACATCTATATAGCTACTTATAATAGATAGGACACTTATCTTATTTCATTTCCCCAGAATTCTATTACATAGGGTAAGCAGCATGTGTCTGTGCCTAGAGACTTGGGATCAAACCTCTGCACTATTGTTACTAGCTGGAAAACCCAGAAATGTTTAAGCCAGTTCCCTTTTTATAAAACTAAGAACATCATAGTTGATCTCACCATAGAGCTTAAGTTTGAGGCTTGAAACAACATGAGAATACCTTTGTAGTTTTTCTTCTTTTTACTGTCTGTGCCCTTCCAATTTATGAGATGAGGAAAGTCATTCTTACAGATGGCAGGAGACTTGTTCAAGGTAAAATAGCAAGTTAATGACAGCCAGATTCGAGTCTTCTGACTCTAAGGTCTAAGTTTTTCCCCATTGAACTAAGCTATCTTTCTGTGTAGGCATAATATCAATCATTGTTGAAATGGAAACAATATTATCTACTTTGATTTTTCCTGAGATGTTCAGAGAATTTAATGACTTTATAAGTCAACAGATTCCAGATAGATTCCAGAACAGCCCCTTTGCTGGATTTGTCTTGCAGAGCTGTCTGCCTGTCCTGGCTCACTTTCTCATTTTTAAAATTAATTAATTAATTAATTAATTTTTGGCTGCGTTGGGTCTTCATTGCTGTGTGTGGGCTTTCTCTAGTTGCGGCGAGCAGGGGCTACTCTTTGTTGCGGTGCGTGGGCTTCTCATCGCGGAGCGCGGGCTCTAGGTGCGCAGGCTTCAGTGGTTGTGGCGCGCGAGCTCCGTAGTTGTGGCTCGCGGACTCTAGAGTGCAGGCTCAGTAGTTGTGGAGCACGGGCTTAGTTGCTCTGGGGCATGTGGGATCCTCCCAGACCAGGGCTCGAATTCATGTCCCCTGCATTGGCAGGTGGATTCTTAACCAGTGTGCTACCAGCGAAGTCTCACTTTCTCTTCATTTAAATTATTCTCTAGAAGAGTGTCATTCAAAGGTCATCCTCTCATATCCCACATGGCATTGCAGCTATACCAATTCACTAGCTCAGAAACTTCATACTTCTCCTGTGTGCATTTTGCCTTCCACGGAAAGTAGAATCCACAGAAGTAGAATGCCCAATCTTGAGTCACTAAAGTGTTCCAACATAAGGCTTTACTTACAAAGTTCATAATGACAAGTCATAAGACAGTAGACCAACTAAAATCCAGATTTTAATGGGATTTAAAAGTGTAAGGGTGACGAAGAATGCTAAAATGTTTTCTTGCCTTGTATGAATCTGACTGAAAACAAAAATTATCTTTAACAAATACCATTCCAGGTAGTGTTTAAACACAGCACCCACATTTTGAATCTGGCTTTAGCTTTATGAAACATTTACTTGGATAACTTCATAATTCATTGAAATATCATCAGCGTATATGTACTAATATTACTTATTTAGGAATACCTGCCCATTTAAGGGTCTTGAAGGTTGAAGGCAAAGTTGATTCACCCAACTTATTTAGTTGTGGCTAAAGTTTGAATGACTCTGGATAACCATTTAAGGATGCACCTGTGTCAAATTTCAAATGCTTGGAGACTGCCATGTTTCATAGACTTAGGAGAATCCATGTAGCCTATGATATACACTTTCTGTGAGGAAGCTTTCACTGCCTTCTGAGGCAGTACCTTTGGACTGCTCTCATTGGTACAGAGTACTTTCTTTTATCTAGGCAAAAATCAGCCTTTCTGCCCTCTATGTTTCAAAATAAATCTAACCCCCTTCCAAAGGTTTTTCATCAATTTTTATTATAAAAGTTTTCCATGCTCTTGGCTAAAAAAGAATAAAAGATTTCATAAAGGAATAAAACGAAAAATGTAGAAATGTACCTTCTCCCTCTCTGATTTTTTAGGTCCTTGCCCCAGAGATAACCCTTATTGAAAGTTTGTGTAAACAAATATAGGGCTTCCCTGGTGGCGCAGTGGTTAAGGATCCGCCTGCCAATGCAGGGGACACGGGTTTGAGCCCTGGTCCAGGAAGATCCCACATGCTGCGGAGCGGCTAGGCCCGTGCGCCACAACTACTGAGCCTGTGCTCTAGAGCCCGCGAGCCACAACTACTGAGCCCACGCACCACAACTGCTGAAGCCCACGCACTTAGCCCGTGTTCCCGCAACAAGAGAAGCCACCACAATGAGAAGCCCGCACACTGCAACGAAAAGTAGTCCCCACTTGCCGCAACTAGAGAAAGCCCGTGTGTAGCAATGAAGACCCAATGCAGCCAAAAATAAATAAATACATTTATATAAGAAACCCCCACCAAAAATATATTGTGTATATATATGTGTGCTTATATAAGATTAAAACTGTAATAAAATACAGATTCAAAGTTGTAACCATGTACCTTTATATACAATTGTTCAATAATGTTTAATGCTAAAAATAGCTACAATTTAACGACTACAATCCAGACATTGTGCTAAGCATTGTACATATGGTATCTTATTTAACTCTCATAAGAATTCTTTAAGGTGGGTGATAGTTACTTTCCTCTTATAGTTGAATAAACTGAGGCACAGAGAGGTTCAGCAAGTTGCCTGAGGTTACACAGGCTCTACTCATTCTATATTGAGTAAAATTCCATAGAGAAATGCCTATAAGATTGCAAATGAAGAACTTAGTAGTAAATGTTTCTATCTGCTTCTTTCCCTGAGGTAAGAAGAAATAAGAGTGTCTGAGGGAGCTGAAATAAATGTAGTTGTTTTTCACGTTGAATCTCGTGAAACAAGTATCTCCTTTTGTATTAAATATAACATAAAGAATTTTAAAATGCTGGAAACTAAGGAAATAGAGCAAAAACAGTATTGGATAAGGCTTATTAAATCCTGATGTAATGCTGAGAAAAGAGTATAATTGGTGCAGCTTCATAAATTTATGGAACAGTATCTTGCCAATGAAAATGAGTCCCTGCTGCTCTGGGAATTAGGTCCAGCGTATTCTTAACTGGACATCAGAAGTCCCCTGTAGTACCTCTGAAAGCCAGCCCAATAGAACTTCATGTCCTTTCTTTACTGGTAGGTCCCTTGCCTCCCACCTGCATCTCTATGCTTCTGCATACACTGTTCCCTCAGCTTAGGCCAGCTTATCCCATAGCCATCTAGATGTCCACTTTTCCAGGTTATCTCCTACTCATTCTTCAGGACGCGGCTTCCATAATCTTAAACCCTATAAGCTGCATGAGATGGAGCATTCTCCATGCTCCTTCAGTGGCTTGCACGTCCCTGTCATAGCTGTCATCACATTGAATTGTGATATGTTGCCTAGCATGTCTCTCCATCTAGACAGTAAGTAAAGTTCAGAGCAAGCCTGTCTTATTTACCTTTGTATTCTTGTCACTGCTTGGCATTCATTAGGAGCCTGATAAATACTCTTCCAATGAATGAAAGCATGAACGGAGTTGAATTTTTAAAAAGGGCATTTATAATGAAATATGCCCATCCAAACCTAAAAATAAGCATACAGCTAGATTTTCACGGAAATGAGGCCAGACTTGAAAGAAATGAAACTGTTGGCAAAAAGCTAGACCAGTTCAATAATGAGCATTTTTCATATGCAGGGATACCAGAGGGGAGAGGAGGATGATTAATACATAGTCCCAGACTCCCAAGAATTTTCTAATGTGTAAATAATTAGCTTAACGAAAGACTGCTTTCTTGATGAAAAAAAATGCAATCTATTGTATGATTCATCAAGGCAACTTTTTCAGCAGAAAAACAGAAACACTAAGTGTATACAACTAAAAAAATAGACTAACAATAGATGACTTTTCTCTGTGGATCTGTGTGTTTCATCCGTATCACAAGGTTTGAATCTTAGCCACTTTCAGGTTTAGTGTTAAACATTTTTTTGGTATCACCTTTGGCCATGTGTAGTTATATGCAAGCTTTATGGTGACTTACTGCTTTTTATCACCTGTACTCATCTTGAACTCCTTTTGGAAGGAATCTATAATTTTGAGGTGGATTGAAGAATCCTGCAGTTTAGATTGTACATTTCCTTGTTGCCAAAACTTGTAACTCAGGAAAAAAAATAAATTACAGTTAGTGTATATTAAACAGTTTCTCTTGAAATCTACTTGGAAGCTTTCGACAGAGCAGCTCAGTGTATGAGAATTAGTGCTTCACGGTCAAAGGAATTAGGAAATTTCATGACATGTGTTAAGAGATCTGGCAGTTTCTGTTACCTTTAATTGCTTTACCTGACATGTCACAGGCTATAGTCTAGATCCAAAATACCTTCTTTTTTTTTTTTTTTTTTTTTTTGCGGTACGCGGGCCTCTCACTGCTGTGGCCTCTCCCGTTGCGGAGCCCAGGCTCTGGACGCGCAGGCTCAGCGGCCATGGCTCACAGGCCTAGCCGCTCCGCGGCTTGTGGGATCTTCCCAGACCGGGGCACGAACCCGTGTCCCCTGCATCGGCAGGCGGACTCTGAACTACTGCGCCACCAGGGAAGCCCCAAAATACCTTCTTATTTCAATAATGCATCAAAGCATAATTTTAACTGGGGATAGAAATTAAAATTCAGCTGTGTGTGGTGTTACCAATGAAATAGCCCCACCACAGAAGCAATCAGATGACCCAGTAGCTTCTGTGCAGTGTTGGGTTTGCATGTGCAAAAAATTCCTGTTGGCATGTTGCAACTAGTACTCTACCTGGTGGCTGGCAAGTTTGTTTGGCATACCTTGTAAGCCATTTCCTGATTTTAGAAATATTATGCTGTGAAAGATGTGCACGCTGGAATTGGGCGTATAAGTGGTATAATAAGAGACAGAGAAAGTGTGAAGGGGGTGCAGAAGAAGAAGCCATAATTTGAACCAGGAGGACTAGGGAAGGCCACAGTGGAAAGTGATGTTTGAGCCAGATGTCAGTAGGTGGAGAAGGAAAGGAAAATTGTTTGGGGCTGAGGGCTAAGACACAGTGGCCTCGTCATGCACAGTGTGTTGAGAGACCTGCATTTAGACCTGGAAGCTGAAGCCCTGATGGGTGGGAAGTGCTCTAGTGGATGGCACTGGAAGATAGGTCCGGGTGAGTTTGCTGAGGAGCTTGGACTTTATTCTGTAGGCTGGGGGAGGTCGCTGAAGGTTTGGGAGTGGGGCTGAGGCAAGCCCGACTTATCCAACAGGCATAGTGCCTAGGGACCACAATAATTTTAAGGCCCACAAAAATGTTTTAATTTCAATTTCTTTTAAAAACTGGAATAAATAAGTAACAGTAAGGAATTCATCTTTATATCAATGCGGTAAAAAAATATGTAAACTTTTTTTAAAATGGGGGAATGGGCACAGGAAGGCAGAAGTGCCCCAGGGCCCACAGAGTCTCTTGCAGCTCCAGAGAGAAGAATGTAGTGTGTGAATCCTGAGGATAATTTGCATCTGTATAAGGGATGGAGTCCATCTGTGTTTCCTACCAGTGTCCTGGCTGCATCATATTTTCTTGAAGTGCTGGTTGAAAACACTGATTCCTAGGCTCCAGGAATTTCTGATTTGCTAAGGAGGGAGGAGGTGTACTGAAAGAGAGAGCGTATACGCCTGGAGGACAGGGAGAACAGTTACGTGGCAGTTTAGTTGATGCCCTGAGAAATAACTAAGGCCCAAGCCAGGGCAGTGCTAGTGAGACTGAAAGGAAGAGGCCGCTCCTGAAAGCATTATGCAGAAGAGTGGACAGGCTGACAGCTGACCGGATGTGGGGCGGGAGGCCTAGAGAAAGCTAGAGATGATTAGCCTGGATGGCAGCAGGAGAGGAGGTAGTATTTCCAGTCTTTGCTAGAAGTGGAAAATGTGACCAACTGGTTTTCTCTGCTGCAGATGCACCACGGGCACGCGTGTGGCAGGGCTGGATATGCTGTCAGCTTGGCACAAGATTTCACCAGGCTTTCAGCTCTTTGGTAACCTGCCCATCAGGCTGTGCAGATCTCCAGGGCAGTGCTGTGGAGGGGCAGGAGGCAGGAGCAGAGCCTGTGTTTGCCTGGAGGGAGGAGTAAGGTAATCGGTGGAAATGCTAGAACCGAAGCTCTGTGGCACTGGGCTGAGTCCAGGACCGAGGCCGGAGGCCAGGACCGTGTAGGGTAGCCAGCCTGCCCTTACTCCCATTCTCACTGGATGAGCCCTCGGCTCTGGTTCCTTGCCTGGTGATGGAGGCACAGGAAGAAAGCTCAAACACCGAAGAAACTTGGAAGATGATTACTGCAGCAGGAATTCTCGGTCTCTATGGAAACAGACAAGTGCCTGAAAAAAAACCCTGACCCTAGGAATTCTCCAGGTCTGCTTGTACCTGCACTGGGCCACTTGAGCATTGCAGCACAAGTCCTAGCAGGACAGAAGCCCTCATTTCTCCTTTCTCTCTCCTCCTCTGCAGCCCTTCTTCCCTCTCTTTGCTTCTTTCTTTCTCTTTCTCCTTCACTTCCGTCTCCAACTTCCTCGTCTCCCTCTTTCCTCCTTTGCCTCTGCTACCCTTCTGCTCTGTTGTTCTCTCTCTTTTCCCCTTTCCTGTCTGGATCTCCTCCCTTCTCCCCAGTCAGTGAGTCAGCATGTTTTGGGAGACTTGGAGCCCCATACCGTAAGAAGTGTGTGGATGACTGTAGTTTTGGGGTGTGTGTGTATGTGTTTGTGTGTGTGTGTGAAACTTAGATCCCAGCCTGTTGCATGTGGTCCAATAGGTGTGAACAATGGTGTCACTTTCCGGTTTGGGTAATTGCATCTGACCCACCTAAAATTTCACTTGCTGTTGCAATTAGCAAAGTATTCCAGGCTGTGACTTGGTGATGAGAGGTTTCATAAGCCTCCATCCCAGAGGTAACTGCATTTCATTCAGATGAAGGAAAGAATTTTTCTTCCTAATTCGCAGCTAGGGAGTGCAAGATCATAGCTCTCCATTTCCCCCTCCCTGTCTCTCCTACCTCACCCCTGCAGGAACGCAGATCTTTCTCTTCCCCTCTGCTACTGCTGAAGCCTAGATAAATTGCTGTGTTTTCAGTCTTTACAGTTCAGTTTGCTGGTGCTCTTGCATAGTGGGGGTATTAGGGAATCATGAGTCAGAAATCCCAGATACAAGCTCTGGCTCTGTCATTTGCAGGCTGTAACCTTGGGCAGGTAATTCAAGTGAGAACAATCATACTGACCCTGCCTGTTTCACAGGCAAGGTGAAATGTAGCTGATAGCACCGTGCAGTGAATAATCCTTCATTTATTCACTTCACAGTGTCTGTGGTCTGCCTACTATGTGCTGGTATTGTTCTAGGCACAGAGATACAATGCAGGATGAGACGCAATCCAGTAAGCAAAGATAAAGGATTATATGGAGTGTTAAATGCCATGGAGGGGACCAGAGTGAGAAAGGATAACTCAGGGTGGTGGAGGCCAAGCCAGCAGCAGGGCCCAGGTCTTCTGACATATCGGAGTGTGACAGAGATTGCAAAGGAGGAGGCCTGAGATCTTGGGCACCCAGTGACCAAGATGTATCAGCTACTTTAGGAGAAGACAAGCTGGAGGGATAGAACAGGAAAAATTAGGTTTTAGCTGTTAGGGAAATTGGCTTATTAGGTGCCTCAAAAAAGTATAGCAGGATTTCGCTTTAATTATCCGTCTTAACACCCAGCCATTAAACCCCCTCCCAGGGTAGGAGGCTGGCTTTGTTTCTCGATGTGCCAGGAGAGAAGTGTCTCCGTTATGCCTCGCACTGGTACACACAGCCTGGCAGGCTTTCACGCTGTCTTGTTTTGTGAGCATTTGCAGTCCTAACAGAATACAGTTCTATTTCATATGTTGCTTTGTTTTCAAGCCTTTGCGTGAGAGCCGGGCTTCTTGTCTCAAAAACCAAAACCAAACCAAAACAAAAGCCCCTGGTTTTGTTTATAGCAGTGGTACCTGTTTATGAAAAGAAAATTTAAAACGATTCAGAGAGTGGTATAAAAATGAAAATAAAAGTCCACGTTTTTTCTCTCAGCTTTTAGTTTTACTCTCCAGATATAATTAATATTAATGATTTCTTGTATATACTTAGAGAATATGCAAGCATATGTAAGCTTATATACAACCGCATAGACACATGCAGATTCCTGCACACTCATATACACATACACGCATTCATATGTAATGTATACTTGTATATCCTGGAATCTTATACATGCTGTTATATAACTTGATCTTTACTTAACACTATATCTTGGATAACTTTCTACATTAGTACCTAGAGATGTAACTCATTTTCTCTAATGACTGCTTTGAATTCCACTGTCCAAGTTCCTCTATTGATAGGCAGTAAATATCTTTGAACATAAATTTTTGTATATTGCATATGTGGTATATACCTCTGGGATAAATTCTTAGAAATAACACTGCTAGGAAAAAGAGCCTATTCATTTCACATTATGATAGATCTTGCTGCATTGCTTTCTAAGAACCTTGTACCAACTTAGATTTCTCCTAACAGTGTATGGGATTACTTTTTTCCCCCACATCCTTGTCAAGGCTGAGTATTATCAAACTTCTTAATTTTTGGCAGTCTCATGAATGAGAAATAGTGATAATGCTTTGTTTAAAACTGGCATTACATGTTGATACTTCCATGAGTTATTTTTGTTTTTGGAAATGGGGTTTGATTACTTTTTATTTAGAAAATGCAGAAAAGCACACACACACACACACACACACACACACACACACACACACAATAACTGATAAACTTGTTTTTCATGGATGACCATTATTAACATTTTGGAATTGATCCTTTTGTCTCTTATCTATGTGTAAAAATATGAATGAAAGATTTTCTGTTACCTTATTGGCTCTCCATTAATCGTGGCTACTAGTCTTCTTGTAGAATGCTGCAGTACATCAGTGGAGAGAGCACTGGAGTTGGAGCCAGTGATTGTTCTAGATTCAAGTTTTGAAATCACTGATTAGCTTTGTGACCTTGGGCAGTGCCTTTCTCATCAGATTGTTAGGAAACTCAAATGGGATAAGGTATAGAAGAGTGCCTAGTGCATTCCCTGCCCTAGAGTAGATGCTTGATAAGTGTTGGCTGCATCAAGTGGTTGAAGCTAAGTGAGCTCATGTTGGGAATATTTTATTATCCTGAGTTTTCTTCAAAGTGGATTATTTTACTTCTTCATTTTACAAGGTTCTGAGCGTTTTCTTTGTTCTATTCATTCTTGGATTGTTCATAAGCTTTAAGACAATGTGTGGTTGCCATGTAGTCCTCATAAATGTGGAGGGTTGTTATCAGCAGAACTCTTGGACGAGGCGGTCAACAGGCTTGATACATTATAAGGTCCTCAGGACAGCCCAGTTGAAGGAGAATTTTCAGGGTGGAGGATGAAACCCAGGAACTTTCCAAGGATGAAAGGAATCTACTGTTTATGTCCTAAGCATGATTAGTCATTGCTTATATTTATTTATTTATTTTTCCCAGTATTGCTACAGAAGCTAGTTCATGTAAAGCAGTGGTTCTCAAAAATGTCTGGAGACATTTTTGGTTGTCACAATGTGGGGGAAGGGTTGTTCCTGGCATCTAGTGGATAGAGGCCAGGGTACTGCTAAACATCCTACAGTGTACCAGACAGCTCCACACAGTAAAGAATTATCAGACCCAAAATGTCAGTAGTTTTAAGGTTAAGAAACTCTGATGTTAATGGAATGAATATATTGATTATGAGTTAAAGATAGTGAACGTGGTGAAGTATGCATTCATGGACCCACCAAACTAATGGTACTGGTCAGTGCTAGGCTACAAATTAAACCATACCTAAAAGGAATTTCTTCCTGGCTGCAAGAAGTTCCTTTGCTTTTCAGAAAGATGGTGTGGGAAAGGCCTAAGTTCTAAAATGGTTCTGTTTGGCTAGGATTATTACCTGGAGGCAGCCGAAGTCCTAGAAAGTTCAAGTTTGTGTCTCAGTCTCTTTGGAATCCAAGATGACTTCCTTTGTTCATTCAAGCATGTATTCATTCAGCAAACAGTATTAAATGACTACCAGCCAAATAACTGTGCTGTGAAATCAAAAAGAGAAAGAAACAAAAATCACAGTATCTGCCCTAGAAGAGCATAGAAGACAGTATTGTGGTTAAGAACTCAGATCTGTATCTGGATTATACCCTGGGCTCAAATTCTGCCTCTGCCACTTGTAATTTATGTGATTCAGGTTGTGATTTTAGGATGAGGTTAAGAACATCTACCTCACATGATTGTTGTAATGATCAAAATGTTGACAAACATAGGATGTTTAGAACAGTGTCTATCTCAATACAATGTTCTTGTTATTTTTAGTTCACTACTGTTACTGGCATCTTGGAGCCCTGTGGATTATCTAGTTTAGGGTTTTCATTTTGATTAGCACTAGATTCCTTTTTCAATAAAGCCTTCCCCAGACTCTTACTGTATGCAATACATGAAAACAGAGCAACTCTGGTTAAAATAAGGATGGGAGGCTGGGATACTGCTTTCTTGGGACCACTTGCCTCTTCTCCCTCAGCAGTGGTTTCTTGTGTGTAATTGCAGAACCTGGGGCTGAGTAGCATCCAGCTTGACAACCACTGAGCTCACCTAGTCTACTGATTTTGAGAGTGAGGGAACTGAGGCCTGGAGAGAGGAAGTGACTTAAAGGGGGGATAAGGCAAGTACACAAATCACTCTGCTGTGCACGTGCCAAGCACAGCAACATGCACTGGGAGGGAGTTGAGAGAAGACAGAGACAGACTTCTCCGTGCTTAGGTTTATGTAGGGCTGGTCTTGAAGGATGAGTAGAATTTGAACATTTCAGATAAAGTAGGAAAGAATATTTTCAAAGGAAGAAAAAGGTGATAAAGGGATGGAGGAAAAATCATTCAGAGTCTTTAGTGAAGGCTCCATGTCTTAGTGAATTATCTTTGGTTGCAAATAATAAAAGCCATTTCAAAACATGTTAATGGAAAACCAAAGGAAGGGAGTTGTTATAAAGTCACAGGCTACCTTCTGAGTCCCAGGGTCAGAGAGTGGAGCCCTGCCTCATTTGTGCCTGGAACTCCAGAGCTGAGAGCCTTCCGGCAGCCCTTCTCTCTAGTGCTTCACGGTTCTTGTTTCTCTTCTTCCTATGCATTTGCTTTATCCTTCATCCTCTCTCTGTAGACCAGCTTTCTGGTCTTCTCTTTGTAGATAGCTTCCCCAAAGTTCCCAGTTTACATGTCACTAATTCAAGCATTCAGTCTTCACTGATCATCTGTCTCTGAATCCCAAACTCTAAATTTCAGGAGAGAATCCAGTTGGCTTAATAGGTGTTACATGTGTACCTCTCATCCAGTAGCTGCAGCCAGGGGGGAAGATGTGAGGAGCCTGTCTTGTCATGTTAACATTGCTGGCAAAGCCCTACTCAAACTTGAAAATGAAACAGCGTGACCTGCAAGTTGCTCCTTTACCATCAGTGGAGACAGGCGTCTGTGTATCTATGACAAAGTAGGAGGTAAAGAATCTGGGCAAGAAGTAAGTTAGTGGGTTGATGAAGCCTACTCTGAGGATGGACAGTAGTGCTGGCTCTGAAGTGTCGGCAAGAAGGAGCTGAGGGAGACGTTACACACAGGAGCTGACTGGAAATGTGGAAGAACATGGAATGTTTGGGTTATAGTGAGCGTTGAGTACCTATGAGTACCTATATGTGTCAGAAAGTTCAGTCATTCCCTCAGACAACAAATATTTATTGAAGACTTCCTAGAAGGAAGGTATGCTAATGGATGAAGAAACAAAATTAAAATAGTTAAATTGCTTCTCCAGTGTAATAGAGAATGAGAATATGAACCATATCTAGAACGTTTTAGTCTTAAAATTTTTTTCTCTGTAGTTTCTTCATTTATGCTTTTTCTTTTTTTTAACATCTTTATTGGAGTATAATTGCTTTACAATGTTGTGTTAGTTTCTGCTGTATAGCAGAGTGAATCAGCTATACGTATACATATATCCCCATATCCCCTCCCTCTTGCGTCTGCCTCCCACCTTCCCTAAACCACCCCTCTAGGTGGTCACTAAGCACCGAGCTGATCTCCCTGTGCTATACAGCTGCTTCCCACTAGCTATCTATTTTACATTTGGTAGTGTATATATTGTCACTGCTACTCTCTCACTTTGTCCCAACTTCTGCCTCCCGCCCCCGCCATGTCTTCAAGTCCATTCTCTACGTCTGCGTCTTTATTCCTGTCCTGCCCCTAGGTTCATCAGAACCATTTTTTTTTAGATTCCATATATGTGTGTTAGCATACGGTACTTGTTTTTCTCTTTATGACTTACTTTACTCTGTATGCCAGACTCTAGGACCATCCACCTCACTACAAATAACTCAATTTCGTTTCTTTTTATGGCTGAGTAATATTCCATTGTATATATTTGCCACATCTTCTTTATCCATTCATCTGTCAGTGGACACCACAATGAGATATCACCTCACACCAGTCAGAGTGGCCATCATCAAAAAATCTAGAAACAATAAATGCTGGAGAGGGTGTGGAGAAAAGAGAACCCTCTTGCACTGTTGGTGGGAGTGTAAATTGATACAGCCACTATGGAGAAGAGTATGGAGCTTCCTTAAAAAACTAAAAATAGAACTACCATATGACCCAGCAATCCCACTACTAGGCATATACACTGAGAAAACCATAATTCAAAAAGAGACACATACCACAATGTTCATTGCAGCACTATTTACAATAGCCAGGACATGGAAGCAACCTAAGTGTCCATCGACATTTCTGCTTTTTCTACTTGATTCTACAAGGTCAAAAATGATGTAGAGCAAGGGTAGTGGCTCATGCTTTTAATTTTTTTAAAATAGCTATTGAAATTGTGCATTGTCCTAACTTCCTAAAGCGGGAATACATACATAATTTCCATAACTATGAAATGATTTTTGTGTGAGTGTATGTTTGTTTTAGGGGGATTGTTTGGGCAGGTGATTTCTAAGATCTCTTCTAACATTTCAGTATTCAGGGACTTGGCTCTCTTTCATCTCAGTAATGTTGGCAACCGGTTAGGTTTAATTTATTGTAGAATTGCTTATAATAGAAAAAAATGTAAAGCTACCTAAAATGTTCCAAAATAGGAGATTGGTTCAGATAATTATGATATGCCTATATGGTATTACTAAATAGCCATTAAAAAATAATTGTTCAGATGGATCAACAACAAGGTCCTACAGTATAGCGCAGGGAACTATATTCAGTATCCTGTGATAAACCATAATGGAAAAGAATGTGTGTGTATACACATATATATATCTGAATCACTTTGCTGTACAGCAGAAATTAACACATTGTGAATTAACTATACTTCAATAAAATTTTAAAAATTGTTCAAGGAATTTTTAATATGGGAAGAGCCTTAAAATATAAAATTCATGAAATAAGATAAACTACATGCTAAATTAACCTATGTAAAGACACACACATATGTTTGTATATACACCCAAGAAAATCATTTTAAGGATGTGTAATAGTCTAAAAATGAAGGAACTAGATCAAAATATTATAAAAGGATATTTGGATAGTAGGGTACCAGTGATTTTAACATGCTATTTTTATGTGTTTTGCTACAGTTTCAACAATGAATTTACATTTCATAACTATAATTGTATATAACTGTATTCTTTTTCTGTATCTACTTTTGTAGCTAAACTTTTTATTTAAATAGTTAAAGATTCACATGCAATTGTAAGAAACAATAGAGAGAGATCCTTGTAAAATTTGCCTACTTTTCTCAGTGGTAATATTTTGCAAAACTATAGTGTAATATCACAGCTAAGATATTGACATATTTCCCTGGTTTTATTTGTATTAGTGTGTGTGTGTGTGTGTGTGTGTGTGTGTGTGTGTGTGTGTGTAAGTTCCATACTGTTTGTCACTTGTGTGGGTTCTGAATCAACCACCACCGTCAAGATACTGAACAGTCACAGCATACCACCAGGAGCCCTCATATTGCCCTTTTATAACCATATCCACACCCACCACTATTCTTTTAGAAATGCAGTCAACTCTAATGTATAGTGCATTTAATTAACTTTGCTTTTTCATCCAAAGCCTAATTGTAGAACCTTGGTTGGAACGGACTTAGCCGTCTGATTGGTCACTCAGAATATGGGAATTTTAGAAGGGTAGTGAAGAAGTTTATGATTCTCTGGTCTCCTTCAAACACATTATCAACTTGAGCTCTCTCCCTACCCTTCACTTTAAACTCCTTTGCCTCAGTAATGCAGGTCTTAAGTTAACTCTCATTTTCTCTGGAAACCCTCATCTGACCTTCTAACTCTGGGTCAGATGCTTCTCTGTGCCCTGATTATACTCTGTATTTTCCTCATTGTGGTATTTTCTCATCTTACTGCTCATAGATAATCAATAAGTGTTGGATGGGTGGATAATGTCTGGATAAGAGTTCTTCCTCAGTTTCTGATGAGACTCCAACTTCCAGCTCTTCTTCTTCTCCTACTCTCTGAGAGGCTTTTGACGCTGCCTGCACTTCCCAGCATGTATATGGCAAGCCCTAAGTTTATTTTGGCTGAGCAACTACTTGCCCAGTCCACAAATTTCAGTCTTCTACCTGCCGATGCTGCCACCCGGATGAACAACTCATCTTCTGAGCTCCTCACATTTTTCTCTTTTCCTTCTCCATTTCTAAAGTTAATATTGATGACCTCTGTAAGCAGCTGTGAGCCTAGCACTGTGCTACCTGCTTGATATGTATTATCCCCTTTTAACACAATGGACTTCAAATTATGTTTTACTTCCCCCATTTTTTTTTTTTTTTTTTTTTTTTTTTGCGGTACGCGGGCCTCTCACTGTTGTGGCCTCTCCTGTTGCAGAGCACAGGCTCCGGACGCACAGGCTCAGCGGCCATGGCTCACGGGCCCAGCCGCTCAGCGGCATGTGGGATCTTCCCGGACCGGGGCACGAACCCGTGTCCCCTGCATCGGCAGGCGGACTCTCAACCACTGCGCCAACCAGGGAAGCCCTACTTCCCGCATTTTTAAAATGATGAAACTGAGATTGAAAAAAAGGTGAATTACTTGTTCAGGATCATGTAGCCAAGTAAGTGGCAGAACTGGATTGAAATCCAGGACTGTCTACTATAAAGCCCACTTTTCTGAACAGTCTGTAGGAAGAAGCTGTTTTAATTCCATCGTCCTCCAAATCTCAGCACTTCCTCTAGGAGCCTGTCTAGCCCCTGACTGAACTCTTCCCATCAGATAACTCCATACTGTGGAAGGCAGCTGTTCTCCTGCTGGACAGGAATCATCACCTGGAATTTGTCTTTCTCAGTGGAAATCTGTCCATCACTCTCTCAGTGCTATATCTAGGCAGGTTGTGGTTCTGTCCTTTTGTGCAACATAAATTCCTCTGAATCTATAGATTCCTCATGGTATAGCTAGAAGGATTTTAATAATTTTCTGGTCTTATCTATTACAGATGAGGTCACTGGAGTACAAAGAGGAGCCCTGTTCAACTTACTACCCTTGAGTTCCTTGAAGCCTAATCCTGATGCTTTGGTTTACCTCTCTCCTTCTAGCTCTTATAGTCTTTCCTCACGAGATGGGTTTTTTCAAGATTCCATGGCCCTAGTCATTCTGCTATGAATACTCCAGCTGGCCACTCTCCCTCTTGTCTTTGGAGCTGACCTCAATATTCCAAATTTGGTTTGATTGCCTGGAGTTCTAGAGAGGATGTTTAATTCTGCAAGTAAATATGAGAACCTACTATGTGCCAGGGACACGTTGTAACCCTCCATCACATTCTGCCTTTCTTCTGCTTTTCTGCACATCCTCTACAATATATGTGAGATTATAGCCTGGGCTGCAGGTAACAAAGGCCATGATATCTATGGCTTAAACACATGGAAGCTTACTTCTTGCTCATATAAAAGCCCTATCTGCAATGGCACCTTTACTCTATGGAATAACTAGGGTCCCAGGCTCCTTCTGTCTGGTTGCTTTATGCTCCTTAGGGTGTTACCCTCTTCCTCGTTGTCTGAGATGGCCAAGTAACATTTTTGTTTTCCAGCATACCTCGTCTCTCTCAGAAACACTCTGGAAGTTGCACTCTGCCACTCACATCTCACTGGTCAGAACTGAATCACATGGTCACATATCACTGAAGGGAAGCCTGGGAAATGTAGTCTTTTATTCTGGGAGGCCATGTTACCAGATAAAAAATATTCCCAGAGAAAAAGAAGGGGATAATGGATATTAGTGTGACAAATGCAGTCTCTGCCACATCCCTCCTTGTGTTTCAACTCCGTGAAGATAGGCCCGAGGTTAGTACTCTATAGCCGCTGGCCTTCCAGGCTTATGAAATTCCATTTCTAGGAAAGATAGCAAAGCAGGACCCCCTAGAGTAGTCAAGAGAAATTCCAGAATTTCATGAAAGACTGAAATTCAGAATCTTTGATGAGGAAGTCACACTGGTAAAAAAATAGCTGCTCTTTGTTTAGGGCTTTCACTATTTATCTGCCGTGCATGTGTTAAATATTTAACATTAATCATCTTATTTAATTCTGAGAAGATTCCTAGGAAGCAAGTACTATTATTAATCCCCAAATTACAGATCAAATTTTCCAGAGAGATGAAGTCACTTCCCCAAGGTCACATAGCAAACACGTAATGAAACGGCCGCCTGTTTATCTTAGTGCGCTGGCGGCCTGTGGTCATCGTCCTCTTCACGCTGATGCCAGACGAATTAAGGATGCTCATTAACACTCCATAAAGCGGTCTCATGATCCTCATAATAGTCAGACACTCCTAATTATAACCTGAGCAGGGAGTGTTGTTTGAAGTAGGTTATGAGCCCCGAGTTGAAAGCACGGGTTTTACATCTTGTTGGCCGAGTGTGAGCTCAGGTCAGAAAGAAATATTTGGTCACCACATGGGCAAAAGCCATTGTCCTTGTGTTCCATCTTGCCTTCAGCAGTGTTCCTTGGGGTGTTTTTGTTTGCCTGAGGAAACAGGTGCACAGAGATATCGTAGGGCTTGTGACATGTGGTAGAGTTGGGATGTGGCTCCGTGTGGATCTGATGCCAAGCTGGGAATCTTAACTCGCCCGCTGCCTCGTGCTCATTACTTTGATGGGCCTGAACCCTGCTTCCTCATGTTCTGGAATCTCTCAGTGTACCCTAGCACCTGTGCCAAGCCTTAGGTTGCTAGCTTTGCTGTGCTCGGTTAGAGATTATAGGCCCTGATTTACCACAGACATTTCTAGGCTCTCATTTGTGGATAGCCTTGCTTTTTATCATTTGCTTGGTTTTTTTTCTCTTATGGTTATGGCAAATGAGTTATACATACAAATATTAACAATGGGGCACTCTATGAGGAAACCATGTCTCTATGGTCAAGACTCTTTTCCTACCCCAAATCAGCATATATAGACGACAAGAGGGGCACTTGAAACCTGGATATTTCGGAATAACAAATATTTGGTGAATTACGGGGTAGTGATGGGGGCTACTTTAGAGCTGGTGAGAGAGGACACCTTTCTGAATGGGTGAATATAAGAAAGGAGTGATGTTTTTGATATTAGCAATGATTTATAAAAATATTTAAATCACCCTTTTCTCTTAAAATCCATTCAAGCACTTAAACAGTTAGAAATCAGATGATTGTATTAGAATCTCAAACCTGGAATTTATAGAAAATGGGAGGGTACTCAGAGGGTGTTCTGTTGGCAGAGCGGCTGAGCTGCTCTGAAAACAGTGGCAGACTCTTTTCTTACAGTGACTAGAGCCTCACAGATGTGCATCCACTAGCAGCAGTCCATCCATCACTAGCAGATTTGCACATGGTTCCAGTTTGGGCACTTGGGTTCTTCATCTAATGCTAATTCAGCTATTCCTATTAAGCTTTGTAACATACTAAGAAGTTATTTAAAAAAGCAAAAAGAACACAAGCCTAGTAATTAATTGTGGGAACTTAATAGTACATTCTGGACTTGTTTGGTATCTGCCCAGGATCAGCAGAGATCCTTCTGATATACTTCCAATAACAATAAAAATAACAGCTTGGAGAAATAAGCAGACTCAGGTGGGGAACTGAGGTTCTGGGAAGAGCTTTATCTTTCATCACATTGCTCTTTGGCATTGCCCGTAAGTACACAACATCAGTGCCTTGTTTTTAGTTTACGAAGCACTTCCACAGACATCATTTTACTCCAATTTACAACTGCCTTTGAGCTGAGTATAATTATCTTCATTTTATGGCTGAGGAGCCTGAGGCTCAAAAGGGGTAAGTGACTTGCCCAAGGTCACAACATAGTTGGCAGGTGACAGAATCAGGACTGCAACGCAGATGTTGCACTTATAGTCATAATTTCTGAAAAACATTGTAGCTTTAAAATCTTGAAAAGCATCAGTGCCATCATTAGGATAATGACTTAGGGATTTTTTTCCTCCTTGAATATTATTTTAAACATTTTAAGGAAATAACTGCAAATTCTGTTCTATACTAACCCTAATAATGTGTTCTGTAACATCCCTGAGTCCAGAATTCCTCAGGACTATTTGATTTTTCCCCAGCTTCAGTCTTTAATATTACCTTGTGTTTAATTATATCATGTTGAAAGCAGAGCCTGGAGAATCATTATTAAGGATTTGTAGGTTGTTTAAATGACCATTTTTTTAAAAAAAAGAAGCATAGATATGAATAGAAATAAAATTATTTTGCAAAGTAACCAACGCTTTAGTCATGTTTATATCTGATTCACTCATTATAAGAAATTCTTTTGAAGATATATTTTGAGTCCCTTGGACTAGATAGAATAGAGAGAGAAAGGTAGCGATTTTGTTAGGTTAATTTAACTATCCCTGCTTTGGGAGAGGGCAATAACAAAACTTAATAGCAAAAGAAAAAGAGGACTCCCAGATGAGATTATACTTGCAAAATTTTCTAGGCTGACAGGAAAGCTGCAAGTATAAGATGTAATCATGTTTGACACAAGAATTAGGAGGACATAGACTACAAAACCCTTAAGCCTGACAGCCTCTGGCAAGGTGGTAAATAATATGAGGTTTTTTAGAGTAGCTTTTCTCGGGATGGAGCACAAAATATAATACATATAACACATGCAGGATTGTTCCTGGAGAGGAGACAGCAAAAATACTCTCGAGACAGCAAAGGATACCTAGGAAAGCATGTACAAAGTTCCAGAAAGTGAGAGCATGGGCTGTTGGAAGAGCTGCAGGTGGTTCCCTGGGACTGGAACAAGGAGCCGGAGGATCTGGGAGGAATTCGGGAGGTGAGACTGTAGAGGCAGGCAGCTCCCCATCATTCCAGGCTTGTAAACCCTGTTACTTGGAGCACCTAAATGTTTCGTAGAAGAGAGTGATAAGGTCAAATTTGCATTTTAACAAGATGCCTTTGGAGAGGATCGAAGAGGTTCAAGGCTGGTGGTAGGAAGATCAGCTAGCTGGACACTCAGGAGAGATTGTCCTGATTGAGATGAAAGTGGCCTGAACTAAGGTACTAGCTAGTAGTGGGTTCCTAGAAAGGAGGGATAGATTTGGTGCTTGCCTATGGGAACCAGAATGGGGGGAGAGGAGGAGACAAGTTGATTCTCAGATTTCTTTGTATCCACCCATTCTTACCCCATAACTTTCTATGCCATAAAATCATTGTGGGCATCAGTGCTTTTGCGGCCAATAAATAAGAGAGATTTGTTGATTCTTGAACTAATAACCACTCTCACCCCAAGTTGCTAATGTCCTTGGGGCTTTTTTATTCAAAGAATCTTACAGGCAGATGATTACCTTTTTTTTGTATATGCCCATATCTCTTTACTCAGGGACCTTTAATTCGAATTCAGGAGGAGACAATTGTTTTAAGTGGCTAACCAGAAGTATGGTGATTCAGCTTCTTTAGTTAGAAGCTGATAAACCTTGTAGTGTATATACCTTATAAACACCAAAACACATGTGTTTCCTTTAATATAATAATGACGGTGGCAAGAATGAGTGTAACTAAAATTTGAAGGCCTGTTGTATATAGTTTGAGACTCCCCATCACCTACAAGATAAAATTCAGTGTCTTTAAGGGGCACACAGCCTTCCATACTGCGGTTCCTACCTACTCTACCACCCCTTGCTCAGCACTCCCTGTGCAGTATTGCTGGCTAGTTTATAGCTCAGAATTTAAGGTCAAAATCAACAGTATGTATTGAGCCAGACACTTTGGGAAATAACAATGCCCAACACAAAAAATATGTATTCTTTTATAGGGCTTCTTTTCTAGTAGGAAAAAAATCAAGGTAAAAAGTACGATGAAGAAAAATAAACTAAAATAAGAAGATTGGGGGCGCTACTTTATATAGGGTGATCTGGAAAACTCTGAAAAAGAAGCATTTAAGCAGAGACCTGTAGGAAGTGAAGAAGCAAGCCATGTGGATATCAGGGGAACAGTGGGATAAGTAAATGCCAAGGCGGTGAGGCAGTTGTATGTTAAATAGAGGAATAGTTTGGCTACAGAAAAGAGACAGGGAAAGAGAGGTATGAAATAAGGCTGGAGAGGTATGCAGAGGTCAACTCCTGTAGAGCCTTTAGGCCATAGTGAGGACTTTGCTTTTTACTCTAAGTGGGATGGGAATCCATTGGAAGATTTTAAGCAGAAGGGTAACATGACTTGCCTTATTTCTTGAAAGAACACTTTTGTTGCTCTTTATTTACCAGAGTGCAGGGAGGCAAGGGTGGAAGCAAAGACACCAGTTAAGAGGCTGTAGCAGTAATTCAGGTGAGAAATGATGATGACTTAGATCTGTGGTTGGTAGCACTATAGGTAATGAGAAAAGGTGGATTATATCTATATATGTGTATATAAAAATATATACATTATGTATTGTGGCATATAATGTGTATAATATATAAATATATGTACAATTTTCTAATTTCTTTTTAAAATTATTTATTTTTATTATTTATTTTATTTTTGGCTGCATTGGGTCTTCATTGCTGTGTGCGGGCTTTCTCTAGTTACGCTGAGCGGGGGCTACTCTTCGTTGCGGTGCGCGGGCTTATTGCAGAGCACGGGCTCTAGGCACGCAGGCTTCAGTAGTTGTGGCACGCAGGCTCAGTAGTTGTGGCTCGCGGGCTCTAGAGCGCAGGCTTAGTAGTTGTGGCACACGGGCTTAGTTGCTCCGCTGCGTGTGGGATCTTCCCGGACCAGGGCTCAAACCCGTGTCCCCTGCACTGGCAGGCGGATTCTTAACCACTGCACCACCAGGGAAGCCCCATCTAATTTTAAATATATATAAAAGTAGTAAGGGGAAACAACATAAGTAGAAAGTGGAAACCCATATCCCTGTTACCTAGCTTCAACAATTATCTACCTGTGACCAATCTCATTTCTTCTATATCTGTACCTGCCCCCTGGATTATTGTGACGTAAATCTCAGCCATAATAATCAACTCATCCAATGTGTCTCTAAATAGAAGGGCTTCTCTTAAAAACATTATCACAATACCTCATTTTATCTAGAATATTAATAGTAATTCCTTAATATCATCAAATATCCAGTCTGTTCAAAATTTCCCAGTTTTTAAAGTGAGAGTCTTATTTTTTCCTTTCTACAATTTGTTTGAACAAGGATCCAAATAATGTTCATGCATTGAGGTCGGTTGACATGTCTCATAATTCTCTTTATTTTCCAAAATTTTCTTTCCTTTTTTTTTTTTGTCCCCC